>NW_027104020.1:182506-639979 GCF_902728285.1 Clytia hemisphaerica
AAAAACAGGGTACGCGTTTACATTAGACTACGCGATAAATAGAAAAAACCACGGTAACATGGTATTTGGGCCATTCCTATTCCCCTGGCATTAATCGATTAATCAGTGATTTGTTGTGTGATCTACCCAAGCCCTGGTCGCCAAGAGGGTTAGAATTGCGGGAAATTCGGCCATCCAGATAGTTTTTCGGTCGGTGAATAGTTGTCCACCAACTGGTGGAAAATTGGTCGTCAGAATAGTCATCTGGCCGTCGAAATACTTTATTACACGAAAATTTCGCGGTTTCGCGGTCAAGTTCAGAAAACCGCGAAATAAAAATGCCGCGAAAAACGATTTTGGAGCTCAACCGTGAATTTAAAATGCCGGGGAAATGTGATTTTTTGGGTCAACTGAAAAAAAACCCTAAAAGTAGAGTCTTTTTTGCAAAAAAATGCAATAATCAAGACAAAATTCTCTTGGACCGCGAAATTAAAATGCCGCGAATTACAATTTTGAGCAAAAAAATCGCGAAATTAAAATGATCGCAAGATTTTCATGCCGCGAAATTTTCATGCAATAAAGTAGTCCGGACGGCGGAGATCTTATATTCGGCCGGCAGAAAATTTACTGTCGGAATAGTCACCGACCGTTGGAATAGTCATCCGGCCAACGGAAAATTGGCCGTCAGAAAAGTTATACGGTCCGCGGAAATAGAGACCGAGCTAGATTAGCACCCGTTTGAATGCAAATTGGCAAGAATCAACTTTTGTTATTTTGTTAGCTGCATAGATACTTTTTGATGGTTTAAATCGATTTAGATTTTAACATTTTCACTACACTGTTTCTAATCCTGTAAATTTTGTTTAAAAGAAAACTTAAATGAACTCTAACCAAATAGTTGAAAATACTGAATATTCACTTCATTTTTCGAGTCCTCATTTTATCCCCTCTATTCTAAGGTCCCACCACCCCGCCTCTTAATTTCGGAATTTATGTTTGTGACCCCTAAGGCCGATGGTCGTCAAATAATGCTGAGTGGGTGACCTTTATAATCCCCGTATTGCTTTTTTGAAAAAAAGTAGGTCCAATCGGGAAAATCCCTCATTTTACTCTAGCCTTTATTTTAGCCTTAATTCACATTATCAGGGGCTTTCATTGAGTTTCAAGCCCGAAGGGCTAGAGGCGAATCTTTAACCCTTCTCAGACAACATAAATTGAACCACTTATTATTTCCCATCCAAAACTCATCATTAAGACGGATTATATCTAGTGGTTCCTTTGTTTTAGAGGACTACGCATGTTGAAATCTAGAGATAGATTTTAGTTTTAATCCGGCGTTTGTATGAAAACCACGCGCGGGCGTTTTGGACGGGAAATAAGTGGTTTCATTTCCATCCAAGATCTCGACTCTCCCTTGGGCTAGAACTCAATGATATACCCAGCCTTCTAATTGTTAAAAAATTGGTACCCCTTTTATACATTTGTTATACCTCTCGGGTAGCTTATTCTCACATTCCGGGATTCACTGAGAAACAAGACGCTAATTATAACCTCGAATAAGGACAAAACAATGATTTTTGGCACTGCAGCGATATTATCTGTACACCAACCCGATTCTATGGATAATTTCAAAATTCATTGTCGTACTACCTTAAGGGAAGAAATTTTCACGGAACAAATTTCTGCGGAATTTAATTTTGCGGTTTTTCGGCAAATCCGCAAAATTAAATTCCGCGAAACACGACTATTTTCAGGATTTAAAAAAATCACCCAAAAATTGGTATTTTTAGGGCAAAATAGGCCATATTATGAACAGAAAATTCTCTCAACCGCGAAATTAAATTCCCGCGAAACTTCAGAATTTTGAGCTGTGAAGCGCGAAATTAAATTCCGCGAAAATTTCTTCCCGCAAAAATTTCTTCCCTTAAAGTACGCTACGATATTATCGTGAGATACACTCTGGTACACAGAGTAGCGATCATACATACAGAAAATTAGCACAATCAATCGCAATCGATCTTAATCTATAACAATCAAATTCAATCGATGGCTAAGCGATAATAAAAAATCGATACCAATCGATAATAAAATTTTACGTTCCTATCAATTGGCCATCAATTAGTAATCGATCGATCATCGATTACCAATGACTTTTATCGATTGACATCAATTAAATCGACAATCGATGTTATTGATTAGGTACGCCTGGGAAGGCGGTCATCAAAAAATTGTTCTACAGTATTCGCGCCACCCGCCCACATCAAATTTTCCGCTGATTTTCCGGTGCGGGGATGCGGAAAAAAATCTGGGAAAAGCAATTTGTTCTTTTAAAGTATAGTTTTTTTTGAATAAAATCATCGAAAGGGTAATAAACTTTTTACTGCACTAAAATCAATTTGTCATTTACCCAAAAGATTCTCTCGATCATTTGCGATCCAATGAGGGGTTATCCATTGCTTAATAATCTTTCTCAAACTCGAGATATTGAAATTTTTAGGTTTTGATGACGTCATCCGACCCAAACAGTGTTGCTGGAATCCCTCCGATCCTTGGTTAGAAAAAGCTATACCTGTTTACTTTTTTCTTGCCAGATTCAACAAGCCATCAACCAACAAAATTGATACTGACATCAAAAAATTCACACAACCTTTCCACTAGACACTTCTAAATTATCTGCCATTATGAAGATGTTCCGAAATTAACCAATTGGGTTTACAATCGGAATTCCTCTGGGAGTTAGTAAGTTGGGAAATGTAAAGTTATGTAATAGGTAATACATTATTTTTCCGGGGGTTAAACGTATAAATAAAATTGAAATGGTTTGTTTTTTTCTTCATTATATATTTAAATTTCCATTATCAAAATTCTAGAAATGCTAGTTTGTAGACCATGTTAGAAAATGGTTATATATTTCGCAAAATAAACACTTACAAAAGCTATTATTACTTACCATTTTTACCCCCGCTTTTTAAACAGCATCTTCTGTGGGCGTGATATCAGGTGGAGACAAAACGCCCTCATCGTAAGATTCTTGGGTTGTCTTATTGTTTGTTCCTTTTGTCGAGTCTGTCGGTCCTATTGTTCATGCTAAATCCATACACAAAGACGTCAATGTTTGGCGGCATACCTAAAAATAAAAACAAAAAGATTATCATATTATTCTTGCATGAATTAAGCTACCTTATACGTCATTATAAAATTATACAAAACGAAAGCGAGTCTAGGCCCTAATATTTTTTCTCTCGCGTTCTTCAGGGGAAAACGAAAGTGATCAATATTCTTCGAAGGAAGAATTTGCCAAACAAACCCCTAGACAAAAAGATGTATTTTGAGGTTTGGAATGGATCCTGCGAAGATGAAAAAATTTTGACTAGGCATTTTTTTGGCAAAGCCAAAAACTCTAATTTTTTTCTTCCCTCAAGCTAAAAAGGTTACGGGTATTGGGCAATCGAGGTAAAAATCCGCAAAAAGCTGGTGTTTTCCGTAAATCTGAGAATCGCGATAAGATCCTCACTGCCAAAATGCCCCAATTTGAATATATATATAGTATGCAGTATGCAGTGCTGACGAGTCCTAATAAGGACGAAATGCATATGCTGCTCTGCCACCCAAATCTCCTGAAAGAAGATAGTTGGACAGAAATTCTTTGAATTTCTTCACATATATATACCCACTTTTACTCCTCCCAACTTATTCTCCATTAAATTCCCGATCCAACGAGGGGTCAATGACCTCCCGCTTCCTTTCCAATCTCGAGATATCGCATTTTTCTTGTTTTGATGACGTCATCAAGTAAAAACGCCTGAAATTACGCCAAAATTAGTTCCCGCCAAATGTTCCCTTAAGGTATACAAACACTTCTAATCGAAGCATGTGATTGAAAATTATGAATACCCAAGCATTTTTCTAAATATTACCAGCAAAGTCAGGCATAAAGTACCCTTACTGCTAAGGATGATTGTGAAAAATCCCTAGGTAGGAAATTAAAATTGTAGGGTGAAAAGTTTACTTTTGAAAAGTTTACTACAGATTGCACATGATCATGAGACCCCTTATCATAGCGTCAGCCTGGGTTTAGGTCCCAGGCAAAAATTATGTCCCCCCTGAGTTTTAATTCCCCCCAAAAATTTATGTATTTTTTGGTAGCCCCCAGGACTTTTGACCCTATACACTTTCAAAAAATTGATCCAGTAAAAAAGGGTTTTCCAATGTAAATTGCGTTCAGTTCTAGGTTTAAGATAAAATATTTTGCACACTTTCGAAAATTTTTCAGATTCATGAGCTTCAATTTGAGTAATTGAAGCCAACTATTAAGCTGAGTTATTTTAGCCCCCACGTTAAGTGATGAGCTTTTAGCTCCCCCCAAGTACACAGGTCCCCCCAAAAAATTGGTGTACTTCCAGCCCCCTTCTTTTTTGGGAAACATTTAGGGTGTAACCCCCCCCCCCCCCAACCAGCAGGGGGGGCTGACGCTATGCTCATAGAATGCAACCCCTCTGAGCTTAGGGGGGGCTAAACCATTTTTGCTTGATTGGGGGATGTATTTTTCAAAAAAAAATGGGGGCTAGCTTGCTAGGGGGGCTGAGTGTTGTGTATTAGAACTGAGGGCAGAGATGATAGGTTACATATATTTTAAATCATGTTAAAAATCTATGCTGTGGGGAAGGTTAACCCTCGGGGCCATTCAAAAAGTACGTTCGTCCAAATTTCCCTATTTACAGACCCCCCCTCCCCCCTTGTTCGTCAGCGTTCGTTTTGAAGTACCCCCCCCCCCCCCTTTGTACGTTCGTTTTATCTCAAAATTTTTACCCCCCCCCATTTTTCGATTTCACCCTAATTCTTAAAAAATTACTTTTTTTTTTTAAGATAATTGGAGAATTTAGACAAGGCAAGTTCAAAGAATATGATTTTAGCGTTATTCTTTAATCGTATCGCACCTTAAGTTTTTGCTCTCTAATTATCTAATAATTGCTAAACAATTATAACATACACAATTGTTTAGGGGATTAACAATTATCTTCGGTTATCGATTCAAAGAAAAAATGTTATTAGGAGATAGATAGAAAAATATTTTTCATAGACTAAGTTAAAAGTCACGCTTGTGACAAACACCCCCCCCCCCCCGCAAAAGCAAACGTACACAGATCGACTTGACCCTCCCCCCGTTCGTTTTCGTTCGCTTTTTTGCTGACCCCCTCCCCCCCCTGGGCGACGAACGTACTTTTTGAATGGCCCCCTCTTAAAAAAATTATATTTTGCTTTGTGAAGGTGGGGGCTATGTTTCTAGAATTTAGCTGGGGGCTATTTTCCTTAGCCCCCCCCCTGAAAAATGCTGTGGCTGGACCCCTCTGCACACTATGCCCCTGGGACTCGATTTTTGGTTCAAAGACAAGCATTGTCAAACTTTACAGCAGAAAAGCTGTGATATTTGATAACGTTGTAGAATTGGACAACGTTTAAGTTGAGGAATTTTGCAGCGCTCTCATTATATGCAATTTCCCAAACGGATTAGACACTCTGTAAAGGAACGAGTTACAACAATAGACCTTTTCTCCTCATGTCTGAGAGTTTAAAGCTCCCATTGTTTTGAAATTGTCTTCAAAAGTTTTAGATTATCGATGTGGAAAAATGTGAATCGTGAAAATTAAATCAACTTAGAGTAATATTTCACATATACAACAAGCTAAACAATCAATAGACTTCTATAATCTCCCAAAGGCAACATAACTTGAATATCAAATTTTCGTTCTGCCTAAATTTATTCCTTTTAACCCCATTAGGGGGGGTAGGATCTACCACACTGGTGTTCTTTTGTGTATATCTCGGAGAAAAAGTTTTGAAACAATTTGAAACTTTCTGACTTAATTAATCAAATCTTATTAAGAGTGCTTGTGCAAATTTTTAGGGTCATAGGTCTTCTAGATCAGGTTTTATGACTTTATTGTGTAACATGACATAAAACCAAAAGCTAAAATTGGTTATAACTCAAAATTTTAAAATTGCAATAACTTTTGAACTATTGATCCAATCATATTCAAATTTTGACAGGTGATAGGTATTAACAATATCAATTTTTAAAAAGATACAAAATTTTTTTGAAAATGACGACGTCATCATTTATGACGTAATCAAAATTTGAAAATTTTACTCATTTTCAGCATAGATTTTAACAAAAATTATTATTAAAGAAGAACCTTTTATCTTTCAAAATCTTCAAACAGAATCTCAATATCTTTATTGGTTCGACTGTGGGAGACATTTTTGTAAACCATGCATTTTTGCTTTTTTCTGACAGGTGGAAATTTTGTGATGACGTCATCACCTTTTGGATGAGGTCATCAAAACTTGTTTACTTCCTGGAAGTTTGTGTCATAATGGAGAACATCTCTACCAATTTTTATGGCCATAGCTCTTCTAGAGATCAATAATAATTGAGGATGGTAGATTCTACCCTGGGGCTACAAAAATCAAAAAAGGCTGGGGTTAATAGGGTTAAGTATGAAAAGTTTTATGCACACAAGCTTTATTACCAATTAAAAAAAACTTTTAAGAATGGTGTTTTTAGACCATTTTTTGTACAAAGTATGAAGCATTCAATGTATTACGTTGACTCTTTTTATTTTCTAGAAAATACAACATAAAATGATTTTCCAACTTCCACTGACCTAGCCTTAGATATTTCACTGAGCATTCAAAATGGATGTTGACAAGAATTTGAAGAATGGTTTGAACCAGTCTTCTTCCAAAGACAGATATGGTATGGCTGACTCAACCAAACCAAATCAAACAAAAAGACTTGTCATAAAAAATTTTAAATGTAAGTGAAACTGAGAATGCCCAGTGTTTCTTTTCGTATTATCAGAGTTTTTTAAGAGCCTCTGAAAATTATCTGTGCCAACATTTCTGGCTGTTAAAATCTGTACAGCCATTGGAAATAAATTTTTTCAATTTCAAGTCTGAAATCTTTGTCATCTTTAAGGAAAAGGCTTGTGTATGAGCCATGCAAATTTTTATGAGTATATCCCTCCAACAAAGGATCAGATTGATAAAAAATGGCTCTGGAAGTACTTCAAATGTATAGTGTGCCACACCCACATTAATTTTAACACCAATTTTATTTACAGCAAAACCAACCTTGCCCTCAAACTACAAGGAGGTTACATGGGAAAAGTTACGTGAAGCTGTAGTGGCTATTCATAATCAACAATCAATTTCCTCCTCCCTGGAAGAACTATACAAAGCTGTTGAAAACTTATGTTCACATGATATGTCTATGAACCTTTATGATCGATTGAAGAATGTTTGTGAAAATTATGTGAAGTCGATCATCAAAGACTTCATATGATATCTTTTCATTGTTCTAAAGTTCTGATATTTACACTTTTGTTAAGATGTGTGAAAAGTTCTGCATAATAGGGAACAAATATGTTTTAATTTAGTTCAGGAATGTATTTTCATTGTTTCCCAAATAAGTTTTATGCTTGAAAAGCTGTTCTTTGCTAACATTTGAGATATTTGATATTGCCTTGCAACAGTGTCTTCGTGAAAAGGTTTTGACACCCAAAGTAGGTTTGAAGTTTGGAGGATTTATTTTTAAGTTATTTCCTTAACATGATGATTTACTGATGGGATGGATAACTTTATGTATCTGAAGAAGATGAATGAACTATGGGAGTCTCATTGCAGACAAATGGTGTGTAGTTTTCATTTTTCTATATCATATATTTAGCTATAAATTTCTACTTCTGCAGATTAACACAAAGGACATTTCCATAATGTTTTAGATCAAGCTAATTCAATAAACTACTTTATTCAACAACCTTTCAGACAATGATTCGCAGTATCTTTCTGTACCTTGATCGTGTGTATGTGCTGCAACACTCCACCATACTCTCCTTGTGGTAAGTAGTCACACTTTTCATTTTTCACTTACATATTATGTTGAATCTTGACTAAGCACTTTTTTTTATCTATAATCAAATGCCACAAGCACACACTAAAAACACTACAAACACTAAAGGCTTAATCTTTTACTTCCCTAGGGATGTTGGCCTTCACTTGTGGCGAACACACATCCTTGGGAACAATTCCATACAAACGAGAACTGTTGACAGTCTCCTCTTTCTCATTGAAAAAGAAAGGTTAGTTACATATCAGGATGGGATGTTCAACAGTTGTACATAACTAGAAACTGTTATATGTAAGAAAGAGATGGTGGAAACTGTTATATCTAAATGCAGTCCTAGCCAAAACAAATAATGAAATTTTGTTAATGTGTATTATATTGACTTCTTTTATCAGAAACGGTGAAGCTGTAGATGGTGCTTTATTGAAAAGTTTGCTAAGAATGCTCGCAGATTTACAGGTATATACTATGACCATTTCGACATTCATAATGTGTATTAAGATTGAAATGACTTATGACACTGAAATACTTGCATTTACTTATAACGAAAATTGTCTTTTGAAATTGTTCTTTTGTTTTCAGATGTACCAAGACGTATTTGAGGAGAGGTTTTTGCAAGCTACAGATTTGTTATACTCAGCTGAAGGACAGAGATTTATGGGTGAAGTAGACGTACCCAACTATTTGAAACATGTTGATAAACGTTTGAAAGAGGAATCGGATAGATTGTTGCACTACTTGGATATTGGAACGCGGAAACCTTTGATATTATGTGTAGAAAACCAACTGATAAGCAAACATATTACTAATATATTAAATAAAGGTTTTGAAAGCCTTATGGACACAAACTCTTCTGAACATTTGAATGTGATGTATGCATTATTTTCACGTGTAAAAGATGGACAAGATAAACTTTGCGAATATTTTGGAGGTTATGTCAAGGTAATTTAATTATCCTCTAAACTGTTTTTGAATTTATCAAATCGAAATCAAAGTTTAAGCCTAACCTGCCACAATTTTTTTGAAGAGATTAATTTGATTCAATTCCTTTTTAGGTCAAAGGGTTATCTATAGTACAAGACGTGGAGAAGGACAAAACAATGGTTCAAGAACTGCTCGACTTCAAAGAAAAACTGGATAATTTTATTGAGGGAGCATTCAAGAAAAATGAAAAATTTGTCAGTGCTATGAAGGTAGGTAATGCTTTGTATTTTATTTTTAGCTTTGGTTGATTTATTCATGCAGAAGTTGTCATTTGAAAATTTGGATGGATGTGAAACCTTCCAACTTTCTTTATTTGTACAGGACTCCTTTGAAGTATTTATAAACAAACGACAGAACAAGCCGGCTGAATTAATCGGTAAGACTAACTACAATGCTATTACGTTTTTAGTACTGCTCTTCTAAAATTGGGTTTACTGCCTTAAAGGAAAGTTTAGTGTGAAGGGTATATATTATTTATACGTAGATTTCTATTTTATTTTTGTTATATTTGATCTTTCGTTAAAAACCAAATAATGGAAAATATTGCATTGTCTCTTGCAGTGAAAAAAAGTCGTGATGCCGAGTATAAACTACTTCGTCACCTGAATCGTTAGATAAATCGTTTGTAAGACTGTGGAAGAGAGTAAAATTATAATAGCAACAACAACAAAAACAACAAATAACAACTTCTGCTAGTTGAAAACCTAAATATATATGCCTGAATTTACATATTGTAAATAACGGACGTGTCAATAATTCAGATTTATATCTTCATCTCCACAGCTAAATTTGTAGATGTCAAACTAAAAGCTGGTAATAAGGTATGGTACACATTATCAACATTTTTATTTCATGTATTCATTCAAAATTCATGTATTCAATTGATAGGTTCTTTTATAGGTTCGTTTGTAGTTTACACCAGCGCAAACAATACTTTAGGCGATGTGAATCATTATTGAAAGAATAAAGTAATTTTTGCTCTTTGTAGGAAGCAAGCGAGGAGGAGTTGGAGATGCGCTTGGATAAAATCATGATTCTCTTCAGGTTCATTCATGGTAAGGTCTTCATCACTCAAGTACCATTACTTTGTATCACTAGATTTCCCTTGATAGTTCAAAATAAAACCGACCTTTTGTAGATCCCTCCAGTGTTATTGTCACGATCACAAAAATACAAACTTTCTTAGTTTGCATCAATAATCTAGACTAAAAAAACTTTTCAGCAAATATCAAGAGATTATTAAGATATGACTTGAAACCAGTTCAATTTGCTTCACAATAGAAAAGTCTTCTCTATTTTGGTCATATGCACTGACATTCACAACACGATTCCTTTTTACTTTACAACAGGTAAAGACGTTTTTGAAGCATTTTACAAGAAAGACTTGGCGAAACGATTACTCCTGGGTAAAAGTGCCTCTGTGGACGCTGAGAAATCCATGTTGTCTAAATTGAAACAAGGTAATGTTTTCGGCGGAATATCGTGTAGGTTTTCTAATTTACGATCGGGGAAATCTTCATGCTTTTCGAGTCTTTTTACTAGGCACTAGCCTGTTTTGAAGTTTCGTCGTAACTTTGAGAATTTTTTTACATGCACGTTGGACTAGAGTCTAGGCTGTTTCTCGGGCATCCTTTTGTGTATAATGTCGTTTAATTTCTAATTGTCAATGCAATGTGATTTCTTTAGAGTGTGGTAGTGCATTTACCAGCAAGCTTGAAGGGATGTTTAAAGACATGGAACTATCTAAAGACATAATGAACACTTTTAAACAGGTCTGCTTTTTATGAAGAATTTATAAGTTACTGTAGTCTCATCTTACGTTTTTTGATTACCTAACCAGCCCTCCTGTTTGGCAATCCAGACGTGTGTCTACTTTTTAAAGACATTTTTACCAATAAGTTAAATAAGTTGTTCTTCTTCTCTGCGTTTTCCAGCACATCTCAAGTCAAGGAGATGCACCAAACATTGATTTAAACGTCAATATTTTAACAATGGGTTACTGGCCCACTTACACCCCAATTGAGGTCAATCTGCCAAACGAAGTAAGTGAAAAGGAACTTTCATTTCTTATTTAGGATTAACTTAATAAGTTGCCTTGGAGAAGATGTGAGATGAAATAAGAATTATCTTTTCATAATACGGAAATCTGTGATACGAGACACCCTGTAAACACATTTTAAAGAGTTGATAAATGTTACTTTTCTTCTCTTGTAGATGGTTCGGTTGCAAGAAATATTTAAAACGTTTTACTTGAGCAAACACAGTGGTCGCAAATTACAATGGCAAGCTACTCTCGGAAGTTGTGGTGTCAAAGCTGTCTTTGAAAAGGTAATACGTCAATGAAATGTTTTCTGCTTTAATAGAGCAATCAAATCGCTGTACCCTTATTTGATCTCTGTAATTGATTTTTTGTCGATTCTCTCTATCTGTAATTGACGATTAAAACTTGTTCATTCTCGTTGTTTAGAGCAACCATGAACTGCACGTGTCATTGTTTCAAACAATGTGTTTACTTCTCTTCAATGACGCGGACGAATTGTCGTATGAAGATATTCGGGACGCCACCGGCATCGGTCAGTAATCAATTCTTTTTTCGAGACCTTTGGTCTTTGGTTCGAAGCTTTATTTTTATCTTTCACCTTAGGGGGTCATTATTTTACACGTTTTATTTTAACTGTTTACACGAGGAGTTATCTTTTTATCTTTCAGAGGAGAATGAACTTAAACGAACTTTACAATCGTTAGCGTGTGGAAAACTACAGAGTCGAGTGTTGAAGAAAAAACCACCGGTATGTATCATTTACCTCTATTCCTCTCGAAACATCTTATGGATTAATGTGTGGTGTGTTTATCGTTTTCTGATTTGCCCGAAAGAATCAGGTGTTGGAGTGCCATTTGAAATGCATGCAACGTATTGAATCCTCCCGTCTACTTTTTTTCGAACATTGTAGGGCAAAGATATAAATGTGAAAGACCGGTTTTTCTTCAACGAATCATTCACACTCAAATTATATCGCATCAAAATCAACCAAGTACAACTTAAAGAAACGGTAAGCGTTGACACTTCTCACAGTTATACACTATTTATTCTGATTACCTACTGACCAGTTAACTCCTTTACATCAAGTCAGCTGTCAATCTGAAAATCTCTTTAGTGTGACTATCATCTCTACTTCTTTGTTTGTCCAAGCACGCAGAACTTATGGGATGTCTAGTTTGACAGTTGCTTCAAACTATCGCTTTGGAAGATTATTTGGCAGGTCTAAACTACAGTGAGCTTCGGTAAAGTATAAAGTTCGATTGCGTCTTTTCCTTATCTTTATTAGCAAATACTTATAATTCCATTAATGGCATTTTCAGGCTGAAGAAAATCAATTAACGAATGAGCAAGTCTTTCAAGACCGTCAATACCAGGTAAGAAAATCACTCTCGAAATTTGTCGCAATTTTTCAAATTATATTAAGTATGCTAGAAAATAATACGATAAAAAGCAAACAAAATGAAATTTTCGTACGCCATATTCATACAAATTTCTCAAAAATTTTTGCAAGCGATAAGTCACAGTTAATTGTGAAATGGTATTTTGAAAGCATGATACTTTTTGAACCTTCTAGATTGACGCAGCCATAGTTAGAATCTTGAAAACACGAAAGACGCTATCGCACACTTTATTGGTGACTGAACTTTATAATCAACTCAAATTCCCTGTTAAAGTAAGTAGAATGTGATATTGGAAATTTTAGAGTCATGTCGAATCATCTGCTTTCGTTTCTACTGATACTCACGTTTAGGAATGTGTTACAAAATCGCAATCCGGCTATACAAAGAAAAGTATAATCCTCTATAGTGAATTTTTAATATTTGCCACTTACAAAAAAGGAATTTCTGCCCGATGTATCGGACAAAACTTTGACATGTTATACATTTTCTGTTAGGCCAACTATCCGTGAGTCTGAAAATTTAAAAATCGCAATGAGAAAATTTGATGAAGAAGAAAATGAAGACCTTTGCGAAGGGTGTTTCAACTTTGAAGAGCTTAGTTTCGGCGAAGAAAAAACATTTTGAAAAGATTTTTGTGGTAGATGGTGTATCTTTTATCGAACGAAAATTAATTTTTCGGAAAATTTTTCTAAAAGCTTATTTGCTTCAAACTCTTGAAAATAGTGTTTTTTGACCAATTTCCCATCCCAATTTTTCATAGAAAAACAACCATAAATTTTGATGCATTAATTTAGAAAGTTCTTCCGAAAAATTCTTTGCGGACAATTTGAAAAAACTTTGAAACAAAAAGGTTAATTACCCATTAAAACTAAGCACTTTTTATAAAAGAAGGTGATGCAACATATTATTAACGTCTTTTTAAAGTTCATAACGTCATTTTTGCAATTAAGTTCTTAATCACTCTTAAGGGATTTGATTAAAAAGCAATTTATAAAAGCAATTCTTTGTTAAAAGTGTTAAAGACTGCATTTTCTTCATCTCTAATCGGAACCTTTGTACTTTCTTTCCAGCCATCAGACATCAAGAAACGAATCGAAAGTTTGATCGATCGCGATTACATGGAACGAGATAAAGAGAATACAAACACTTATGTTTACGTGGCCTGATAAATGAAGCGTAGGCTTCCACTGGGCCAATGAATTGTGCTAACAAAAATACAGACGAATGACAGAGTTTGGTTTGAAAGCGGGATTCTTACAAACCTTAATCGTTGCAAACACAGCCATAAATGGCGGCGGCATTACTTGTATGAAAGAGCTATTCAAATGGATTTTATTAAGTGATAGCAAAATGAAAACATTTTTTACTATGGAGTTGAATACAGACTTATTGAGTTAATTTAAAACTACTGGTTCAGCCTGGCTTTTTGTAGTCGAAGTAAAATACTAAAGTTCGGTTTTTTTATGAGTATTTTCTTACAGTCAACTTGCAAAAGTTAAATACATTACTATTTGCGATAGATCGAGTTGACTCTGAGTTTTTGACATCATGTGTGAGTTGTCGTAGATGGCGTCCGTAACGTTTTGTTTGTGAGGGTTTTTACTTACTGAAATATATGAATGATGTAAATATGACAACTGAGTATCAATAACATTTTTTAATCTCATCTTGTCCTCCTCTTTCTGTTTCTTTCTTTTTGAATTCTTCTCATAAATACGCACTGTTCTGTAGTGAGTAGTTTGCGACCGCAGTTGAAAGCGACCTCCAGGTTACCTTTCTGTAGCTGTCTACCGGAAGATAAGGAAATGGCGCCACTCCTTTCCTGGGGTTGGTGTAATTTAAGATGCACGATCTAACGATTTACGATTCACGATGCGCGATCCATGCATAAAGTATGCTGATTATTCCTAATAATTATCATAAAACTTAAATTATATAACATAATTCTAAAACAATGGCATAATCTTTTCTCGCTTTTGTTTACCACAGTAAATTTATCCAAAAAAAGGAATAAGTAAGCAATGGAACTACAAATAATTACGACCGTAAAATTATGGAAAAAATAACTTACATAATCTTACAATAGAAAGAAAGTGAAAGTAATAAACAATGCACAAGAAACATTTTTGCTCTCAGTTTTAACAATCAATAATCGAATATAGGAATTTCTTTCTTAAAGCAAATAAAAGAATATATTGGAGAATGATATGTTTTGCGGACCGTAATGTACGAAGCAAAAAACGGATGCTCTATTATGAGAAAGAATTTTCTTTCGGTAAACAATTCCCCTATATTGATAGTGTGGTCGTGTTACAAAAATACAGGCTGTTTGTAGGAAAAAAATAAGATCTAGCTGAAACTTTCTCCAGACCTTCTCTATAGGATGGTTATACCTCAGGAAAAATTCCCCTAAAATCCCACTGGTGGAACATCCCTTTTTTGGGACATTTCTATTTTCCCCAGGCAAAATCCTAAGGGCGAGATTTTTTGAACATTTCAAACTTATTTCCAGGCAATATCATGTATACCATTCGAAAGCTCTCGAAAAACTATATAGAAGACTTTTAAACGGTTATAGCAGATTTCCCTACCTAACTCGAGATATTTCATGCGCAAGTTCCACTTTTCGCCACACTTTGGTCAAAATTGACCATAAATAGCATCTTCTGCGTGAATTATCTTGAGTTAGGTAATGAAATCGGCTATACCCGTTTAAAAGTCTTCTATATAGTTTTTCGAGAGCTTTCGAATGGTATACTTGAAAATATCTGAAAATGAGTTTGAAATGTTCAAAAAATCTCGCCCTTAGGATTTTGCCTGGGAAAAAAAGAAATGTCCCAAAAAAGGGATGTTCCACCAGTGGGATTTTAGGGGAATTTTTCCTGAGGTATAACCATCCTATAGAGAAGGTCTGGAGAAAGTTTCAGCTAGATCATATTGTTTTCCCGTAAATTATGCTGAACGACCCAACTATGATTCAAGTAATGAAAAAGAGAGAGTACAGAAGGTGAATGCACGTGGCTTTCCCTTTCTTTTAATCTATGAAAACGCACTGAAAACTTTTTTTAAATATAATTTGTATAATCTTACATAAATTATGTTTTTAAAAATAATTCAGTTTCAGCGAATGAAAGTTTGTAAATTGCCTAAATATTTTATCATGATTAGTATAATTACGCATGAATTAACATATTTTATGTACGGATCGCGAATCGTGCATCGTAAATCGTTAGATCGTGCATCTTAAATTACACCAACCCCCTTTCCTGGGGTTTTCCACTTACCCTTTTCTTGCTGAGCATCAAGCAGAGAGCTATCAAAAGCACCTTTCTGTAAATCATTGGTGTGACCCGGTTTGTGATCAGACTGACAGTATTGATTTGGGTTGCTTAGGTTCACATTTGATATAATAATGATACAAACTTTCCCTTCAACCCTTCGCGCATCTCCCCACCCTCGATCCCAGGCGACCATCATCATTTTTATTTGCCGAGTTTTCCAAAGCAATACACGTTTTTTTTTTTTAAGAAACTAGTTTTACCAAGCAGCCTCAATGTTTCTTAAGAATTCGGCCTTTTGAGCCTTAAATGTTTCAAAACTTTTTGACATAATCAGCCTTATGAAAGACTGGATTGGAAGGCTCTTAAAAAAACCGAATTAAAAAATATTTTTTTCTCATTCTCAGCCTCAGCATGTTTCTTAGTTTTTTGGCATTCTGAGCCTCATGTTTCTTAAAAGTGTGTTTCTTAAAATAAAAAAAACGTGTAATCATTATGTAATTAAAATATCTCTTTTTTTCTGTTTCTCTGAAAAAGTTCAAAACAACGAGATTTGTTACTTGTTATTGGGACTAATTTTCGCGGGAATTGATTTTAGCGTTTTTCGCGGTTTTCGTCAAAATCGCGAAAATTTGAGCCCACGAAAAATTTTGGGAGTTAAAAACCGTGAAAATTAATTCCCGCAAAAATACAATTTTTTTCAATTTTATCGAAAAATCCCTAGGAAAATGAGAGAAATTTGTCCAAAAAAGGGCAAACCCGCGAAATGCAATTTTTTGGATATCTTTTTTCGACAGTGAAAATTAGTTCCCGCGAAGATTAGTTCCAATAATGTAGGCACGGAGACGAGGTTGACATCTTCCTATTTTTTGGGTGGATGGTGGTGTGCTCGATGCCCCCTTTAAAATCTCAAGATTGTCACGTGTCCTTGAAATTTTGACAAGTGGTAGATATGGATAATCAAAGATGGATTTGTTTCGACCGCCTATTTTATTTTACAGACTAGATTGTAAACTTGACTAAAATCGTGTATTGACTGATTGATTCGTTTGATTCGAGGATTCTTTGAATACTGTAGTAATGTGATTAGCCTCTTAAACGGGTTAGATTCACAGGTTGGATTTTAGAGAAAACTGATATGCTGACGGTAAGGATCCAATGTAAAAAGATTAACTGAAAGGAAGTTGGATGTACAGTGAGAAGAGTAAGACTTGCAATGCAAGAACGCCTTGAATCGTGCCATCAACCCGACCAACAAAATGCAAAAGGATATTTAATCAGTGCGGCAATAGTATTATTTGAAAATTTTCATATTTCTGAATTATAAAAAAAGTCTAGGTAAAAAATGTACAGTGATTCGCTAGAAATTGTTTATTACAGTCGGATCATTCGTTCGGGCGGAGTTCCCAGAAAGAAAGCACCGAAGATATCGTTCATCAGTTCGGGGTCATCTTCTAAAGCGCGCGTCATACAGGGAACGAAATTGCTCTCCAATAACATCGGTTGGATCTCAGTATGTTCTGAAATGAAAAAAAGAGAAATGTGTAAAAAAATAATTTTTTCCTTGCTTCTCTCATTTTTTATATAGGAACACCCGGAAAAGCTTGAATTTGACCCTGTTTTCCTGCTTTTAATGCGTGTTTCCGGTTGAAAAAGTCTTGACTCACGCATATCAAGAATGAGTCATCCAGGAAGGAGCTTTTCCAGAATAAGTTTATGATCACAGGTAGGATATCGGTCTACTAATATTTCACTCATAAAACAAGGTCATTTTTATGTATATCTGAGGGTCGTTAGAAAAATGATCGTGGATACAGTTTAAAAATATTGAAGACGAAATCTTAACAGTTTCAGATTCATGCCCATTCTCATATTGAGGATAAAGTAACGTTATCTCTGTAAGAATAAGTCGAGATTCAATCAAATCGTTATAAACGGCGCGAAATCGAAAACGGGAGTCATATAATGAACTTTGAGAAAAAGCCATATTTTAAGTTTAGTCAGAGACATTTGTTGAATCTTTTCATTGTTTCTTATCGTTCTTGACTAATTTCTATCAAAATGGACTTTTCTCACCTCAATATTTTAAATTGACCGTTTATGTAAAACTTTCAAGTAGATAATTGTTTCTTTAAGAAAGCGGATGAGATAAGAAATGAAACATTCTTTGTACATCTTTCGGACGTTAACAATGTACAAACGACAGAATGTCGTATATTTATTTTGTAATATCAGTCTTTCTGATCATACAAAGACATTTTTGAACTATAAAATGAGAAAAAAACTTTCTTCAAGGGAAACGAAGAAGTTGATGAGTGAAAAATGAACATCGAGCAATGAAGATTAGAGTGAGTATACTTTTTCCACAAAGGCCAAAATCACTAAAATCGCAGGAGTTTTTGCTGACACGAATTCTGTCGCAAAGAAGTATCATTCTACTGTATGGCTGCAAAAGTTCTTTTCTACAGGATGAAGATATCTAATTGTAGTATTCGGTTTTAAGAAAATACTTCTGCAAGTTTCTACT
The DNA here is from genome assembly GCF_902728285.1 of Clytia hemisphaerica. Taxonomy (NCBI): domain Eukaryota; kingdom Metazoa; phylum Cnidaria; class Hydrozoa; order Leptothecata; family Clytiidae; genus Clytia; species Clytia hemisphaerica. The sequence continues at coordinate 200,622 of NW_027104020.1, forward strand.
TCTTTCTTAAATGTTTTGAAATGTAATCTAACAACTATCGAGTCCATTAAATAAATTTCTCCCAACCTTTCTATTTACAGTTTTTGTTTTTACATCTGAAGAAAATCATCAAAGAAACGAAGAGGAGCATGTCGTCTGAACCGTTATTCACAGAAATCCATTCCCTATGTCAACAACAACCCACCATCAAATGTCAAAACAGAAAATTCCTTGCTGGCTCCACATCCAAAGATTTCCCTGAAACATTACCCAAATTTGTTCACCATGATTTCAAAGCTATCAAAATTACTCATAAACATCGATGCCAAGACATCAAGCGCCTTGGTGTTGCAATGAGACCAGCTTTAGATTCCATGTTCAAAGCAAAGAAATCTGCTGTTTTGATCAAAGGTCTACCGATATCTGTGGGCAAGGATTTCCACGATTTTGTGGAAGGTTGTGCGTACAAAGCAATGACTTATGAATCAGGGAGCGGATTTCGTGCAGCGGTGGATGATTTGGTGTACACAGCCAGTGACGAGCCTCCTCCTTTCTCCATAGAACCTCACAATGAGATGTCTTACTTATCGAAATTCCCTCAAAAGGTAAGCATATGTATTCCTTAGTTCGCACCGATTCTAGTATGTTATTGATGGTGGTGTATATGTTACTATAACAGACCTCTTCGAAACGAAGTTGAAATTAACATGCGCACATGGGAAATATTTCTTCGAATCTCTAAAATAACTTTTCTTCTTTCAGATTATATTTTGTTGTTTGAGCACAGCAGACAAAGGAGGCGAATCTCCCATTGTTTTCAACAGAGATCTGATCAAAAAAATCAAGCCTGAAGTGTTGAACAAATTTCGCGCCAAAGGAATCAGATACTCGCGCAATCTGAAACATCGAAAGAACACCGACTACATTTCTTGGCAGAGTACTTTCTACACTGAAGAAGAAAAGGTAACTTCCTCCAAACAACATGTAATTCACATTTGAGTTAAATACGGTAACTCAATCCGTCACAGCAATTATTGTCAAAGGGGTCGAAGAAGGATGTTATCAGATATTTCAATCGACAGAAGGGATCGCCAAAAAACTTTTAACCCTTCTTTTCATTCAGGAAGCAGAAAAGAAAATGTCGAAGGAGGGTTTCCAGTGGGAGTGGAAAGCTAACGGTGACGTCACAATATGGTACCAACAACCTGCGTTTTACGAATTAGCAAACAGTGGTGAGGAGGTGTGGTTCAACCAAATGACAGCCAATCATTGCAGTTATTACAAAAGTCACCCCATGGTAAGTTTGATGCATTGCAAGAGCTCGAAAAAACAACGCTTTGTTTCATGCTTTGACCAAAATGTTACCCAGACAACTCAATTTTTTGTCATTCTTGTCATTAGTTTGCAGACAGAGCAGAAGATTTACCGGCACACGAATATCCGTATCACTGTTGCTATGGAGACGGTGAAGAAATTGAAAATGACGTCATGGATCATATCCGATCGGTGGCGTGGAAAAATGCAATGTCATTGACATTGTTGCCAGGAGACGTGTTGATTTTGGATAATTTGTTGTGTCAACACAGTAGAATCGGGTATGAGGGTGGTGACCGCAGAATTCTCGTCTTTTTGGGAGAACACACCAACCGATAATCAACATTTACGTAACAATTTAGAGATTGTACAATTGGAGTTATTTCACACATTGTAGATAGTTTTAATTAGACTAGCAACGTCTATTCAGCCAGTAAAAATCTCAACTTTCTCAAATACAACTTGCGACCGGAAAAGAAAGAAAACTAAAGAAATTGAAAAGTTACCTTCATCTCTCCATCGAAGAATCATATCGATTGCGTAATATCCTCGACACTGAAAAGTGAAGAGCAAGAACCATTAGCTATCTAGGTAGCATTAAGAGTAATATCAAAACAAAAAAACTCAGGGGGCTCTGATGATATCCACTCTAAGAGAAACTTAAGTATTTTAAGTTTCAAGGAAAATGTAAAATAATATGTTTCAGATTAGGGCATAGTAATCACCATGAAAATAATTTGAGTCAGTAAAAAAAGGAACAACTATTAAGTTGATAAAAATATCTACCTGTGGAGAGCGCCCAAGACCAAAGGGCGGAGGACGTGATGTCGCACTTTCAAATAACTCTTTTATCATCTTGAAAATTTCTGCCTAAAATGAAAAATGGAAAACCTATCAATAATTTACGTTACAAAAGGTGACTCAGAACGAAATTCACTCAAAATAAAAATTGTGTTTGGCCCAAAATCTGTAGGACTTATCTAAAGAATTACTTAATCATTATGTAATTAACATGCGCTGATAATATTTCATAATATTTCGATCGCATCGTGCGAAAGTTGGGAGTATTACTTACTTCAAGCTTTTCATACGGAACGTTTGGCAAAGCTTTGTTGTAGTGTTCAGGATAAAATTCTTTCCACGGGAACTAAAAATGAAAAAAACAAGCACACTGCATTTAGACCTACCTAATGATAAATATAGAATGGAAATAGAAAAGGAAATAAAATAAAAAACGTTTACAGGGTGTCTACGGATTTTTTTTCGGGATTTTCAAGGTTTTCAAGGTTTTTTTGGTCATTTTTAAGTGGTTTTTCAAGATTTTTTAGCAAAAACTTTGGCACTTTTCAAGGTTTTTTGATACTCAGTTGATATGGCTCTTTACAGGAATTTTTTAAAATAGAGGACCAGCAAATAAAATTTATTCGCTTTTGGTGCCCGGGGAGTTACTTCTACAGTTAAATTCCTATCTACTCCCTCTCGAGAACAATACCAGAAAAAGAAAAACTCCAGCTCCCTAGTCTTCTAACTGTAGAAATAAAGAATTAGAAGCAAAACCAATTGTTTACACTGACCGAAGAGGCGCAACCATGGTTTGCGCCGACGAGAGAAAATTTTGATTTTGACTCTTTCAAATTGATAAAAAAAGCCTTGTTTTTGATTTTGTTTTTTACAAAAATCAATTGCCAAAAGAGTTGTTTTAAGGAATCCTCAAAATTTTATTGATGAACGGCCATTATTCCAAGACGCCCTGAAGCGATTTGAAAATTGGGGAACATTCTATTTCTTAGGGCTCATGCAAACGGAAAATTATCGACAAAAACTCAGCTAATGATAAAAGAATATGTTGCATTCGTTGCGACAGAATCGCAACGGAAACAGGGAAATATGGAATTCTCTAAATGTTATAAAGGTTTAGCGCCGCAGGCGGTTTTTTACTTATTCTTACTTTTCGAATGACTGAATAGTACTTTTCAACGTTTTTAACGATTTTTCAAGGTTTTCAAGGTTTTTCCCAGAAAATTGATAGTTTTCAAGGTTTTCAAGGTTGGGTGGTTCATTTTCAAGGTTTTCAAGGTCCCGTAGACACCCTGGTTTAGGTACTGAAAACAAATAAACAAATGGTCATCAAAATTCGACAAAATTCGACAAAAATACGAGATATAGGGGAGTTTCTAAACATCGACCAGAAATGGCAACCACGACCGGCGACCACGACCGGTGACCACGACCGGTGACCTACCAAACGTGCAGCTTTTTCCATGAGGCTTTTTGGACTTTGGAAAATGCACTGTAAGGGTTGATTTGTGAGCAAGTGGGAAAAAGTGCACTGTAAGGGTGTAAAATTTGGGAAAATACCAAATTTTGAGGTAAAATTTGAGAAATTTTAAAACATTTTGCCCTAAAAAGGGTAAAAAATTTCGAAAAATTGTACTATAAGGGTCGACTTTCAGCCAAATTTTTCCTGCACTGTCCGACTATAGGGTCCGACTTTAGAGACCGAACGTCTGGTCGTTTTCAAAATCGAGTGCCCCCCCCCGAAATAAATCTGGGTTATAGAGTTTTTTCCCTTTCTCCAAAGTAGAGTGTCTCTCCTAATCATTTGAATATATATCATATTGAAGAGTAAGCTCACTCATCTATTTAAAGCCACGTGCCAAATACGTAAAACAATCATTTCGAAGTCCATGGAGCTTGATTATGGTGGCAATTTCTATCCTTTTGTATTATCGGCATCAAAATAATTAGTTGCACAAAATTTTTTGAAAATGGTTTGGGAAGCTTTGTATTTCATCATCAGATTGTTATTTCTGTCGAAATTAGTCATTTTGTCAGCATAGAATAATTGATTAGATTCGTATCTCTAAAACTGGCCTTCCCAATATTTTCATACTTATAAGTTCTATCTATTCATACTAAAGACATCTCACTCAGCATAATTAAAATATTCGGTGTAACAAAGCTTACAAACATCATACTTAATGACCCTGTCAATATTTTTGTCAAATAGTGTCACTTTGTCAAGAGAACGACAAGTTATTTCAAAGGTCACTTTTTAGTATTCCGATGACTTGATTTAAACATTCTCTACGGTGGAGAGAGCAGATAAACCTGGATAAACTCGATAATCCATATTTATCTGGTCACCGGTCGTGGTCGCTGGTCGTGGTCGGCATTTCTGGTCGATGTTTAGAAACTCCCGAGAAACAGTTTATTAGCTATTCTTGAGACTTAGTTTTCAGGCAAGTGTATGCAATATCCAAACAAAGATTTATAAAAGAAATGTATGATATTTTGAGTTGCAATGATCCATTGTTTCAATCAGTTTGTTACAAACTATATAACTACATAATAATTCTACAATTTTTTTTATGTTTCGTACGGCAAAAACAAGTTCCGGCTTCAAAAATCAGTTTTATTGACAATTGAATCATGCTTGATAGTGGGAATTCTTATCAATTATGTTTTTGTGGATATGTTGGACAATGGAGGGACAGTGATGACTTACCACCAACATTTTATCTCGATGTCGATAATACATGTTTGTGAAGTGTTTTTGAAAGTCCGTAAAATCATTCAGCTCGAACTTCCTAAAAGTACAACAACATATAGAAGTGAAGTAAGAATAATTTAAGAACAGAGTTCTCCTTTCTGTAAATTAATAAGATTGAACATATAGAAACTTTTATGGAGAGAGCTTTAAGAAAATTGCTTCAATAGAATGACTGCACATGTCATTCAAACAAGCCACCTTACTTGTTAGCAAAACGTACGTAGGGCAAGTTATGAACAAACACCTCCAGTGGTTCGACAGATTTCACGAACGCGAAATGGCGAATTTCCCATTTGACCAAACCAGTATCTTCGCGTGGAAACAAACTGATATCACTAATGTATTCACATACAATCTGAAAAAGTAAAATAGGGAGAATTACAACAGAAATTTTCTCCCAATTACAGTTCTCCTGTCATTAAAATGCTGGGAGAAATAAGAAAGATGAAAAACAATGTACCCTTGGTCCAGCCTCAGCTAACCGAATGATTTGGGTTAGATTGTCGCTAACTTCTATACCAAGTGAACGTGCAAGGTTTGTTGGTTTGACGATCCACACATTGTATTGTCCTCTACAAAAAAGTGGTGGGAAAGTAAAGAAAAAGAGTGCAGCATGGCAAAAAGTAACGTTTTAGTTGTGGAGAATTATAGAGATAACAACACAGCCCATGATTGCTTCGAAGAACAAGAAGAATCGTTGAATGAAGGTGTTATGGTAGTTTCGGACTAGATAGAACGTAAAATAGACAATGTTTTTTTTAGATTACAGCAGGGCAGAGAGATATCAAAGTAAAGTTTCAATTTGATGAAAAAAATACTTGGCTTGTCTTTCCTTGAAATGTTTGATGAATTGAGGTAACTCGGTATTCAAATTAAATGTGGTAGGCAGCCATATAGGACCACGTCTCTCTTTGATGTGTTGTGGCATTTCTCTACCCAAGTATTTCTGCACAGTGTGTCGCTGGCATGTTTCAGCCAGGAAGTTCTTTAGAACCAAACAATTCTTGTTAGGTTGCTCAAGTACGTATTGCCGACCTTCTAACAGCAATTTTCTAAAACAAAGCACGTTTTCAGATCAAATTTCAAAACTTGATAGACACAAATATAAACACTTAAAACTGTAAATAAAGAAAACAGACCAGAAGATTCACAGAAACACAAAAGAAAAAATCGGGGGTCTGGTGTAGCTTGGTGAAGTTACCTCATCTGCCTGTAATGACCTTGTTTGTAAATGATATCGGCTTTCTCTTCATGATCAACAAGATAGAAGTTTTCATTAGTCAGATATTTAGCATAATCACTGTCCGTGCACACTGCGTAAGGTGGTTCAGTTTTAATTTGCAAACCATTCGGACAGTTCAGTGGTTGTTCTTCTTCAGTGTTTTCCAATTCTTTGGTGTATTTTTCGATCCAATCATCATGCACCTCATCAAGGTTAATCCGATCTTCCTCCCATGGATACAACATCACATCTTTCAGTGCTTGGTCTGTGTACAAACTCTGATAGTCACGTGTCACTTCCTCTAGAAAAGGTAAAGTAGAAAGTCTACTGTTTGAAATAAAAGTGATATCAATTAAAAAAAACTCGAAATAAATTCCTCAATAATAATCTACAACTTCTTAAAGACAAAATGCTAAAAATGGCTTCTTTCTGTTTTTTTTTGGAAGCAGCTTTCTATCTGTAAATTGTAAATTTTGCTGATATTTGTTATCTCTAAGATTGAAGAAAAGAAGAAAAGTGTAGCAATGAATATGAGTACATACCACCATATTCTAAGTCTTGTAATGGGAAAATCACGGTGAAGGTGGTATCTGTTTCTAAGAAATAGAAGGGTTTGAATGCAAAATTGGGATTATCATCGTGGTTGACTCTTGAGCCGACTTCATCCATGACGTACCACAGAGGAATGTAATCGCGATCTTTCTGCATTTGGTTGTTGTTCAGCTCATCATCTCCATCCAATAGCATCTGCAAATGAAAATGACACATTGCCAAATTAGTTTTGAGAGCCAAGGTCTTATTTGAAGTTTTTTCTCTCCAGATATTGACTAGTTCGAACTCTGAACATCTCTTGCCACAGATGTATCACCGGAGAGGAGACGGGACAAAAGACTGACGGGTTCAGAATGGTAATTGTATCAGATTGTATTTGTAGAAAAAAAATAAATAAGTGAACTGAACTATGCGATGTGGAACTTTATTAATAACAGAGCTATTACCGATTCTTTTCTATGATAGCATTTGTTGAATCTGAAAAAAATAATTGGATATAATGTAGAATCTACACCTTTTTAACAACAACGAAAGAGGCTTCAATTTCTTCTGAAAAGGTAAAGAGAAAATCATTGGAGATAGATTGGCATGAACTTTCTTTTTCTTGAATCAGAATTGCTTATTATCTTAATAATTTGATTAGGTTTGAGCTGTTCAGTGTGGGAGGTAGTAAATCATATTCAACTTCTTGGTCGTGAAATATCTGCTTAATGTGGAATGTAATAACTACTGAAATCACCCGGAACAGGCTAGAATAACCTGAAATAAGGCCTAAAGTGACATGAATATTTTGTGGTGCAGTAGAAAAAATTTTCCATTTTTGAATTTCTTGAACATTTTAAAACAAATTCACGCATTGAAATTACCTATCCAACGAGATGTTACATTTAAAGAATGTATCATATCAAAATGTTAAAAGCTGCTTTTCGATTTGGAACAAACAGAACCTTTTCTGAAGTGACGTGATACAGTATTCCAGAACATTTAGCTTTTCCATGCTTCTTCCAGGTTTTATGATGGCACCCCCAAAGAAGCTAGGGTGAAGGCTTCTTCATAAAGACGAAAGACATGTATCTATTTTTCGGATCCGGTATGCGGGAATAGTGTCAGGACCTGCAGGCGACCGACCTGGTAGGGTTGGGTATTGGTGTGGTTTGGGTGTGGTTACGTATCAGATTGGCTAGGAATTGGATTATTATCAGTTAGGGTTAGGGTTGGAGCTCGAAACAAGCACTCTTTTGTGATTTTCTCTTAATACAGTCTGGTCTGCAGTTTGTACAATATATAATTGGCATGATTCCGTGGCGCAGTGGATAAGGCAATGGGTTTCAAATCATCAGAAATTTGCAATCAGTGGGTTCGAATCCCACCAGTGGCGATCTGTCGGTAAGTCATTCAGTAAGTTAGAAAACATAGAAAATAACTCACAAAGAACCAGAAAGTCAGAAAAACAGAGACTGGAAAGTACGAAATAAGTCCAGATCTGTCTTTTGTCTTTGTGAAGAAGCCACGACCAGAAGCTAGAACCGTAAATTAAAATCTCCCTAAAAACATAGACTTTTGCGAAAACTGAAGAAATTTCTTACTTCCACATTCTTTGAAGGACTTCTTCTATTGCCTCCTCTTTTTCTATCAAAAAAGTATTTAGTCATTCTGAGTCATTCAATTTAATTTCAAAGATTTATCAGACCTTTCTGAATTTTCACAAAGCCAAAGTCTGTAACATGCTTTGCAAAATTCCAAATTGAGTTGTAACTGAAAAATGCAAATTGATTTAATTTATGCTGTACCTGTGCTATGATCTATGTCCATCAATTGTTTCATGCGATTTAAAAGATTATCATGTTGTTCCAATTGCTTTTTCGCAAATTTCACTTCATACGTCCACGCATGGTCGACCAGAAAAACACTATAAAAGTAGGTCAATAAATAAGTTAAAACGTGAAGTTAATGTAAAAACAAATATAGTAATTTCTGTCCCATATTTTGCCCGATCCCCAAATATAGAACGGTTTTTTTAATATAATTTAACTTTGAAAAATACCACTATACACTGATCTCATTATAAATTCTTACCAAACTTTAACAACATAAACTTATCCTTACACAGACAGGCTGGTTTGTGAGAACCAAAACTAAAGAGTTTTTTACTTAGAAGAAAATTGTTGTGAAACACGAGTGATTAATATAGTTGAATACCTGTTTGGGTCATCTTTATTTAAACCATCTTCAGCTATGACCATGACATGCCAACCCTCCTCTTCATCTTTGCACAGTGAAACATATTCACCAATGTCAAAAATCTAGAAGAGATAAGTAGCAATTAACTTAAAATATAAAGCTTCAATTTCAAACTTGTTCTATATAAAGTATTTAAAAGAATTAGAGACTGAGATCTCCCCTATCAATACCTGCTCATCTTAAAAACAATAAGATTATTTTGCATGAAATTTAGACCGTATGTTCAAATCATGGATGAACACCTTCTCACAATTTTCTCACAACTAATGACATCATTCCCAAAGTTAAGGTATGAGCTTGGGGCAATTCTCTACCACCTGTTTATCTGCATATTTCAAAGACCTAACGTCTCAGGCAAATTAAGGCACGTCCAAATTTACCGTAATTTTCATCGTACCACTTTCACTTGTCAAGTCATTTAACTTCATACGTCGAAAGAAGTGTATTGGAGTGAAGATCACTAGACTGGCTGTTTAAAAATTAATTTTTACACCAAAAATAAGATATTAGCAGTCAAGGACTATTGCAAACTAGGATAAGTTATCCTAATTAGGCTTTTTATTCTAAATAGGCTAGAATATTTATCCTAGTTAGGATAATTTATCCTAGTTAGGCTATGTGAAAAATTCAAACTAAAATATTGGAAGAATGATACCGATCCGAGTCTTCGTTACTCTCTTAATCAATTATGCACACAAAGAAGGTTAACTTTAACCAAATATGAACTTCTTATTAGCACGAAGTAAGAAAATAGAAAACATTTATCCTAACTAAGATAAAATAGTCTAATTAGGAGGAATAGTACATGATATAATTATGTGTTACGCATTTTTCCAGTCATAAAATAAAGATCTTTAAACCAAGCTTGAGTGCATGAAAGTGTCAAAAGTGTTCATTCTACTTGAAATAAATGTAAATAACGCTTTGTTATATCTTATTTTGTTTATCAAGATCTTTATTTAAAAATTTTCTTTAAAAAACAATCAACATAAGCAAAGTTATCACTCAGAAAGTTCGATGCTTAACATTTGGAGTTTATAAAGTACTTCTCAAAAATTGAATAACTTCTGAACGCACGCTGACTGGGAGATAAAACTTCTCAAGCATCCTTTGCTTGCTCTAAATTACTCAAATTCATTGAAATCTTGACGCGGATCTCAAAGATTATTCAATAAATCAAGTTTTTCTTCCTTTTCTCCTAATTAGGATATAGATTTTATCCTAGTTAGGATAATATATCCTGTTTAGGCTAAATACTTGCATTTATCCTAATTTGCAGTAGTCCTTGACTGATTAGGAAAAAAGCAAAAAATGCTGACGTCAGCAAAACCTGTTTCTTGAATAAGTTTGGCTGATGGTATAAAAATGAAATTTGAACCAAAGTTGTACAACATAGAAAGGTTCATTATGAAGAAAAAATATTTTGAAATTCTGCTGGCGTCAGCACTTTATTGCAAAATTTCGTTTTTTGCTGATTTCAAAAGGGAATTTTTTCTGTCAATAATTCAACAAGGTTGTCAGGGAAGAAATCCTTGTTAGGGGGATGGAACTAGTTGTTTGTCTAAGAGGACTTCTCCAGAAGAAAAAATGCTTGAAAATGCTACTCAACTCGCTAGTCAAAGGGTTGAAATTGCCTTTGCTGAGAGGGAGGGTGTTAGTGAAAAGGATCGTTTACTCCTTAAAAAAGAAGTTGCCAAGAAAAGAGCCATTTCTGATATTTTTGAAAATTGGACTTTAGGAAATTCTAAATTTGAGAAAATAGCTGAGTATACAAGAAAAAGTAATCCTGTTTCTCCTGAGCAGATTTCTAAGCCCTCACTTCAAAGTTTAAAGCCAGGGTCTGTATTTAGCCATGGTAGTGTCAATTTTTTTCCAGCTCTACTATCTACAAACCTAGAACACGAAGTGTGAGAAGAGTTTCTTGATATTCTCAAAGCTTAGTCCTGGTCAATTTTTCATATTGGGCCCAAATTTATGGGGTACTTTTTACCCTTTATAAGGATTTGTTAAGGAAAGTATCTTTCCTTGTTTGATATAATTTGTTATATCTCATGAATAAATTGACCAATTACTTTGAAACTTTGCCAAAAATTTCAAGATAGATTGATGATCATCATTGGCAAAAAATGTTTGCAAAAAATTACTTCTTGGGGTTTACTTGGGGGAAAATAGGAAAAATTTGGGTATTTTCACTGAGTTTTGACACTTTGTAAGACTGGGACCTATCAAAACAACTTTTAATGAGGCACAAATTTTGTGTTATGATAAATCTTAACTTGATACACCAGAAAAATTTCTTGTCGACTGTATTTAGTATCATTTTCGATGCTTCAGGGGTAACCCTATTTTATTGAAAATTTAAGTAATTTGAGCAATGTTCAATGCTTATCTCGCCTAAAATATCTTCGAAAATAGTTTTAACTTGATCTTTAATATACACTAGAAAATTACTATGCTGTTTTGAAACTTTCAGATACAGGGTACAGTTGGAGAAACCAGCGGGTAAAATTACCCATTTTTATTGAATTTTACCTAATTTGAGCAATTTTCACTGCTTATCTTGCTTGAAATGTTTTTAAAAATAGTTTTAATTTGATTTTAGTGTAATATACTCTGGAAAATTATAATTCTGACTTGAAACAATCACTGGAAACAGTGCAACTGGACAAGCCAGGGGGTAAAATTGCCCATTTTAGTAGATTTTTATTGATTTTTGAGCCCATTGGACCCATAAAACAGTATTAAGGTGTACAAAATTTGATTTCTAACTACTGGAAATATTGATACTTTCTGATAGACAATAGAGGAAAGCAATCTGTGGTTTTCATTATCTGGCATCAGGGATACAGGTGGCAAATCAGGGGGTAAATATGCCAATTTCTAGTTCGCAGTTGCCTGAGTTTGGATGTTTTTCTTTTGAGAAGTTTCCTCAAAAACCTAAATTTATAGGATGAAAACCAGGTCTAACAAACTTTAAATTACCATTCAATCATTTCTTAGTCCTTTTAAAGACAACTACACACCATTTCAATGCTTTTAACTGAAGTTATGGCTACATAGTTACAGTGATTTAGCGTTTAAAGTTTTTTGCACAAACCCCTGTAACTATGGGTGAGCACCCCGTTGCTAAGATGTTGGCTTGAAATCGAAAATGAAACCAATTAAAACGAAAGTGAAATTGGCCCGTACCATGGCGTTCTAAATCTACAGGCCTAGCAAGCGTGCATTGACGTAAAAAACTGGGTGTCCTAATATTGAAGCCATTAGCATTACATTGCGATCGCAAGTGAAATAGTTAAATAAAAGCGAAATCTTGTTGAAATAGTAATGGATGAATTTGTAAGGACAGGGGTAATATTTTTATTAATGGTATTGTTATTAAATTACTTCTATGCGTCTAATTGTTGTTTTAATTACAGCAGAGAAAAAAAGAAAAGATTTTCAATGTCTTTTGGTGCAGGACACAATCTGATGTCCAGAGATCTAAATATTTATTTTATTAATTTTACCGTGAACCGAAAATAATTAAAAGAACCCGGTTTCCTTGCTGGTCGACTAAGTGCGCAAATTATTTTTATTACGTGACTTGAAGCGTAATAAAGTTGTAAAATTTTAATGATGGACACAAGAAAGTTACGAGGAAGTTTGCATGCGTTTCGTGTGTTGTGTGAAACTGCTTATAATTTGGCTGTTTTTTTTTATTGAAAGGATTGCAATTTTTACTGAACTTCTAGTTTGATGGATGAACATGTTCGATAAGAATGATACCAACAGTTAGGGAAACCATCCAGGATCCTGCCATTCTATAAGCCAGCAAAAACTAAATACCACTTGTAAACTTAAGTTTCTTACTATTTTCCATCAAAAACAACCAAAAACAATGCTACTTCCCAAAGCTGGAGACCAAAACAAATTATCTTCCAAGATTATGGCGCCCTTTTAGATCTATTGTTATGGCCATCTAAAACGGTGGAAAGAGTTGCGGAAAGACAGGGGCGCCCGTTAGCTTCGAGGGTGGTAACGCCAAAACGCCCAATATGATCTTCCAACAAAAAGCGAGTTAGTTACCGCGCGAGTTACGTCATACACTCCACCGCAGCGCACAAGGAACGGTGTTTTAGTGCATATCAATAATTATAAGAATATCTTATGTGCTTAAATTCAGTAAACTTTGAGTGCTTCATTGAATATTAGGAAGATAAGAAGATAAAAAATGCGCTGGATAATTTTCATTGTAACAGTTTGGTCAATCATTGCTGAAAGTTTGAAAAAAAATTTCCGACGCAAAAAATAACTTCAGCCAATTAAAAGCACAGTGTGCTTAAATTTACTATGTTTGCTACATCGTCTAGGCTAAAAAAAGTGCGAAAAGACATGAACGTCATTTTTTAATGAGTGTTGTTATGATTTTTTAGACCGCGGTCGCGTACAGGAACTCGCCAAATGTTCCTAACTGACCAAGAATTTCATTCAAGGTTTGTTTTGATTATTTTACAGATCCGGTGTCGAAATTGGAAGACGCATGTCGATATTAGACGATCCTACGGTAGTTGCATTTAAAAGCTAAGATTCGTTCAAAGATTCTTTGCGTGATGTGTTACCAGCGATGTAAACCAATGACATTTTAGTTTTGGTAGGGATTTTCTTTTCTTCTTCTTCAAGGTGATCTAGCAGCTAGTACGTTTGGTCATCTAGTAAAGTGTTGCATTTTTCACAAAAGTGATCGGGGTTAACACGAAATTCAAAGTCAGGATTCATTTTCAGCAAAAGTTTCGTTTTGTTCAAATTTAGTTTTTCCATCACTTATTGACCGGTGATAAAGCAAGCTCCTGAAAAGAAATCAAATCAAATTTGTATTTAGAATTTCTGCTACCAGCTGTATGTATGGGTTCCAAAGCTTTTTTTACTTTTTCTTGCTTCAAATTTAAATTCTAAGAATAGTTTTAGGAAGTCAAACTAAAAATTGATGCAGTGAATTGAAAGGAAAAACTAAAATAAAAACAGCACCTGCATTTGTGAATATTTCGAACATTTACATGTGTCTTCTTCAGCAAGTTTTAGGAATACAATGAGATCAAATCCCCTACTCTATCAAAGCCGATTACAGCAAAAGAAAGTATGAAATTCTTACCTCCAGATCCTTGGCGCGAAGTTTCCCAAATTCTTTTTCCAAAGGGTTGCTGCTTTGCTCTCCAAGTAGTACGTATTTGTGGGATATTTCCAAAAGATGCTTGGTTAAATTGACGAGGCCACGTAGTGTGTGATTCCGGAGCAGCTAAAAAAACACTATTTTTCTCTCCGGAAAATTCCGGAACTCTTCTGGTGCTTCCGGAGCAAGTGATTCTTAACACAGTTCCGGAATTCCGGTGCAGACCAATCGCCAAAAATCATGCTCCGGAACACTGGAAGTGCTCCGGAATCTTCTGATGTTTCGGAACAAAACAGCACTTTTTGCTTGTGACGTTTCCGGAGCGCCATGAGGGTCCTCCTACTAGTAATAGTTGTTTTCGCGCGAACGCGACGGTCTTTAGCTTGGATAACTAATTACTCCACAGCAGTTACCTAGAGACAAGATACTTTAACATCTATTTATTGGCTGAGGGAAAGATATGTATGTATGTATGTGGAGTAATTAGTTATTCAAACCAGACCCCCGTGCTCGATAGGATCGATCATCGGAACGGCTCGATGACGGATCGATATGTGATCGATGGATTACTTATCGATCCGGATAGGAGATCGATAGAGGATCGATACTCAAGATTTTTTTAAGCTTATGATTAGTTATCAATCTATCATCGATCTTTTATCGATCTAATCGACCCTATCGACTCTTTCTAAAAATCGAGCTCTAATATTAATCGATCTTTCTCGCTATCGATTACCTATCGACACCTATGGATTACCTATCGACACCTATCGATTACCTATCGACACCTATCGACACCTATCGACACCTATCGATTACCTATCGACACCTCTATCGATCCAATCAAAATATCGACCGTTTTTTTATATTGATTAATCGATCCATATCGATCTAATGGCGTCAAACCGGATTTACTTATCGGTACTAATATAAGTAAGTCTGCGACCGCAGTCGGAGGCGACCCGAAGGCTCCTCTTTCGATAGCTATCTACCCGAAGGTAGGGGAGGGCGCCACTCTTTCTCCCTGGATTTCTCCACTTACCCTTGATCCTTCTCTTAGTTGCTGAGCATCAAGCAGAGAGGCATCAAGTACCATTTTGGGAATCTTTGGTATGACCCGGCTGGGGCACAAGTGTTATGCGTAAGCCAAATTGCGTATTACGAACAACCTCTAAATTGCCGAGTACAGGAGAAAAAAAATCGAAATTCAAAATGGCGGTCAAGCCCACGATGATAACTATCAAAAATCATCGTTTTTCATTCAGCTATTGCAGCTCAATAAATCAATGAAATAATTTGAAATAAAAAGTAAACAAACCTTGAACCTTTCATGAATCCAAATAAATAAAAGTATTCATCTAAAGTGAAGATTACATTTCAAAATAAAACGATTTCCAAACCAACCTAAAGTCAGTCTCTGCCAACTAAAAACTTCTCTGCGGGGTCACTGACAAGGAGTTACGACTTCAGACTTTAGATTCCAATTCTTGTATAGGCTGCAACTACACTGCCAAATGATATGTATTACAAAGACTTCCAATTGGGTCCATAAGTTAAGAAAATGAGATTATCTTATAGCATGGGGGTTCTGTTTTTAAAAACAAACTTCAAAATAAAATTGTTAATGAGCTTGTTACTTAACATATCACTTACTTACATAATTCATTTATGATATAACACCCCTTTCTTAAATAAATGGCCTCTTAAAGTCTTTTATGTTTGCCGCAAGAAGGAAGAAAAATTTGATTTGACCCCCGGTTTTTTCTCTCGTTTTCTAGCCATTTCCCGCGTGTTAGTGTAGACACAACTTTAATCCGGGGAAATGAAGCGTTCTCATTGGTTTAAAATCATGGATGGTCACGTGACCAGAATTTTTATCCAGGGAAATGCCGTGGCCGCAATGTTTTGCTTTAGTGAGATTGACCATTTTGTTGTTTAGATTTGAGCGGGCGAAATTTCTGTACAAACCAAAATATGGCTTCGTTGGAATACCGGTTGAAACACTTGTGGGGGGTTGAACCCTCAACCTTGCGAACCGTAGCCGGATGCTCTACCACTGTACTACGGTCGCTTATATTATATTATCTGGCACCCGATGTAGAAATTTTCTTTCGACACGCTAAGAAAGCTCTGGGGAAAAGGTCGGGGAAACTTTCAACATCTGCTGGAAGGTTTAGATTACGGAATTTCGCCTGAACCCTAGCTCCGAACTTAAAAAAGCGGAGGGGCCCGGCTTAAAAATGGCCGATATGGTACTCTCGGGTACCTAATATAATAAGCGTCCCAACCCGCTAATTAATTTTATAATCGATTTATAATCGATGCATACTCGATTAACGATCGATGACGAATCGATTAACGATCGATGACGAATCGATTAACAATCGATGGCGAATCGATTAACGATCGATGGCGAATCGATTAACGATCGATGACGAATCGATATACTCGATTGAAATACTAGCTCGATAATGGATCAACGAAGGATCGATACTCAAGACTTTTTAATGGCTGAATCTTCCATCGATCTCCTATCCGGATCGATAAGTAATCCATCGATCACATATCGATCCGTCATCGAGCCGTTCCGATGATCGATCCTATCGAGCGCGGGGGTCTGGTTCAAAAGACTGTCTCGCGTTCGCCAAAACAGCTATATTCGTGTAATAGACCTTTTTTCAAAGAGGACGTCCTGTTGAATAATTATGTAGTCCAGCCATAAAATTACTGTATCATTGCATATTGTAAGAGGTGTATTGTAATAATTATGCATGGTTTTATCATTGTTTTTCTGCTGGACTACATAATTATTCAACAGGGTGGCCTCTTTGAAAAAAGGTCTATAAAGTAGTCCTGACCTTGCCTTACCTCTTGGGTCAACTTTTGGAAGAGAGATGGCCAATAGTTGTTAGGTATTGACTCTAGTTGGTCAGAATAAATAGAAAGAAAATCTTTGAAGGTTAAATGGCTTTCAGTGCTCATATTTCAAGCTGCAAGGTCTTCTGTGGTCAATGTTCTCTGATGATTTCGTTCGAATGAATGTTTCTACTAGCGAAAAATTTGTTGTGTTTACATCGACCATGTGGGTTAGACTAACTACCAAATAAAATTTATTTTTAATCTAATATGTCCGGCTACTCTAAGAGATATTGATGTTGATATAGATTGAAGAGGGAGTCTAGAAAGTTCGCTTCTAGACTTTTGTTCTATTTAAAGTAATCGCCGTAGATCGTATATATGATACTAGGTAGAGTATCAGAGCAAATTTATTAATTCTTTTTAGCTCCGTTATACAAAAGAAAATAGCTAGAAACCCAGGGTTGAATGGAATCTCGTTTAGCGCCGAAGTTTGAAATCAAAACATCGACTTTTCATCATGGCGTCGAAATGTCGAATACAAAATCTATCAGATTTATGAAGGTTTTTTCGAGTCGAATGGGAATGGAATGAAGTGAATGCACGACTTTTCATTGATCAGGTTATTTTGGGTAAGGATTATCCTACATTCTTTAGAAATCAATTTAAAAGGGTTTGTGCACACTTGCTCCAGAACTTGCTCCAGGCATTGTGGTATAATAGTGGACATGTGGACATCAACCTTGATTCCTGTACGTACAGGTGACCAAGGTTCGATTCCCACTCACAACTCAAGGTGTGCATCTACAATTGCGAGAGCCAGTACCTTGAACTGACTATTTTCGCCTTTCCATCCGCCATATTATTGTCTATTGAATTGTATGCAAAAATCATGGTGGCCGAATTGCCGTGGTGAAATTCCCTTAGAAGGTATGCAAAACATATGCAAAAAGAAAGTATTAATATAAAACTTACATTCCTAATTGGCATTATATTAAAGTGTAATCTTGTAAAAGAAAGATTAAATTTGCTTCTCTTGAAAACTAAAAATAATTATATTCGCTCATCTCTTAGAACAAGCACTTTAAAAATCCATAACATTAGACATAAATTCAAACTGAAAAATCACCAGCGAAGGTAAAAAGTAATCCTTATTGGGCTGACGGTAAATTATTCTCCTGATCAAATGAAAACATTGATAATGTGTGACGTCATAATTACTGCTTTTCATTTTGCATGTTTTGAAAGTTTGATGTGTGTACTCCGTCGTCGTGGAATTTCTTAATGGCATGAAAACAGAATATGCTATGTCTTTAAGAACAAATTTCTAAAATTTTTTGCATACAATTCAAGATGGCGGATGGAAAGGCGAAAAGGTCTATAGATGGATAGATCAGGATAGATAGAACTATCCAGTATATATAAAGTATCATTAGCTCTAGTTTAGACAGCCAACTTTCTTCCCTGCCTATTCTAATTGTTAGAGTAGGTGAAAGCTTCTTCATAAAGACGAAAGACATATCTATTTTTCGGATCCGGTATGCGGGAATAGTGTCGTCAGGACCTGCAGGCGACCTGGTAGGGTTGGGTATGGGTGTGGTTTGGGTGTGGTTACTATCAGATTGGCTAGGAATTGGGTTATTATTAGTTAGGGTTAGGGTTGGAGCTCGAAACTAGCACTCCTTTGTGATTTTATCTTAATACAGTCTGGTCTGCAGTTTGTACAATATGAATAGCCGTCAGAAGAGCTATCCTGGCATGAATCCGTGGCGCAGTGGATAAGGCAATGGGTTTCGAAACATCGGAACTTTGCATTTAGTGGGTTCGGATCCCACCGGTGGCGATCTGTCGGTAAGTCATTCAGTAGGTTAGAAAACATAAAAAATAACTCACAAAGAACCAGAAAGTCAGAAAAACTACGAACAAGAGACTGGAAAGTACGAAATAAGTCCAGATCTGTCTATCGTCTTTGTGAAGAAGCCACGACCGTTAGAGTAGGCAGAAGAATAATATGACCAAGTGATGTTTATTTATGTTATTCTTTGTATTCTATTAATTGACCCTGACTCTAAAGATAAGAAATATACGAAATATATTATGACAACCATTATACAAAATTAATATAAATATAATTTAGGAAAATTTAATTATTATTAATACGATGCAATGGTAAATTTTATAAACTCTAGCATAACAAAAAAAATAAATGAAAAAAAATATATATAATTTAAATAGATGAACACTACAAAAAAAAATATTACAAAAATTAAAAATTATAAAAACCTAAGACTTCAATGAAAATCACTGTCCGAGGCATGGAGTGAGATCCTGTCATCGCCGTCATCCTTGTCATTGTTAATAACGATCGATTCGTTCACGTCTGGTTGAGCATTTTGTTCCTCTATTAAAAGCACTATTCGTCGATCCACATTCGAGTCACATCTCTTTCGGTGTTGTCTTGCAAGATGCTTGTAATACTTTTGTTGTTTCTTCTTTCTTCGTTCTTTTCTTTAGTTTGTTTTTCCCCATCTAAGATAAAGTTAGCATATTTCAATGTATCGTTTACGAGCTTTTCTAACTCTTGTTGATACCCTCTGCGGAATGGTTCCTTCTTCCGGGTGAGTGGGTTCATCATTTGGGGGAAGGGGTTGTGGGGCTGTTTGAGGGAAAACTAGTGGGGGAGTTTGCACTGGGGGTGCTTCAGGAAAGGTAGTCTCCCCATGATGCTCCTCCTCTATTAACTGCTTTGCTGCTTCTTCTAATCCCAGGTTGCTTTGAGTGGTTTTGCGTCCTTCCTGTTGTGGTGTGGTGTCAATGAAGTATTGGCATTTTTTGACATCATCTAGGTGCCTTAGTAGGGTTTTCGTTGAGAATAAATCTCTTATGAGAACACTTTTCATTTCTGGATTTATTTCCTGTATCTGATAAGGAGAAGGTAAGAATATTGGATCGAATTTAGATCTCCTTGTATAATTTCGAACTAATACCAAGTCCCCTTGCGTGATATCAGAGGATTTTCGGTATTTTGAGGCATTAATAACCTCTTCATGTTGAATTTTCTTTTCTTTGTCTAGTGCCCGTGCTTTTTTGATCTCATTTTCAGTCAAGGCCTTTCTTGGAAATTTCTCTTTCAGCCCGTCCCTGAAAATCATGCTTGCAGGCGGCACACCCGTTGCTGGGTGAGGGGTCTGTCGGTATGTTTTGAGCGTTTCTTGTAAGATTTCTGCTTCATTCGTTTTTAAGTGCTGATTTATCTTCATTGCTTTTCCCACTGTTTTCATGAATGTCTCGGCTGGGTTTTGACTAGGAAAATGAGGGGATGAGAACCTTGTGGCAACACCATGGGTTTTAGTAAACTCCTCCATTTTTCTGCTGCTGAAAGGAGGACCATTGTCAGATATTTGATTTTCAGGATATCCATATTCATCATAGATCTCCGCTAGTGCAGGGATAACTTTATCAGCTTTAGTTGAGGCTACGAGCTTTGCTGCTGGGTATCTTGATCCCAGATCTTGAACAACAACAATATGCTTGGATGATGGCATGGGACCAAAGAGGTCTACGGCCACTGTGTCCCAAGAGTTTTCAGGTACCCTGTGACTGGTTATAGGTTCCTTTGTCTTTTTATCAACAAACAATGCGCAATTACTGCAAGAACTGACAAAACTTTTCACCTTATCGTACATTCCATGGAAGAAAAAATGGAACCTAAGTCTCCTTTCAATTCCACTTTGTCCTGGGTGAGATCCCCTGTGTGCTAGTTCAATAGCTAGTTTGTGTAGTGATTCTGGAAGAACGATTCTATCATCCTTGAGTATTATACCGTTCGCCATAATGGTTAGTTCCGACATAACAGGTCCAAATCTTTTAACCTCTTTGGAGACGTTCTTAGGCATTGATTGATAGCCCTTCCAGAGATATTTTTGAATGTGACTGAGTGTTTTATCATCAGCGGTTTCCTGAGCGATTCTCGCTAGTGAAATGTGATCAACGACTTGTGTCATATGAAGTGCGTATAGAAGATTATTGAGGTCATTGCATTCTTCTCTCTGGCCAATTGGAAGGCTGGAAAGTTTTCTCCCATGACGACTCATGTAGTCTACTTGATTAAGAGACCCTTTCTGGTATTCAACAATGAACGGTATGTCTTGATGATTCAATTTGATTCGCTTTGTTCTAATGGAACCAGAACGCTTTCCATTGAATATGTGTACCAAGGGCTTGTGATCAGTGATCACCTTGATAAGGGCAGGCGAACCTACAACATATTCACGGAATCGTCTGAGTCCAAAGTCAAGGCTAGCAGCTTCTAAATCCAATTGAGGACAGTGTTTCTCAGAATCATTGGTTGTCCTTGAGGCTAGAGCAACTGGTTTTGCTTCTTCTAAAGACGGACCTTGTGCTAAAATTGCGCCTAGCCCCGTCTTGTGACCATCAACAACAATAAACGTTCTAGCATTTGGGTCAAAAAAACGCAGGAGTACGTCCTTACGGAATGCTTCTATAAGGGAGTAGAATGCATCATTGTGTTTCTTTTGCCATTTAAACCTTACCCCTTTCTTTGTAAGCTCCCTCAAGGTAGAAGCTTTTTGAGAGAACCCTTCAATGAAATCAGCATTACTCTGCATCATGCAGATAAAACTGATTAACTCCTCTTTGTTCTTAGGAGTGGTGAGGTGGTTCAAAGCTTCAACCTTTTCAGGATCTGGTCTTATACCACCTGCTGAAACGACCATTCCCCAGAATTTGATTTCTTTTGCCCCAAATTTGCATTTATCCTTGTTGAGTGTGAGTCCTTTTTCTTGCATTATGGATAGAGTCTTCTCAATTATATGGACATGCGATCTTTCGTCATCGGTGGCTATTATAATATCATCGTGTATGACGTGAACCTCAGGAAGATTTGAGAACAGAGGCTGAAGAGCTGCATTGAGCTCCCCTTGTGACGGCTTTAACCCCATGACTAATCTCTTATACCTATAGAGCTTGCCATTTAAATGAAAGACTGTAAGATTCCTAGCATTTTCTTCTATTTCTAATTGCCAGAACGCTGATTTTAAATCAATTTTGGAAAAGACCTTTTTGCCAGATAACTGGGCCTTAATATCTTCTGGACGTGGAATGGGGAAGTTTGATGAAAGAAGCGCCTTATTTAGGTTCTTGGCATCAAGGGTTATGCGAATGTTGCCATCGTCTTTAGGGGCTATCACTACACTTGGAAATCCATGGGGTCATGTTGACCTGGGAAGTTGCATGGGAGTTTCTTTCAATGAACTTGGGTTCATTTAGTTGGAAGGATCGACTTTTTAAGGTGATAAGGAATTCTATGAGGAGGTTCCTGCAAAAGTTGGATTGGAGTTGAAGTTTTGACAAGATAGTTTTTTAACTTACCGATTCCATTGAAAATTGGTGTCCCTCTTAGTAATGAAGATGTCTTTGTAGATTTTCTTTTCAACTTATGAGTAAATGATCTGTGATGATGGATCCTGTTGGGTCTAAGTAGTACAGGTTGCAGTGTGTTTGAAGCTTACAATATTCAATTGGTTGGTGCTGCACCGAAAAGTATGGATTCATTTGCTTCATGGTATGCTCTTTTGAACCGTACCGGATTGAACTGGAATCGCCTTACCATGAAACACTGAAACACTATCGACTAACTCCAATTGCTGGTATCGGTTTGCTTTTGTATGGCTTTATTCTGAGATTTGTTTTACTCATTCTGTCTAGGATATTCCATTTTTTAGCTGTTTCCATGCTACACACTGAGATTCCTGCCCCTGTATCGGCTAATACATTGTCTAGATGGTTGTTAATGAGGATATTTGTTCTAAAATCTTCTGTATATGTCCTATTCTCTGAATTGTTGATTCTGAATAGATTCACATTATACACTTGAGATTCCTCATCAGTTGAAGTCGATTCTTCTACCTCATTGATTTCCATTTCCTTCCTTGCTGGTCTACTTTTACATACTTTTGCATAGTGGCCAGTTTTGTTGCATTTGCTACAAACAGATGCTCTTGCTGGGCATTGTTTAGCATGTACGACGATGTTGTTTCTTGCCTGTTATTCCACAGAAAAAGCAGGATGTTGATCGGTCTTTATTTGGCACTTGTGTCCCATTTCTTCGGTTTGCATTCTTTCTTGAGTATTTCCCGTAGACTTTATTGAGTTTTCCTTCTCCACCAATTTCACATGCACTTTTCGATGCACTTTCGAGACGCGTGCCTTCCTTTCGTAGTGTATTGAGTTCCCAGGAATTTTTTAGTGCTTCTTCTCGAATCTCCTCATTGGACAAACCAATTACTATTTGGTCCCTGACAGCAGTTGATAGTGCAGTACAGTCATCATTCGAGCATTGAAACTGGCAGTGTTTTGCTTCCTTCTCAACTCTGTTGGAAAATGCGATAAAGGTTTCCCCTTTTCCTTGAGAGAGGGATCTGAATTGGAAATGTTTCAATGTGAGGTTCTCGGTAGGCTTGTAGTAACTGTCCATTGTGTCTTTAAACTGGTTCCACGTTGCATCCTTTCTTGATTTTTCAGTTGGCATGGCCATTGTCCAGTCACTAACCAAGCGCCTTGATGAATAGATGCCCAAGAATTTTGCAACCATGTCTTTGGCTTTCCATTGGTCGACTATATCATCATATTCTGCCATAGTAGGGTTTTTATTGTCGTTTCCAAGTTTCCACCTTTGAAGAGCAGAGTCCAAGGATACCTTTGGAGGATCTGGATACATTGCTGCGTAACGTAATTCATAGTCTTGGGTGAATTCAAGAAAAGCCTTCAGTGTATTGTCTGGGTGGCAGTCAGGGTCGAAGAATAATGAGGCTGTGGCATTAGTACTCATATTACCAACAGACCAACCTTTGTAAGGATGGAGGTTCACCAATTGGATTGGTGAAAGGCTGAGGCAAGTGTTTATCAGACCAAACAAATTGTCTGGTGGTTCACCGTACTTGGTGAAAGCCTGAATAACTTAGAGTAATGCACACACCTTGAAAGAACCAAACAGATTGTCTGGTAGTTCACCTATTAGGTGAAAGACTTATAGTTTTGGATAGATATAGAGAGAAAAACAGAACCAAACGTTGTTTGGTGGTCACCTGTGTTACAGGTAAAAGACTGTAATTGTCGGTTAACTTACCTTGCAGTCAATCAGTTGTCTACGATGAAGGAGTGTTACCTTTGTGTTTGTAGTCTTCCTTTTTTTCTTGTAAAGCTTTATCTTCGTCGCCAAGAATAATATGACCAAGTGATGTTTATTTATGTTATTCTTTGTATTCTATTAATTGACCCTGACTCTAAAGATAAGAAATATACGAAATATATTAGGCAGAAAGGGCATAATTGTAGTTGAGTCCCGACTCGGGATCGTAATTCAATCCCGACGAAATTTTGAAGAATATTCGTTAAGAAAGAACAAAAATGGCAGGACTGAACTGCAAGTATATATATATAGTATTTGGCGGGACTGAACTGCAAGTATATATATAGTAATTGGTGGGACTGAACTGCAAGTATATGTCGCAAGTCGCAAGTCGGGGACTCCAGATCAATGAAGTATAAGCCCGAAGGGCTAGAAGTCAATCTCCTTGGTAGGGTTTGAAGCCAACAAATCCTACCAAAGTTGCGCGGCCTTGAGCGGCTCGCCTGGTTTTTACACAAATGATAGATTGAAACTAAAATTTACCGCTAAATTTCGAAAAAAATATCAATCGTAAACAAAGGGATTGCTAGATTCAATCTGTCGTCAAAAATGCCGGCGCATTTTTTAAGGCTTCACTTTTTCTTGCCTGAGAAAGGTTAGAGATTGACCTTACTGTATCATGCATATTTTAAAAATTATGCATGGCTGTATCTCATTGTTTTTATTATGCTGGAGTACATAATTATTCAACATGGCTGCCTCTTTAAAAAAAGGTCGGGTTTTTGAGTGGTTTTTGGTGTTTGTGTTTTTTTGCTTGGCTTTTTAAACTTTATGTCTATTGGTTTGTTGGTTCTTTTTCGCATAAAATTCTCATTTCTTGACAGAAAGTTTGATTGGTTTGATTTATATATTTAGAAAAATTCAAAGAAAAATGGAAAAAAACGTATAATTATGAAAATATTAGTGCCTTTTTATGTTTCATCTTTATTTTATTTAGTATTTTCAACACTTTCTCTCCTTGAGGTCAGATCTCTGATCTTCACCATATACCGTAACTTGGTCTAATCTCGACATACATCTTCCAATCTCGACACCGGATCTGTAAAATAATCAAAACAAACCTTGAATGAAATTCTTGGTATCATTCTTATCGAGTAAGTTCATCCATCAAACTAGAAGTTCAGTAAACATTGCAATCCTTTCAATTAAAAAAACAGCCAAATTATAAGCAGTTTTACACAACACTCGAAACGCATGCAATTTTCCTCGTAACTTTCTCGTGTCCATCATTAAAATTTTACAACTTTATTACGCTTCAAGTCACCTGATAAAAATAATTCGTGCGCTTAGTCGACCTGGTTTCCATTTCCTTATTATTTATTGCAAGCACACGCTCTAGGCGCTAGGAGTTAAACTTCTAGGCGCCGCACCTAGCACACACACCCGGTCCTTTTCAAATTCGTAAGGAAACCGGGTTCTTTTAATTATTTTCGGTTCACGGTAAAAAGGTCTACTAAAAAATTCCTCGCGTGCTAAATGTTGTTGTGATTTGGGCATCTTCGTTGAAAGCATGCTAATAAGTTTTTTAGTGATTACTACATGGTTAAAGTGTTCTTTTCAAATATAAGTAATAACAGTTCACATTTCTCATATTATATTAACAATCTGTGAAGTGATAGAGAGAGTACAATTTAGTGATTGATTGATAACTTTGGTATGTATTTGTTTATGTTTGATTTTTTATTTCGAAGACCAGCCTACAGCTATGTCAAGATTGGAAGACGTATGTCGAGATTAGACGATCCTACGGTATAGTAATTGGCGGGACTGAACTGCAAGTATATATATAGTAATTGGCGGGACTGAACTGCAAGTATATATAATATATAGTAATTGGCGGGATTGAACTGCAAGTATATATATATAGTAACTGAACAATAACTTTCCTTTTGTTAGTTTAGTCCCTTTAAAAGAAGGATTGGCGGCTTGAACTTTGAAAACAGGGAAGAACGGGGCTAATTATAAATAATACGCACTAATTATAAGGCATTTATGTAAGTATTTATCGGGGTTGAAATTCAGTCCCACCATTAAATTATCAGGACTGAAATATAGTCCCGCCAAGTATATATATAGTACTTGGCGGGACTAAACTGCAAGTATATAGTTTTGGCGGGACCCAATTATTTCCCGTTCTTTAAAAGCATTATAGAAAGGGGTTATTCTAAAGAACGGAAGATACACTATTATATCTTATAGTCCATACCCAATTATTGCTCATTCTTTAAAAGCATTATGCTAAGGGGTTATTCTAAAGAACAGAAGATACACTGGTTTATCGTATAGTCCATACCCAATTATTGTCCGTTCTTTAAAAGCATTATACAAAGGGGTTATTCTAAAGAACGGTAGATATATTGTTATAATTTATAGTACATTCCCAATCATTAGTTTTTGTGCGTCTTTTCTCCGCATAAACGTGTTTCAGGTTTTTGTCCGTTCTTAGTTAAGATTTGCTTTATTTGATTTGGGCTTTTTTGAGGACGTCCGGTGTCTGGACATAGATTTAGGCAATTGACAATATAATTTCAGCGCTTGACCAATCAGAAGCTTCGCGGGTTTTCGAAAACAAAGCAACAATATTTTTTCCGATATTCACTGATAAAGATATGAAAGTGCTGATTTACTGTCGTTCTCAATTGATCAGGAACTAAGCAAATCAAAAATGAATCGGTCCCGTTAATTTGACCTTTAGTTTAGCTTTATACTGTACAGTGAAGGTTATCACGAGTAATTGTAGTCATCAAATATGTAAGTTTTCATTTTAATTCTTTCCAATTTTTTCACAAATAAGATCATCAATTTAGATCTAAAAAAATCAGTCTCCACAGGGGACTCAAGTGCAATTAAGCCGCAGAAAGTGGGCCGCACAAAGTTGGCAGTTAAAATCTTCACTCGGAAAAGGTTGAAAGAAGACTTTGCATTGACGTCAAAAGAGGGCTATGCATTGACATTAGACAGTCCACTTTATGAAACCGCTGTATCGTTTACTTGACTTGTAAGCAAAAAATGTGCTGCAAAACTTCCAAAGTGATTCATGAAAAAATGGGAGGTAGTCATTAGTCCGACACTTTCTAGTTGGACAGTAAAAATGCCCAACGTTGGATTTGACAAATGCGTCAGTATTCCGACAACAATTTTGTCCGACTACAAGTAAAAAAAAACATATAAAAAACTAAATATGAATCGCCGTGGAGGAGGCACATCTTACCGAACTTTTTTTAAATTTTGGGAAGCTTATAAGGATTAGGCTTTCAATAGTCAAGAAATTGGATTTAGCTGTTTTTACGACCCTTCTTTGGGGGTGGGGGCTGGAATTAAAGTATGTGATTTACATTACAACCCTTATAACATAATTCTGAACATGCAAAAAGAGACCCTTAAACCCATTCTTTTTACTATAACTTATCTTTACGCAAATTTGATTGGTCCTTTATTTTTAATGACTGTATGATAAAATGTGCCGCAAGAGAACTTTTATTAACATTATCTCAGTGAAAAACCCTTATTCAACACTCGACACTCTAAAATATTTCATTTTCAGACAAAAGTGACATCGGAAAAAAGACTTCTAAATTGTAAATTTATTTTATAGATTCGGACTATCTTACTGTCGGACTAGAAAGTGTCGGACTAGTGACATGCACCAAAAAAAATAACCCGGCACTTTTTAATTAAATCAACATTTTCAAAAAGCAATGAAAAATTGCCCAAAATTTGAGCCATAAGTGAAAAAATTTGAGCCAAGCCAACCTTGAAAACTAACTTCCCAAGAAAAGATCTACAGGGGAGACGGAACCCACCTAGATCCGTGCACCGCCGGAAAGGCTATTTCCCGGAAATTTTGCCGGACCTCAAACACTGACCCATTTACATGTACAAAATTACTTTTACTTTAGCGTACAAACAAGGCCTTAATAAAAATCTTGCTGTCTCAGGGAATTGAATGACCAAATTTGGTTGGTTGATAGCGTCAAGTCACCAGTGCATGAACAGCCCTAGTGCACGAACGAGCGTCTTTGAACTTGAAAAAAACAAACTAAAAGCAAATTTCTATAGAACTTCCTTTGTGCAGCAGAATCCTCAAACTATCCCTTGCAATCTCTCCAAAAATTAAAATAAACAGAGCACTAGAACAACACCAAACCGATTTTGAACGAGGCCAAGTAAAAAAATCACAAAATTCGGGATTTTTGTAAACATGGCTGATCACAATAGGAAATGATTTTTATAAGAAAACTTGCGTAAGAAGAGTTCTGAAAATGACTTTCCTCTTTTAAAAACCTGTTATCTTCCATCACACAAAATTTCATTGAAACATGTTAGCTCATTAATTCAAAATCAATAGAGACATATCATCAGTAGTTGATATGAAAAAGGTTCCAGTCGGCGAACGACCCGAACACCATTCAAAATTATTGCAACATGAAAACACTACATTGCCGAGCTTTTCAATGAGCAAAACTTGAAAAAGAAAACAAAAAAATGGACGACAAGAAATTATTTACAAAAATAAACAGGTTAGCAAAACGCCAAAGTTCTTATAAAAAAGGCTTGATTTTGAAAAGTTCAAATACCCCTGTATCATCTAGGAAGAGAGTTTAAGTATTACCTGTGAGCGGAGCTCTAATTTTTTCTTTCAAAAGATCATTTTGCGCACTGGTTCCTCGTAATAGCGCTCGCTTTAACAACTTATTATTCCAAGAAGAAGCCTTCAAATAAAGTGAAAACAAACTGAAAGAAGGACATCAAGCTTGTTTACAAGATGGTCAAAAAGGATTTATGTGAAAACCAAAATTAAAGTGAGAAAAGAGAAAAATAAGTTTGCCGTTCGTGCACTGGGCACCCTCCTCTACACATATCATTTTAAGTTTACAAGTTTTAATTATTTGTCTTGGGAACTTGAACTTGATTCAGGTAACTCTCATCCTTGTTGTTGCAAATACATTCTGTAGATGACTGATGTTGTGTTTTCTGAAAGCTTGATTTCCTAGTGTGACTAACTGGATGTGACAGAACAACCCTAAATAAGAACTCTGATGTTCCTTCACTCCTGCTTGCATAGCAAAAAGTACAAAATCAAGTACAAAATGAGTAACAGTAAAAAACAGTAAATCTTTCATTATTCGTCTCAAACCCAGACTCATTTTGCATTTTTACTATTTTGGTGATGACTGACGTTATCAGACCCAAAATAGTGAAAAAATTTACTATTTCAAAGTAAAGAAAGCCTCTTTCACTCCCACCATTGTATTCCACATAAAATTTCTGATTTAACAGAAGGATCAAGGTCTTCTTAACACCTTTTCAAAGTTGAGATATCGCATTTTGAAGTTTTTCGGGAATCCAGTGACATCTTATGGTCTAGTCTGGCTAGCTCTAAAGCTCTAAAACAGCATCTAATAACATGAAAACCAGTATATGATTCTTCATTGGTAATCAAAACTATAAAGTGCACAAACATCAATTTAACAAAATTAGTAATGTTATAATTATCAATGAAACAAAAAATTTTCTGTCAAGAGCTTTGTAAACATCCCAACAACTTCCATTGGTATGATCTGCCGCAGCTAAGTTCTACCATTTTAGCGCGGTCTGAGTATTGAGCTGAGAATGCTTGCAGAACACCCGCATGGGTGAAAAACTTTAATCTGTCAATCATTTTCTCAAACGAAGAGTACGCGAAGCGATTCTAGCTTTACAATAGTGTCGCGGTGGATTCAATTATTATTATTCCTTTATTTTCATTTCTGGAACTTTAGGAAAAGTAGAAAAGTTGTATTTTTTGATGCACTATCCACATACTGAATTTGAAAGATCTTCTTTTTGTGGCATTTTTTTGCAAACTTCAAAAAACTGATTTAAAGTGCTTGCGTGCAGCATTGGGTAGAAAGTCCAAATATATGTGTTTCCCTAAATTTTATATGAAGAGCTAGGGCTATACTGCCAGTGCTATTTCTATTTCTATTTTTATTCCATAATTTACAGGAGGTTTTACAAAACCTATTCTCACAAATATTATCTAGAAAAGAATTTAAATAAGGTAAATAAATAGTGATAAAAATATGTTGCAAATAAGGAATTGTGACAAAAAATTTGGAGTGACAAAATAGCTCTAGATCTAGGTTTAAAACACCACCAAATGTTTCTCTAGTCATTGAATGCTAATGATTATGAGAAGATGAAACAGCAGGGACAAAAAGTGCTTTGTTGCATTTTTTCAACAAGCAATCTCAAGTTTTCCCAGGCTAGGCTAGACTTACTCTTTTCTCTTCCCATTCCAACATTTACAATGCTTGCATAGTTGAACAATATAGACCTTCTTACCTTTGACTATTCTTGACACTTGTCAATGACACTGACACTTTGTTGAAACGTTTCAACAAAAAACTTAGTTTTAATAATTAACATCTACCATGGGGGTGTATGGTCCATTCAATTTTATACCCTGTATTTTTAAGATTTTTGACATTTTTCAAAACAAAAGTGAATTTTGACTTCAAAAGCTTATAATTTGAGAACCACTGATACCACTGAAAAAATTATAATTGGCTAAACCAATTTAGAGCAGTCAGTTTCTGCACAGATGTAAAGAAGTCAAGAAAGCCATTAACAAATAGACTTTTTTTATATAAGAACAATTTTATAAGAACAATGAGGCTCAATATTACCAAAGAATGAGAAATTTTTTTTAAGAACAATGCTGAGCCTGAAATTACTCAAATTCAAGCAATTCTGGGGTTAAGGTAGTAAAAATTGGGTATAATAAAATAAAATACCTCAATTACACCTTATAAATAAGAACAGGATAATAGTCCCGCTGCTGAGATCGAAAAAAGTGGCTAGAAAACGATTTTCGTGACACACATCTTAGAACTAACTTTTTTTGGTGGAAACTCACGAATTAGTATATTTAGATTCCAAAATCAAAAAGTTTCCACGATATTATCGTGCAAGTAACGAGTAATTGGTGATTTTTTGCGTTTCCAGGCAAAATTGCAAGGCCTGGAAATTCAAGATTTTTGGGGGGTCTTCAAATTAAAAAAAGACCTACATCACATGATAGAGCTCTTCAAACTGAGCAAGTAAATAAAAATTACTTTTCAAGACGTTTTCTGGTAAAACTTTTTTAATGATTTTTTAACCCGATTTGTGAATTTTTTGACATGAAAGGTTCAGGCTCATCATAGAGAGAAGGTAACATTTTAGGGCTGGTTTTAAGTCACTTAATGTAACATTTTTATTTTGCATTTAGAACATGGAAATAAAAATAAGAATTTGACACAGCTACTTTCTTTTTGAAATAATGGCAATGAATAATTTGTATGGATCTACAATGTCTTTGGATTGTGGGGGTAACCTCAAATCATCTTTTAACCAATCAACACTGAGCTTGATAAGCGTCAACACTACTACTAGCTCAATCAGTACTAAGGTACATGACTTCAATACAAAAGGTATGGAATGTAGGTCAGTCGGTCAAAGAAAAAACTATTTTGACGATTTATGAAAGTTCAGTTTACATTTGGGTAATATTGAAATGAAAATGGAAGAGCTAGAAAGGGAATTAACGATACTTAAGCTCAAGACGGACTTGCATAATAGAGTGTACCTCTATAAGAAGGACAATAGAATTTTTAATTTGAAGAAAAGGTAGGTAGGTTTCGATGTAGGGTCAGTTTGATGACAGCAAACTGACATTTTTGTCCAGCCTGAAAAAAAATTTAATTACGTAGTGAACAATGGCTAGCTTACTTTTCAACCTTGCAAAAATTCTTCCTGGTTTTTGTTGTCCTTGTGAAGTGACATCTATAAACACCTTTACATAAATAAAAAATGAACTGCTAAAATTCCTAATATTTGTTTAAACTTATTTTCAGATTTTGTATTTTGTCTAACAAACAAATCGTTGATGCAAAATAAAGATCTGATGGCAGCAATCCAGGTATTTTTTCATCGTGTAGCCTCCAAAGTTCAGTTATGATTTGCTCTTAAATAACGTGCGTTCGATAAAAAATTTTTTTTATCAATCTCAATAGATTTCATCAGCAATTTTATTCTCATGATTTAGTACTTCAAACCTGAATACACGCTGGTGGACACAGATGAAAACCTTGAAGTTATGTCAAATGAGCGCAGAAAATACTTTTTTGTGTGTCAAAACTTTGATGACGAGCGTTTCAAGACTTTACGAAGGAAGAAATGTCGCATTTGTGGGCCACCTCTCCTCGTATACTTACACAGCCGAAAAAGAGCTCTCCCTGATACCTCACGTCCCTTGTTTAATGGCTCAATGTTCGGTGTAGCTGTCTGTTTTACTGGCTTCGCTTCAAAAGGGAATATGGTTAATCAACTGGCAGATCTTGTTCATTTTATGGGTGGAAGTGTTCGAAGAGATTTCAGTGGCAAAATTACACATCTTGTAGCTAACCTTGCACAGGGTCAGAAGTATAAGGTAGTTATTTAAAATTTAATTTTTTAGCTGTGGAATGACACTGTTATAATTTAAGTTTTTAAAGATTATGTACGTCGCTTGCTGCTTCTAAATTCTAATGAAGATGCAAAACTTTTCCTCTTTAAAATACTAGGTTCATTTTTTCTGCGTATCACTGTTAGAGCTATATTGGCTTTTCTAACTAATTGCGAGAAACAAAATCATATAAGAGTTCAATATAGCTAAACACGTTATCGAACTTTAAAAATCATAAAATATCAGATGTAAGATTTTAATTCTCTGCGGGAGAAGAAGATGAAGAAGATAACGAGGAAAAAATTCACATTGCAAACCATAAAGTCATAAAATCTCTTCTATCCATTTCACTCTTTTGATCGTTCATTTCTCATCTTTAAGAATGCAGTAAATCTTGGCAAACATATAATGACTGATGGCTGGGTGTTGGAAGCCTGGGAGAAAAGACATACATCGTAAGACATTGTATTCCTATTGATCATTTCACTTTTTCATAAGCCATGAAAATTTACTCATGAAACGCCTGACCAATTTAATTTCCTCTTCCTTATAGATCTTTCAAAGCATCCGAAAGCTCATTTGTAAGTTTCATTATTTTAGGTTTTGAAGCCAAGTAAGATATATTCAATCTATTTGTATGAGATCTACCGCCCCAAAGATTTTTTTCTTCAAATCGAAACCGCTATTATCATCGTGTCAGTCTCGTTCTATCCCAAGCTTAAATATCGTGAATTCTCGTGAATGTTGTGAATATCGATATTCTCGTAAATATCGTGAATGCAAACTTTTCATGAATTTTCATAATCGTCGAAATAAAAAATAAATTCGACCCACCTCAAAAAATGGGGCTGGGTGATGGTAAACCAGCATTTTTAAGTCCAGCCTGATTGACTGGTTGATTCGTTGGTTTGAGTGAAGTCAAGATATTCTTCCAAATGATTTTTGAGCTTGATTTTCTATCATTTTTCATAACTTTCAAATTTCTATTCTTTCAGGTCAACTCGTTCAACATGAAACCTTTTCATGGATTGAAAATTAGCTTTTTGGGTTTTTCCCCTGACGAAACTGAACACATGCAGGACATAACTTTACAAAATGGTAACAAATGTCTTCATTAATGTATTTTCTCTATTTGGCATTGACCTTCAATAAGCGCCGCTCTTATTAGAATTTCAATCCTCTGACCATATGTTGACATTTAGCTAAATCCTGTCTCTTTTTCGTTGTAATAAGGACGTTAAAAGTTAAAACTATCAAAATAATGGAGCATATACAAGCTCTTAGCTTAAAAATAGAAAGAAAATCCATAGTTCTGTATTTATTTGAACATTTAAAGTCCTCAGCGGAGAAGAAATTTGTCAGTGGACTACGGGAGAATCTCTTAACCCAACGAGAAGAAAACATTTGATCGTTAGCTGTAACTTCGTTGCAAGATTATAATTTATATGTGATACTTTTTCTATTTTTTCTTAGATGGTCACTTCGTGCCAGTCGGTGAAGATGGGTGCACTCATTTAGTGATCGAAGAATCTTATTCTTTGGATTTGACTACTGAATCTGTCAAAGCTACTTTCGTCGTCAAACAAGAGGTTTTTTTCCCTTGCTTATTTCGTCAGTACTATAAATATCCTTTGATGTACAGTATTGTATTGTCCTCTTCATGCAAATTGTTCATTCTTTAAAATGATTCCTTAAATGATTCTTTTAGTGGTTTTGGGCAAGTATTCAACTGGATGTATGCGCTGAAGAAAACATGTACTCGTACATCGACGTAAGTTCACTCTCCTATTTACTTTTTTCATAATTTGGAAAAAAGATTTTCAAGATTCCGAAATGTAGATGTATTTTAGAGCTATTTTATTTGTATCAGCTTTTTTGTCGACGGAAATGATTCTTTTTATGCTAATTCCTCTTATTTCAGGACAAAGGCACGCCTCTTGGAACTGGTAGTCAACGACGCTTCAAGAGAAAACATTGCAACATGTCAGGGTTAAGTGATCTCTTGTCGCCCGGCTCGCCCTTCTTTATCTCCAACAAGCGTCAAAGTCGTGATGGAGCCCTTTCTTCTCTATCCTCTGCTACCTTTGATTCGTCCATGGGTTCCCCTCTCGCTATGATCGACTCCCCTATCGTTAAAGAAACCAAAAAAGAGATTTCAGCTCGTCAACAAAAATGCTTGGAACTTCAGCATACCGAACGAAATTATGTTACCATACTACAAACTATCATCAAGGTACTTTCTTTCGTTGTTTCTCTCTTTCAAAAATCTGCTGTCTCTGAAACCACGTTGGGACCAGGGTAGTCTCGCGTTGCAAGACTAGAATTAATCGTTTGAAATCTTTGGTTGAAGTTTAGTGTTCTTTGGTCTGCTAACTGTCATACTCAATTTTCTTTCTTTTAGGTCTTCAAAGAACCTCTTGAACAATCAGCAAACCAAAGAGGCGGTGCCCTGCTAGCTTCTGAAGAAATCAAAACAATTTTCGGTGCCATTCCTGATTTGCTTGATGTCCATGAAAAATTATTTGTAAGACTTCATTAAATCAAAATAATGGATGCAGTTTAGTGTACTTCGTTTCTTTCTTTAGTTGTCTCATCGTCTCTCAAAAGTCTCTTTTAACATAACTATACCGCTTTTCTACCTACCTAACTTTAAAAGTCACAAAATCAAACCGTTAGTGGAACGAATTTAAGGCAACATTTTTGTCACGAACTGATCGCCTTTTCTCGTCTTCAATTTCTTATTACAGGCTTCAATAAACCATTTGGTGGACAATTGGCACGAAGAACAACTCATTGGAAAAGCTATCACCGATTGTGTAAGTGCTCTTTTCAATTGCGTCCATGTTTCGAAGCTACCCTGTTAATTTTGCCAGTGACATGATCTTATTTCAAATTTGGTGTTTTCTCTAATATTTCAGGCGGAAGGTATGATGAAAGCTTATCCAGGATTCGTCAATTATTTTGAATTCATTAAAGAAACCATCAACAGATGTGACAAAGAACGACCTCGATTTCATGCTTTCCTCAAGGTAACTACAACTCTAAATCAAGTTGATAATGATCGATGATGACTTGAATTTCTTGATTCGATATGAGTTTTTGGACCTACCCCGGTGGGGTGGAGGTCCTATAAATTCACCTCTGTCCGTCCGTCCGTTCGTTACCAGCTTTTCTCGAGATTGAATCATAGGAATCATTTGATTTTTGGTACAAAGGTGCAAAACGGTGGTGGCCAAAATGTGACGGAGCCCGATTTTCGAAAAAAAAATTTTTTGGGCAAATTTGGGCCAAAAAACGGCTAAAAAACGGGTTTTTTGGACTTTGTGAAAAATTGGATCATTAATTTTTTCTGATTTTTTGCATGAAAGTAGGGTACCATCATAGGTAAAAGATGGCTCAAGCAGATTTTTGCAAAAAAATTTATTTGGCTTAAAAAACGCATGTTTATCTATACGAATCACTATTAATAAGCATACATCAATGTTCTTAGTCAAATTACTCAATTTCTTTATGAGATAGATGTTTTTTTTTTGTTCATGAGGGCTTACTTTTGAAAAATATGTGTGTTTAGACATGAAATTTTGGTTGCTTGGCGTGTTTTTATAGAAAAACTGGCCAAGTTCAATATTTTTTATAAGCACATTATCAATTACTTAGGTATTAGCTTTTCTCGAGATTGGCTCTTTCATTCTTTAAGACTTTTTGCACAAAGATGCATAACTATAAACCCTCGAATGTGATGGAGCCCAATTTTCGAGAAAAAAAATGTTTTTGGGCAAATTTGGGCCAAAAAACGGCTAAAAAGCGGGGTTTTTGGACTTTGTAAAAAAATGGATCATTGATTTTTTCTGATTTTTTGCATGAAAGTAGGGTACCGTCATAGGTAAAAGATGGCTCAAGCAGATTTTTGCAAAAAAATTTATTTGGCTTAAAAAACGCATGTTTATCTATAAGAATCACTGTTAATAAGCATACATCAATGTTCTTAGTCAAATTACTCAATTTCTTTATGAGATAGATGTCTTTTTTTGCTCACGAGGGTTTACTTTTGAAGTATATATGTGTTTAGACATGAAATTTTGGTTGCTTGGCGTGTTTTTATAGAGAGTGGCCAAACTCGATATTTTTTTATAAGCACATTATCAATTATTAGCTTTTCTCGGGATTGGCGCTTTCATTCTTTATGATTTTTTGCACAAAGATGCATAATTATAAACCCTCGAATGTGACTTAGCCCGATTTTCGAAAAAAAATGTTTTTGGGCAAATTTGGGCCAAAAAACGGCTAAAAAAAGGGTTTTTTGGACATTGTGAAATATTGGATCGTTGTTTTTTTTCTGATTTTTTTGCATGAACGTAGGTAAAAGATGGGTCAAGCAGATTTTTGTAAAAAAACTTTTCAGCTCAAAAAACGCATCTTTATCTATAAGAATCACTATTAATAAGCATACATCAATGTTCTTAGCCAAATTACTCAATTTTTTGATGAGATAGATGTCTTTCTATGCTCACGAAGTCATGAATATGAAAGAATATTTCACGAGCATGAAATTTTGGTTTCTAAACGTTTTTTTATAAGAAACAAACGACTAATTTTAATAAATCGTCACTATTTGTGTTCTGAATGATTGTTTAACGTTCATGCTCACGTAGATATCAATTATATATGTGTTAAATGCATAACCAGGTAGGTCCATAAAAGTATCACTTGTTTTATATAAGAAACAAAGAGAAAAGTCTTTTCAATAGTTTGCCCAATTAATCGGTGCCCATCATTTTGTCTTTGCAGTTGAGCATGACGAACCCTGACTGCCAGCGTCAAACGTTGACAGAATTATTGATCCGACCCGTTCAAAGGTTGCCCTCCATGAGCTTGTTGATGGATGGTGAGTGAAAGAATGCACTATTCCCAATACATTACAATGTTTTTGAACACGTTTTCGAACACAAAGTAATCAAAAGAAATGCATTAAACATAGGCATATTAATGTCTGAGTAAAATTATGTCTTAATAAATGCGGCATTAAAATCATCATTGATATATTGTAATCATGTTTAACTGCAAGCTGTTGAATTGTTACTCCCCTTAACCTCATCTTTCCTTCAACTTAGACATCTTCAAACACACGAAAGAAAACAACCCTGATCATGCTTATGTCAATGATGCCAGAGCTGCCGTCAAGAAAGTACTGACGTAAGAAAATCTTCCCTTTATATCCAGTAATGTATTCGATTTTTAATCCTCTCCTAATGCGATGATGTTTTTCCATACAATGAGCTGTTTTTTTATCTAAGGTTTATCAATGAAGACAAACGGAAGACAGAAACACAAGTGCAAATGTTTGAAATTCTCGGAGAAATTGAAAATTGCCCGGTAAGAATGAATATTGGCCATTTAGTGATTAGATAAGTAGTTGAAGAGTGTCAATTCATCATTTTCACTTGGTAACTTATCAATTCATTCACCGTTCCCTTTCAGCCATATTTATTGTCGGCGAAAAGAAGTTTGATATCAAAAGTGGACTTGATGGAAGTAACGGAAGGATTGATACTGAAGTGCGAACACCTAACCATGTTTCTCTTCAATGACTGTATCGAGGTAAAGTAGCTACGTTGTTCGCTCTTTATTTTTGACATGTTCACTGCTTAGATCTCCAATCAAGAAATCGGTATCACAAACAAGAAGTTTGAAACAAGAAGTATTCCCTTTCTTTTTTATTGTTTTATGTCTTTTATCACTTCTGATCGGGTTTATATCGATTTTATTTTATTTATTTTATTATGCAGATCGCAAAGAAGAAGAATCGTGGAGTGAACTCGATGACGTACAAAAGCCCTGCTATCCAGAACATCCAGCGTGGTAATGTGCAAAAGAAGTCGTACGATCACATGGAATTCATCGAAGCACGTCACCTCAAACATGTTGTGGACATCAAGGATGACACTGGTATGATACTTTTCGGTTTTGGCGCGTGGAGAAAAATAAATGACCTAAAATCTGCCTTCGTTGGAGTTTATCATCTTACTCCTTCGTATTTCCCGGTCCACTTTGTACTAATTGAGATATAGCTTATCCTGATACCTAATTTTGTTTTGCTCCTTTATCTTGAAGTTTTTCACACTCTTTCAATCTCTTCAGATTTCAAGGAGATGTTTGGTCTGATCCACCTTTCCAACATCACGCAAGCCGACCAACTCAGCATCTTCAAGATGGTGCCAGGAACCACAAAAGCTGAATGGATCAACAAGGTCGTCCAACGCTTGAAAAGCAGCAAAGCTACCGCAGATGCCGTGAGTTCAACAATATACGTTTAATTTAAATGATGAAGAAACGTGATTTGATTCAAAACTCTGATTCGCATTTGCAATAACTCTATTCGCGTAATTCACGTAGGAAAAGAAAAATAGAGAGAGTCATTTCAAATCCACTTTCTTCTTTCAGGAGAATTTATTGATGGGAGTGGAACCATGGGAGCTGTTGTCTGACAAAAGCGATACCAGTCAAGAGAAAGAAAGATCTGGATCTTTGAGCAAAGTGTTCAAGTAAGCAACATTAACTATCTTCTAGTTGTTTTGGTTTAATAGTAGGAGACCATGCTTTATCGGCACCGTGAAGTCTTTTCATTTCATCCTTTTAGTATGCAACCACATAAATTTGAAAATGACATCAAATTCATTTACTTTCAAAAGAAGTTGATTTGATTACTTCACCTTTTTAAGAAGATTTCTCCCTCTAATGCTATGATAAAATCATCTTTATACAAGGGAAAACCCTCGAAAAGATCAATCCCTTCTAAAATCTACTGATTATTTTGAATACCAAAAAAGTGTATACGTAGAAGACATGAACTTTCTCTTTTCTTTCTTCACAGGAAAGCGAAGAGTGGCATCACGAAGAAGGTAGTGCGTGCTTTATCGCAAAACAAAACACCGAAGAGCCACAACAAATCCACCTTGCGAAGAGCAATGGCCAAGTAAGTGTGCCTTCGTTCAACACCACTCTCCTCTACTTTTCCTCCATTCACATTCTTTGCTTTCTTGCTTTTTCCGGGTAAGCTTTTTAATTAAATCCACCTGACTTTTGTCCAATAGCACAATGACGTCCACGAATAAAGGGTTCCGTTCAACGTTCAATTCATAAACATTTTTTATTTTGTTAGTGTGACGCCGAATACCTATCCATCAACACCCGGCAATACATCAGGCTTGGTCAGCCCTACGCCAAGCGAATACACTATCATGGATTTCTCTGTTTGCGAAGAAAAGGTACAGCGATGTTCAATTTTTTCGCTACTGCAAGATGTTCGAAGTTTTAAAGTGACGTCAAAAATCGTCACGTGACTTTTACAGTAGTTGATTGCTTACAAATGACTTGCTGGGAAGAGAGTAGAAAGCAAAGCAGAAAATCAGAAACAAGGGTTATGCTATGCGATACAAGCACATTATTATTCTTTCTGTAATGCTTACAATTAAGTTTTCCCGATTTTTAAGCTAACCATTCATAATTTAGTTTGCATTAGCCGCCAGAAAGGAGTAAACATCTTAGGCCCTGGCTTGTGATCATTAACTTCTTGATTTTTAGTGATCACTGGGAAAGAAATGTGAAATCTTGAATCTTTTGCATACTTCTCACCCGATCCGATTGCAACAGACTGGTCGTCGTTGTCGTACATTCGAAAGATGTATCCTTTTCTCTATTGGACCAATGGATGGTAACATTGCTGTCACGTGATGTTCACCATGAAGCTCCGCTGTGGAAGACAACTTTCTTGACAAAAAATGAAACTCATTTAAAATGAAGAAGATAATATATATTTTTAATTTTAGTCGACAAAAATTTCCAGCTTTCGATCTTAATGTTACGGATAGTATATGATGGTTGTGTTTTCGCTATATTTCACATGCTTATTGATCGTTATGTAAGTAGCTTGGATTTCAATGTGTAGTCCGTTAAACTTTACGATATTGATGATGACCTTTTTGCTCTTTTCAAATTTAGTCTTGTTCAGCATTTCTTTTCGATTTTTTAATGATACTATTACCATATATAAATAATATTTTAGTAACATTTATTTAAGTTGTACTATAGCTTTTTATTGTAAAACCGCTCTCCATTATCTCACGCATGACGTAAATGTTTGTGAGGGTGACTCTGAGACAGTTTCCGTTTTCTTTTATTCTTCTTCTGTTCTTTTTTTTTCACATAACAAACAAATAGATAAAAAGTGTATAATATTTTAAAGCAGTAATATTTTAAGAAGTTGTACGAGGTATCAACGAAAAGTGTATGTTTTTATGAAACATGAAATACAAACTTCTAAGGACGTCTTTTTTCGTTTTTTATATAAAGCCGCAATTTTTAACACTACACTAGTTTATGAAATTGAACGATGTTTTAGAGAAGGGAATCGAACTTTGAGTGTGACGCTGTGTGGGGCTCTTTGCGTGTATCAGTGAGTGGGTTTTCTTTGTATCCATCTTTCGAATCTGTAAAGGAGCAAAATTGACTTAGAGCCACCAGAAAAAGCTTGTAAACGATTCGAAAAATTTTGGATGGAATTTTATGATGACGTCATTTTTGAATACAACAAAAATTTTAGAAACTTTTCAAATCAAAAATTA
Organism: Clytia hemisphaerica; assembly: GCF_902728285.1. Taxonomy (NCBI): domain Eukaryota; kingdom Metazoa; phylum Cnidaria; class Hydrozoa; order Leptothecata; family Clytiidae; genus Clytia; species Clytia hemisphaerica. The sequence goes on from NW_027104020.1 coordinate 241,789, forward strand.
ATTTTCGACATTTTTATCTTAGATATCATAAAAAGTAGATGACGAGTCGATGTTTTTGCTTGTGTACGATTACTGGACAAGCGTTTAAGGTCCTAAATTTCATTCGCTTTAAGAATGCATGTTGTCTTGAAAGCTATATAATTATTTTCACATAAAAATTATTGTATCGTAATAAATTACAACTTCTTAGAGGTGTGACCATTGAGTTTAAAGCCCGAAGGGCTAGAGTTCAATCTCTAACCTTTCTCAGGCAAGAAAAAGTGAAGCCTTAAAAAATGCGCCGCATTTTTGACGACAGATTGAATCTAGCAATTCCTTTGTTTACAATTGATATTTTTTTCGAAATTTAGCGGTAAATTATAGTTTCAATCTGTCATTTGTGTAAAAACCAGGCGAGCCGCTCAAGGCCGCGCAACTTTGGTAGGATTTGTTGGCTTCAATCCTACCAAGGTGATTGACTTCTAGCCTTTCGGGCTTATACTTCATTGGGTGTGACCCTTTAATAGAAAAAAGCCCAAACCGACTCAACCTTGTACTATGGGGATGAGTGGCTTAAATTGTTGCTCTCGTTGAAGGCGTTTCAAAATCTTTTAAAAACACGGAAAATTAAAATCTTTACGCAACACTGTCATTTTATTTTAAGGTGTCCAAGCTCTGTCCAAGCTTTATCCTCATTTCTTTTAGTGTAAAAAATGAAAAAAAAGTACTTGTGCACAAAGAAACATTCAAACTTCCTTCCACAAGATTTCAAATACAAAGACATCCCACCTTTGTCACTTGGAAATGACTTTGATCCTGACATGGTCGAGAAAGAAGGCTTCGACAGAAGTGGGAAGTACTTCTTCCTGTTTGAAAATCAAAGAGACGAAGAAGGGTACGATTATTCTATGATGATGGCTCTTCACATTGTGTCGTTTAACGCAAACAGAAACCTGTTGGAGCGGAGGGTTTGGAGAATTCACACGAACCAAATGTATGATATTGAGGTTTACGACAGGAAATCTTATTTTGATGAGCAGGATGGTACTATTATTCATACGATCTCTTGGAAATCAACAGCCGTGAAAGATCGTCCTAATCAACTTGTTGTCGACCTTTATTATTTCAATGTGTTTGATATTCTGAAAAACAATGTTTTTGGAATAATTAAATCGAGTCACCTGGAAACACGGATAGACGATTCCAGGCTACCTGACATTTCGTTAAGGTACACTTTTGAAGAATACAATTCTGTCGAGTTTCACTTCAAATCCGATGAAAAAACATGCTTTTTACAAGCTTTTGACTTCCATGGAGTGGAGGACCGTCGACCTGAAAGCTACTTTCCTGCTTGTTGTTTTGATGTCGTCCACTGGAACGAAGATGGAAAGTTTTGGCATTCCAAGAGAAAAGAAATTGATTTGAGTGATTCGAATGTGTTCAAGTCGAATAGTGGTGATCTTATAGACAACTATGCTCCAAGAATGATCCTTACTAAGGACCGATTATATTTTTATAATACAGATCACTATGAAACCGATACGTTTAATGTTTGTCAATATGACGCTGCTGGGGATTATAAATTTTCGTACTCGATTCCATGGGTGGATGAAAATGAAGTCGAGTACATGGTGTACCAATTCAAATACGAAGATATAAATTCTTTAGTTGTGACTTTTTATTCTGCTAATGGAGATTTACGAGAATACAACTTGGAGGATGGTCAAGTCAGGCTGATCAAAAAGATAAAAGATGGCAAGTTTGATGTTGATGGGAATGATGGTGATGATTATTACGTCAAGCGTCCGTGGAGGAGACTGGACCGAGAGTTGTTGCCCGTTTATTACGAAGAAGGTGATGATCACCAGCAGTTTTGCTTGATTGATGTCGAAAATCGAAAGAAATCCAAAGATATCGTTTTCGATACCCTTTCCAAATTCAATGACCATAAATTTTCATTGAACTGGAATATGGAAGAAGCTGCTATCACAAGTTTACTTCCTGTTGGAGATGGCTATTATGAAATGGATTTCAAAATCTTTCATTTTGACTTTGTAGAGAAGGGACTTTCATTGAAACATTTAGCACGTCTTGCAGTGTTGACGTCTTTCAGTGAAGAAGATTTGGTCCATCAACATTTACCAACTCATTTGTTCGAATATCTTGGAATTAGAATGTAGTTCATTGTTTTCTCATCTTCATTTTATGGTACTGTAGTTCAAAGTTTTTATCAAAGTTCTCATGTTTAAAAAACGAAACTCTATGGTTCTCTTTTTTATATTGTTTTCACCAAGTCTTTGTTTTTACTGAGAGATAATCCCGGAAAGGTGTACGGAATTGAAAGATTTATACCCAAAATTCTCACTACAAACTTCCAGTGGGATCAACTTAAAAGTCTGTGTCAAAAAGGTGTGCAGAGTTTTTATATTTTGACCATACCTTTCCAAGCATTTGTCGTATAATAAAAAGTTTGGTATCGTTGGAAGAATATTTAATGTGGATTTTTTTCCACTGATTTGTTTTTCAAAATTCGCTCAAGAAAGTGAAAAAGAAGAATAGCATAGTCTAGGGGAGACCAGGCAAACATGATGGAAAAGCCATGAAACTTGACAGTGTTATGTAGTGGAGTTTTTCAAGATTCAATTCGATATTTGAAAGCAGCTAGCGAGGTGACACTTTTTCGATCTGTTCTGATGCTCTGTTTCACTTTTACTTTGGACAGGCCTTAACTCATTTTCAAAATTAGATTTCTGACTATCCCAACGATGTTAAAAGTTTCGCTTTTGTACTTATTAAGTTAAGTTTATAGTAAGTATATTTTTATAAAATTGGAGAGAGATTTTTTCCACTTAATAATTGGTCAGTCTTTAGGATAGTAGATCGGTGAGCATTTAATTTGAATTAAAAGTGCGACCAGTTAACAGGGTTGCTACAGGTTTGCCGAATTGAAAATTCCAGACTTTTAGTCTTAAAAGCCATATCTTTCCAGATTTTTTACCTGAAAATGTTGAACATTTTCCAGACATTTTAACCATTAGGAAGATCTTTAGTTTTTCCTTAACAGTCATTTGAAAGGCCATATTGATGAACACATCCGAATGATAAATCTCAGAATGAAGATGATTTATAGAATTGGTTGCGAGCGAAGCGAATTTCAAATGCCAGGATGAAAGTTTCACATTTCCAGAAAGTTTACTAGACTTAATTCAGGACTATTTCCTTCAAATTCCATACAGGCATTTCTAATTCCAGACTTTTTTAGTACAGTATGCCGATTCCAGACTTTCCAGAAATTTTCAGACATTTCAGGCAGACGTAGCAACCTTGCAAAAAAACTTTTACAATCAATTTTACAGACTTTTTTACAATCGAATGAAGAATAAAGCTATCCCCTCTTCAAAACGGGCTTCAAAAGTGAATGTCCACAGTAATGACTTGCCCCCCCCCCCTCGGGTACGAATGTATTTTTTTGATTGCCCCCATTTTCACCACCTTTACAATATGATTTTACTGGTACACTTAAAAGTAACCATCTATTGTATTAGTCGGCTGAACAAGAAGGGCACTTTGATGTTCGCGTCGCTCGTTTTCGCGAAAAACCTCAATCTGATTATATGATGTCAGCAAAAAGGATTTTTCCTTTTATGCTTACTTTTGGTGTCATCATTAAAATTTTAACAAAAATGTTTTGCAATATACTTTAATCGGATTAATTTTCGCGATTTCGCGAATTGTTGCCATTTTCGCGAAATTAAAACTCGCGAACACGCGTGAGATTCCTGATACGCGAAATTAAATCCACCACAAAACTTTTAAAATTGTATTTTTGGCGGAGAAACTAGTTCCAAGTCTCCATTTATGGCAAAAAATGGCTATTTTCAGCTGTTTTCTGGCTTATTTGCGAAATATTTCAAAACTCTGACTCGCGAAATTAAATCCAGAAAATTTCGCGATTTTTTTAGCTCGCGAAATTTAATCCGGTTAAAGTAGCAAAAAAATTCATTTTCAGCCTTAAATTATGCTCATTTAAATGTTTGGACTTGGATTTGTTGATTTTCTTTTGGTTTATGAAAATTTTGAATTTTAAGTCGGAACATTGATTCGGCTCAAAAATGAAAGTTTTCTTTGTAATTTGGCGTCGCAAGCGAAAATCTTTGAAATTCTTTGTTCTAAGAAAGCTCAAGCAGCTTTAAAATAAACGAAAGAAAGCAGCCGGTGAGGCGATATTTCAGCTAGAAATTTTGATCTGTCCTGGTATAATCAAGAAAAAATTGATGTAATCTTGTTGCCTAGTAACTCTAGAAGTTTTCAGAACACAACTTTCGTGGAGAAAAACAAATATCTTACAAGTTCATCTTGGAAAACTGTTTTTCCTAGATTTTAGAACACATCAAACAGGCCAGTCTCACAAGAAAATCTACAAAATAAGTAGATGTATAAATTTTCTTAATTCTACGGACGTCTGTAGAATTACGGCACTCGTTAATATCGACATATAATGTAGAATGTAGAATTCAACTGATTTTGTAGATATTCTAGAATGATTTCACTTTGTGCGCGCTCGAGACTCGAGCTCCAAACCCCTGACCCAAGAACTTTTGTAGTGACGAGTAAACAGTCTAACTGACGAGTAAGGCTAACTGTCTAGATCGCTATTTATGTAGAAATATGAATCTACATATTTTGTAGAATTATAATTCTACCCGTAAATCTACAGACATCTGTAGAAATTTTAAATTTACACCATCTACGTATTCTGTAGAATTATGTGTGATAATGTGTTGCATCAAACCATAAAGTAAGTAGTGATAAGCTTAGAAAGAAAAGTAGTGCGATAAAGGTTTCCTAGAAATAAGAACACACCATTTGTATAAAAAATGGAAAGGTCATAACATTTGGTCTCCTAGAAGATAAGAACACATATTTCTAAAAAATCTCTCTGCCGGCTGCTTCTGAAGTTTTTTTTTGTACTTTGGATGAGGGTCAAGTATTCTTAAGAAATTGCCAAAATTGAGGATGAAATATTCTTAACATATTCTTACTTTTTTAGATTTGACTTTTTTACTAACATAAGAAATGAATTTCTGCCTCAAAGTGTAAATTCAAGTCTAACGAAGGAAGCTGTATGTTTATCAAATTCTGTGAAATTCACCCTAGAGGGTATTCTTAGGGTATTCTTACGATTTGGCAAAAAAAAAGAAAACTCAGGGAAAATTACGTCATTGCATTCCGCATAAATTATCTGATCATTTCCAAAAAAAATAGACCTAAAGATATTTGCATATATTTACAAAAATATACTCCAACAGGCTCACTACATCAAGTAACGCAAAAGTAAATGTTTCTATTTGGGCACTAAAACAACTTATCGCAACATAACAATGCACCCTCTATAGGGTTGAGCAAATTGTCGCATTCTAACTTTTTTGATTGATTTGTGTGCTTTCTCGGGACTTATCAGAGACAAACTCAAAGAATTCAACATGGAAGGGAAAAATTTAAATGATAGCGAAGCTCGTCCGAGATTTCTAGCGATGACAAACAAATATGCCCTCGTTAGTGTCATACGCCCTCGATCCCGATGCAAATGTTTCCATGTAAATGTCCCACTTCGATATTGAGCAAATTGCAATCTATCAAACGGAGGTCGCATCAATGCGGTCAATAATCCTATCCAGCGGAATTGACCCGTTACCGTTGTAATGATCGCTCGCTCGCTTACTGTTCCGTACATAAACTTCGTCCGCTGCGTTTGAACCGAAAAGGGAAGAGATGTCAGAGTCAGGGTAGGTGATACCATTTGTGTGATGGTTCAACCAAGCTTCCAATTGGTGGAGAATTCCATCCACCTTTTGAACGGAGATGTCGTTAGGATGATCGTTGACCGGTGACGAATGATCTTGACTATAAGGGAAAAGAAAAAAAATGTTAGGAAATTAATTTCATAGCAATAATGTCATCTCAAATGGCAAAAACTAAACCGCACGGATTCCTGGCTGTGTAACTCTTCATACAGTACCTTATCCGTCTGCACAATTTTGAGCCGATAAGCTAAATAGCTTTACAAGTCAACGTGCAAACAGTCAATATGAAGATCCCTTAACTGCATTTATTAAGGCGGGGATTGAATTCGGTGAAATTTGACAAAACCCGCCAAATTATATTAACCGAAAAGATATGATTAAAAATCTCATCCTCTAAGCAGTAAGCAGTGGAATCTCTTTAACTCAAATGTCTCCTTTACTCGAACAGGCTGTACGGTACATTCAGTTAACAATGCCTTATAACCTTTACTCCTTAACTCGAACAAAATTGTGTTCCTGTGCGTGTTTGAGCTTACGAGACTTACGAGTAGTTTTATGCATTGTTTCCGAATACCCGCCCAAAAATCGCATCTTGACCACTCGTCAAATTAAATCCACGCCAAAGTTAATCTTTACTTAAAGTAAAGCAAAATTTATCGGGCAGAAATGAAAAAGTTTATCTATATAGAACCATGAAGGTAATAAAGATACAGACGGAGAGAAAACGTCTCGGTAATGACCTAAATGATAGATGAAATCTATTATAAATCTATTCAAAGCGGCTTTTCTTTGATGCACCATCATTGGAAGCAAAAAACATCAATTTATAACTTTATAAGAACAGAAAGAGGCTGGTCCGTTGATTTTGAAATACTTAATTTTGCGAGAAATCTTAGTCAAAATGCGATTCGAAATAGTTTCAACTGATTTATGGATGAAAGAATATATTAATTTTATAAGGATGGGCTGGCATTTTGTGAACATTAAGAGTCGCATCACATTATTATTATTATTGAAAGTTTCTTATCTTAAAATCTTCACGTCTAAGTGGGCAGCGGTTTTCATACTCTGACAAAATGATCGATACAAGGTTCCTAATCGTAACACGTAATTCTTTTTTAAATCTATCGATGGCTTTATGGGCAGCTTCCCCTAGAAGTCTAGAGTATTGTGCTTATTATGTGAAGTTTTTTTTCAATTTTTCATGACAAGGCTATTATATTTCAATATACTTGTTAAAAATGAAATGTCTTTTCATTCATCTTAAATATTCCCACGAGTATACCAAAACTTAATCATCTTATTCCCAAAGCAACCAAACAGCTGTTTGCTTCCGATGATAAATCAGAATAGAACAAAAGGCATTGACTCTCCATCAATCTTTATTACCTTCATGATAGAACTAGGATCTTACCGAAAGTTATCGATTCCATTGGCGAAATATCGACTCCCCGAGCAACTGCACATTTTCATGGCTTTCTGAAGTTCGTACACTTTCTTACGATATCTGTCTTCAAGCTTTTGATAAGCGTTGGCCACTTTCTTTTGTTCTTGCAATTTCCTATTGAGTTCTTTCCGTTCCTCCTCGAAGGAAATTTTCATCAGTTCTTTTTCTTCTGTTAGTTCACGTACGCGTTTCTCATTTTTTCGGAATGAAGCCGTACGGGAGAAGTTCCCTTCAGTTTGAACGCTGGTATCGGACGTGTGAGCAATGTAGGACGTCTCAAAGGGTACGTTATACTCTTCATGTGTTTGCGCCTTCAGAGGTGCGACCACGGTCTGTAACGGAGACGTCACCATAGAGCTGGTCGTCACTTTTTTCGGTTTGGGTAAAATATTGGGCGGTGGGCTTTTGAAGGCACTGTTATCTTTGGGTGATAGGGGACTGGTGACAAGTTCACTTGCGTCTGAAGATGCAGCACGTGACGAAATCGTGATGTTGAATTTGCGCGCAGAATGACGTGACGAAGAGCGCGCATCTGGTGAAAGTAAAGAGCCGTCCGAACGCGGGCTTAACGGTCCGCTTGCGGATCGCTCTGAGGGATAGGAAGTGAAATCACCGAGCAGACCGATGGTGGTGTGACGTTTCCATTTGGAATGATCAACATGTGCCTCGTCACGTGATTTTACCGAAGATGCTTTCTCGTCGATCTTGTCCAGCGTACGCGTTGAGAACGCTCCTGAAACGCGCGCTATTTCTTTCTCGTGTATTCGAATGAGATCCTTGAGGCTCATACTGACTCGTTTTGAAAGTTCACACGTGGAGCTGTGCTGGAAATTTTGTGAGGGAGCAGACGACGAAGCATAACTTGATTCGGAAAGCGCTTGATGTTCATCATGCTTGATTTCTTGAGGGATAATCTCCTCCTCACTGATCTGCGAGCACGCTTGAGATAACTGGCTCGTGGAACGAAGCGACGACGTGCGATGGGCGGACGAGCTATCGCGCTTCGGGTACATGTGTTCGGCGGGAAGAGGCGGTCGTGCAGGAGGAACATCGCTTTGATCACTGGCGTCATCTGGTATAGAGTTTGTTTCGTTTGTTTTATTTTGATCACTATTAAAAGTCTGTTTTCGTGTGACTCTTTCCATGAAATCTTTATCTGTTTGTTGTGGAAGAACGGCTCGTTTAGGCCAAGAAAACGCTTTCACTTTACGGACTTCGTGTGAGATTTTTCGTTGGGCCGTTTCTCCACGCCAGTAAGGATCACGCTGTAGATGAGTGCTATCAGTGGTTGCAGGTGCTGACACAACACGCTGGTGATAAGTGGAGGTGGACCGAGGTTCGGTGTGGGAAATAGGTGAAGGCACTCTCTCTTCGACCTCTTTGATTAAAGAATTGTTCATTGAAACTTTCTCGTTATCTGTTTTATTTGAAGTGCTTGTGTCGATGATTTCAGTAGAATTATAAAGAGTATTTTGCGTTGCAGCCACACTACTGTTTCGACCAGGTGTAGATGTGTGATCAGAAACATCTGGCTTGTTGTGCAAACTTATACCGTTCAAAACGAAAGTACGACCAACTAAGAAAGATTCTTCTACTTGCTTGTTGACCTGTCTGTTCAGAATTCTGTTTTCTTTGTCTGAATCATGTTGAGTAGAAGTAACAGAAGCGTAAGGGTTCAATAAGACTTTCTGTTGGTATTTATCCATTTGCTGTCCCATATTCTCGGTGGATTGAGTTTGCAAGAATTCTCGTTGACCGGCAAATTTTCCACCTCGTCTCGGAAACGTATTTCCTTTACCCGCCTGATAAAAAGTTGGATTCAATCGATGATCAGTGGAAGAGTATTCACCGTTAGAATGCCACAATTGTTTGTACGATGCACTCCTCGTTGGAAGCAAACTAGACTGCTTACCGACCGTATTCAAAGCGGGGTCAGATCTCGGGCTAAAATATCTTCGACGAATACAATCAGGCGAATTATAGCGTTTAAACAATCCGTTTTGTTTGGGATCATCGACTTCCAAAAAATGTGTTTGTTGTATCCTTTCCTCTGATTTATATTTCACTTCGTCAATCAAAGAGCGTTCGCCTGTTAACAGATCGACCGCACTGCTTGACCTCAAGGAGATAACAGATTCAGTTTCAGGTGGCGGGTATCCGGTATATTCGTGTTGTTCCGTTAACCAGTTTTCAATGCGGTCTTGATTCTTTCTGTCCAACCAAATGGTGTGTCGAAGGTGAGAGGATGGGAAGTAATACGAATCTTGGCTGAAAGAAGAAAAAAATCAGAAGGTTAAAAATGAAAATCGAATATTTAGTGAAACAAGGTATTTACTTAACAGTTGAAATTCCTTAGTTCGTGTATGATATATTTTATACTAGATACTACAGCATGAAATGAAGAAAGGTCAGGGAAAAATACTCACTTTAAAACAACTTGTAAAATGAAATACATGGTTTTAATCTAAAACTCACAACCAACATAATCGATAAAACTTTTCATGATTCGTTTAAACAACCTTGCTATAGCATAACAAGTGACTATTTTCATGTTTATAATTTTTTATAGTCTACATTATATATAGAATAGAAAGGAGATTTAAGAGATGCTTTCTCTACCGATCGTTATCTAGCTATTGTGACATCCTCTTTGAATCAAAACAAAAATTACATTGCTCTCCTCTCGTCACTCGTGATGCAGACTATGTGACCTTTTACCGCACCGAATCACTCATGAATCGATACCGATAGCCGAAAAATGCTGGTTTATTTGTTATTAAAAGTTCGTAAAAACAGTAGGTATTGAAAGGGACAGTCATGACAAGGAAGAGTGGTTTACTTACTTGTTTCATGAAAAAAAGTCAAGTATACGACAGAGCGAGTGAGAGTGACAAACAAACAAGATACAACTTTCTCTCTAAAAAAAAAGACCATTATCGAACAAAATAGATCGATCAACTCAAGAAAAAAGAGAGGAGAGGGGAGAGTGAGGTAATGCTCTTTTGTCACTTAATCTACCAAAAGAAACTGCTATTTGTCCAACACAACAACATTTTTAACCGCGTGAGTCGTCGGTTGTTTGCTGATCAGCTATTTAATCAATCAAGTTTCCCGGGAACAATATTGGGTGATGATTTGTCATTTGACAGTGAAAGAATCGGGACCAATAATCATTTTGGACGACGAGAGAGATTGCGTCACATAATAAGTTTAGTAAATCGTTGAATAAGAGCTATCCCAAGTATGCAAAGAAAAGCCTCTTTCTTATCAAAGCGATCAATCGATCGTTCTAAACGGAAATTCTTGACATTTCTTGCTTAATTCTTGAATCACGCTTAGCAACCGAGGTAATCCAACTGGCATCTTATTGAATATGATGATTGTCACGAATAAGCAAATTTCTGATGAGGTCAGCAAATTGGTAGTTAACGAGTAAATAAACAATTTGATGTTAATGAATCATTATAAAAAGTAGAAAAGTTTAACAACATGGTGGAACAACAGGTTTTTAACAAACTTGCCGTGTGAATCTTTTAGGGTTCGACCTATTTGCCAGAATATGTCGGCATATGCCGAAATGAGCGACCACAGAGTTTACCATCACATTTAGCTTTATTTTCTGAAAAATGAGTATCAGAAATATAAGTGATATGGTTTTAGTTGGAAAATGTATGATTGTGAAAAATATTTTTGAAATATATTCTAAATATTCAACTGTGCTATTTAATGAAATCGAACTTTCAATAAACTTAAAAAAAACACACGGCAAAAAAATTGAAAATTCTCTTGTCGACATATGCTGACATCGGCACGGAAAGGGTTGTTTTTTTAGCAATCCATTTTGGCAAGTAAAGTGCATTCCCATTATTTTGACAGTTGAATAAGCAAGAGATCATTTCAAGAATGTTTTGAGCTATCATCAATAGGCTCTAGTGATAAGTCTTTATTTAAAGCAAGGATTCTCTGGTACAGAAGTTTAGGTAGAAATTCCAGCATTCAGAGTGTTGTAGCACTCATTTCGTGGAATTCTATGAATGGACTCGCATCTGCAGGATCATGATAATCGGCTAACACGAATGAATTCTTTTCCCACCTCTCTTTCTTTCCTAAGTTTTATCAGTGGGCCTAACACCGGTGTCCGGGAAAAAAAAAGCAGAAAGCGAAACAAAATTTATATAAATTAAATCCTCAATTCATAAAACATGTTACAAACTTTCTTAAAGTGTTAGAAAGTTAATAGATTGTCAGACACGCTATACTTACTACCCATCTATCATACCATGAACATATAAACGACTGGACATCTGTCTTTTATTGTCTCTTTCAAGCGAGCTTCGTTGCCGCCTGTATTTCAAAATTGATATGAAAAATCCGACAATATTCCGTCATAATTTTGTTTCTTTGAATTATTTAGGTAAAAGGATTAATAGAGCTTGAACATTATTCCCAATTCACAAAAATAATTACTCTCGAATTTTTTCACAAGTTTGTAATATATTTTATCAACATTATTTAGAAATATTAGTCGGAGTTTTGACAAGCTGACGATGATTTTGCCTCTGTTATCTTTGTTATGATATAGATAAAAGACTTGAGAAGGGTAGAGCAACAGAGACTTTTATACCACTCCCGAGTGGTATATCATTAAAATCTATTGTTTCATTTTATGCTTTTAACGAGGCGGCAACGAAGCTAGCAGTGCTTTCTACAAAAAGACAAAGGAGATGGATGTCCAGTCGTTTATATGTTCATGATCATACAAACAGACCAAGATTGTGAACCGGTACAGATGACTCTCACTATGGAACTTTACTATAATCTTTCTTCTCAAGGAGAACGAGATGGTTTTGCGTGAAAAAAAAAACAATAATAGTCTTACCCTTGTTGGCTGTTGTAAAAATATTTTGGATTTGATGTCATAGGCGTCGTATGATGGCGTTCATAATGTGTAGTGGGCGTTGTGTGAGGGTGTGAAGGAGGAACAATGTATTCGAAGTCATGTTGATTGTGTTGATGATGATGTGCAGTGGTGTTGTGGAAGTAATTCCTTTGTTGGTTGTGATGGTGGATGTCTCCTGGGTGCTTCATCACATCCATTTCAAAACCATGTATTCTAGTATATTTGTCTTTTCGTTTTTATTTTTATTCTGAGAAAAAAAAGAATATGTTTCATCATTTCGAACCCTTTCCATAGTCGATGATAGGGTGTGCCGATCTTAAATTCAAGAATAACAAGACGACTTGAAGTCGAAAATTTCGCCTAGAATTTGAACTACATGGGAAAAACAAGAAGTAGATGAAGCTAATCTGAAATCTACTTTACATCGAGCCTTGATGAAACAAATTTACAACAAGAACAACGAGGCTTAAAATCGCTAAAAAAATAAGACCAATTTAAGAACAATTGTCGTTTAATTTTTAAAAACTCTCATAAAGTATATGCTTATAAAAAATAGATATGCTCTTATTACCCGCCATCTCTTGTTTACTTTGTAAGAACTAATTACCGAAAGGTTTATCACCATCTATCAAGAGTTATTGATTTGATTCTTATAAAGTAAATGCTTATAAGAAAAATAAAAATGCTCATATTGTACACCAACCCTTGTTTACTTTGTAAGAACTAATTACCGAAAGGTATATCACCGTCTATCAAGAGTTATTGATTTGATTCTTATAAAGTATATGCTTATAAGAAAAATAAACATGCTCATATTGTGCGCCGTCCCTTGTTTACTTTGTAAGAACTAATTACCGAAAGGTATATCACCATCTTTCAAGAGCTATTGATTTGATTCTTATAAAATAAATGCTTATAAGAAAAATAAATATGCTCGTATTGTGCCCCATCCCTTGTTTACTTTGTAAGAACTAATTACCGAAAGGTATATTACCGTCTATTAAGAGTTATTGATTTGATTCTTATAAAGTAAATGCTTATAAAAAAAATAAATATGCTCATATTGTGCCCCATCCCTTGTTCACTTTGTAAGAACTAATTACCGAAAGGTATATCACCGTCTATCAAGAGTTATTGATTTGATTCTTATAAAGTATATGCTTATAAGAAAAATAAATATGCTCTTATTTTGCGCCACCCCTTGTTTACTTTGTAAGAACTAATTACCGAAAGGTATGTCACTGTCTATCAAGAGTTATTGATTTGATTCTTATAAAGTATATGCTTATAAGAAAATAAATATGCTCATATTGTGTCCCATCCCTTGTTTACTTTCTAAGAACTAATTACCGAAAGGTATATCACCGTCTATCAAGAGTTATTAATTTGATTCTTATAAAGTATATGCTTACTGTATAAGAAAATAAAGAAAAATCAAAACTGTGAAGCTAAAGACGCAAAGATATAATGACGTAATCCAAAGAAAACCTGCGAAGATCTTCCGTGGTTATACGAGCGTGTAATTTGTAAATTGATTTTAGTGAGTTTGTCCACCGTATCAAGTACTTTCGTTTTCTAAATTTTCGTCCGATATCGCACCATGCCTATCGTAATACTTTCGCTAAGGCGAAATTAACAAAGCATACAGTAGAAGCTTGTGCATAATGATGAGCTTTTAATTTGACCATACCTTTAAATAACACTCTCGTTTTTTTCGCTTTCTATGTTGAACAAACAAATCAGTTAATAACCATGTTCGAACTTCGAAAAAAGAAAAAAAAATACCATTACAAGCCCAACACTCGCATTTCAATCAGAAATGATTTTGAATCGCTTACAAAGTACATCTCATCTCACAAAGTGAAATGAAATGAAAATATTGCAATTTGATCGTCATCCTATTAACAAATAAAAGGTTTCACTGAGTGCCAATAACAAGCATTTTTCGTAATCTTTTCTTTTCATTCCAAAGCAGCCACTCAAAACACTCTCACAAAAAGATGTTTTTCATATCCAAGAGCACTTTAAAATCCTAATGATCGTCCCTCTTTTTGACAAAGACAGCCATAGGTCAACTTGCCAAACAAATGTTTGAGAGCAAATAGACAGAGAGGAGTGTAAAGAATTTAAACGACTTTCGATTTGCTGCTAATCTATTTAATGGTCAATAATTCACGTTGTCAGAAAAAGGTGGCTTATGCAACACTTAATCCAAACAAACGGCAATAAAGCATAACATGGTCGAATACCATTTTCATCATTTTAATGAACAATTATAAGAAAACCGCAGCATTTAAAAAGTGTTGCCTCGTTAAAATTTGTATACTACGAGTCCTATCATGGTGAAGTGCCATTGTCTGATCAAGCCTAAATAAAGACATTAAAAACTTCCAGTAAATCGTAATCAAAAAGAATTCTACAAAGCATTCTTTAGGGTTAATATGGAGTGATGAAGTCATCTTGTTGTGGTTAGAGAAATCTAGAAGAAAATGAAGCGAAAGAAGTTTTTGAAAAAAAGCAGCAACAATAAAACTCGACAGTGAATTGTCAAACTACTTGATACAAAATGCACTCAACATGTCCATAGTTTTTGATACACTCATCGAAATTAGGAGCAAAATGAGATGACAACAAACGAAAAGAAAATATTTAGAAAGAAACGAAAGGAAAGAAGTTTCATGTTTTCAATGGTTGGATGATGAAACTTTCCTGAACTAATTTCTTTCACTTTTCCGTTTGGAAAGCAAACAAGGAAGTTCTTCGTTTGATACAAAAACACTTGGATGAAAGAAAAACTGAAGGTCGACATTTTCTTGTACTATAAAACAATTCTTGAAAACGCGAATTATTGACCAAATCAGAGCCAGACAAATGATAAAGAAAACATTTTAATCTCAAAAAATCCTTATTAATATTCCACCAATCCCAAGATGACGAAATTCTTATTACATCTTCATACCAATAGATGAAACATCAAATAACAAATTTTGACAAGAGAAAACTATATACCACAACAACACAACATTCAATCATATTACTCGCTTTTTTAAAAATGATGTCATCACATCAATTTACCACTTTCCTGTTAAATTAAACAACTTCTCAATTATTGATTGAAGAGACATGTATGTAGCAACATCAAACTGTCTGATGTCTTTTGACTGATATTCATCTTTACTTCAAATAATCACGTTTCAACACGCTGCTTTTCAAACCGACCAATTCAGGAAATACCTAGCCATGGAAAATCCCTTTTGACATCAGATTAAGTCGACAGACAAAGCTAACAAAACAACACCAAACAATGTGCTTACATGATACCTATGTTGAAAAATGTTGAAATCATCATCGGCATTGAAAATCTAAGATGCCATCTAAAATTTGAATATTAAAATTTCAAACGACTTCCAAAAAGAAAACTGCCATAAAAACATTACATGTCTGCACTGCCAAGAGCAACTCTTAATGTCTTGGAAATTAGTTTTTATTTTTATTTTTATTTTCTTTGAGTGAGACGATCTAATTATAATCCTTGTGCGTCCGAGTTGGAAGTGATGAGTGTTTCTTTTCCCTTCTTCGTTCTCCTTAGAAACACATAAACTTCAAAACGTCAATACAATTCATATCCATCTTTTAAACTGTCATATAATAAATAAAGCCGAAAACCAATGCAATGTGTTTCCACCAAATGGAAAAACGTCTTGAAAAATCCGATAATCGATCATCACAAGATTTCTCGAAGAGAATCAGATCCATCAAAGGGATTAGATAAAGTTTTAGCCCTTTATGTCACAAAATATCATCCAACCTGCCGATCCTCAAAAAAGAAGTGAGAATGTAATTACTAAACCCTTTTCCTTTGAATGAACAGATCTTTATATGGAATGACATGAAAGTGTTAATTTTACTGTGTGAACTTATGAAGGGGTGGACATCCTTTCCTTGTGTGTATCTCTCTTGACGAGAAGACTCTTACAAAACGTAAACATTGATGTCTCTAACAACATCTTGCACAAGTTGAATATTTTCTGACGCAAATGGTGGGAAGGAAACCTTCTTCGTTCTTTTGTTGCGCTTCTTTCTTTCTTTCAGACATTCATTATATTCACCAAATTATCCAGGATCATTCTTGTCAATGGTGTGTTTAGTGTTGAATCTATCACTCTCCTAACAACCTCCAATACAGTGTGAAAATACTTGAGAATATGGACTGACCACACGAAAGTTAAAACCTGACTCAGAGACAGCTAAATATAAATATTCATTGCATTGAAATGTTGCCGTGATCTTTTAAGGTCATCTGGTTTTCCTACTACAATGTATTTCCGAAAAACCACGAAGACCTCAAAAGAGGAACAGACAAGGAACAAAAGAACCAGATGTTTTAAATGCCAACCCGCCTTTCCTCTTTAAAATGATGAATGAATTTCACAAGGGCTCTAACGCGACATATTTCTTTCATCCAAAGGTGGTCGCTAACCAAATCTTTTCGTCTTTTGAAAGAAAAAGAATGAAAAATGAAACAAATTGAAACATATTTTCTTTTGAAAACTCATCGAAAAATTAAGGGAAACACTTTACAATAAAAAAGGCAAATTTGATATTAGCATAAGTATAAACATTTTATGTGGCAGATGAAAAAAGTGATCATAAAATGCTTCGACTCAAAAATACAGACTGTCACTTAGCTTTTGAATAAAAAATCTCCATCGAAAAGAAAGACGACAGCAAATCATGATAACAAAGTTCGAATATCTCTTACAGGAGTGATGAAAGTCCTATCGTCAAAACATTACTTCAAAAAATGAGACACTGACAGAGAATGACAAAAATAGCAGACTGTTTGAATAAAAGACTTTTCCAGAGAAATAATCATGTTTTTAATTACAAGATCATTCGCTCAGTCATACTTCACCGGACGTTTCGGATTATGAAACAGATCTCAGTTCTCAGTTTGTTTCAAAGCAAACATAAACCTCCAGATACTCGTACATACAAGTCAAAGAAAAAAGAGAGAACAAGTGTCAAAAAGGTTGGCCGTCAAAAATCAAGGCTAAAACAAAGATAAGTTTTCAGATCAAAAAGTAACAAGTAGCTATGAAAAAAAAGAGATTGATAAACTACTCGACAACAACCTTTTTGTTAGTGTATCAAAAAACACGAAAGGCTCTTGTACATTTTAATCTTAACAAATGACTTAATAGTAACATGATCAAAGTCTTATTTTTCTTCACAAACTTCTCACCTTACATCAAAATTCATATAACGTGTGGGCATGTCTTACATTGGCCACTAAACGTTATCATTACGTAAACCATCATCAGTCCACAAGAAAGAGTGTGCATTACCAACTTATCACTTCAACACTTTTTTCAAATTCTTGAGCTTGTGAAACAGAACGAAAAGAAGGAAAAGAAACATTCTTGTTTTAGCTATCAGAAACAAGTAAGTCTAAATGGTGTGAAATATAGACCATTTTAAATAGGAGGATTGTGAAAAGTCATAAGATACTGGACGTGCTATACCTTCTGAAAAATATGCTCACAAAAAATAATGAAAATAAAGAAGTATAAAAAATTCCACCAATATTCAAGCAGTGAAGCATGAAAACTGAAATGAAAGTGAATCATTGGTGAGATTAACAAAACACAACCACCCACCCATATTTAGAATGAATTTAACTTAATGTAAAGAAGTGAAGAGTTTTATTTCCTATGCTTTCTCTATCGGCTTGTGCAAGGTGTTGTTGAGGGTTTTCAAAGGAATATGAAAAATACTAATGAAAATAAATGAAAAATAAAAATGAAAAATTTGCACCAATATTTTCAAACATTAAGCCAGCCTGTGTCCAAAAGAGAAATATTGTTTAATAAAAAGGATAAAAGGGAGAGCTCTAAAAGGATTAAGAAATGTACTTTATTAAAAAGATAAAACAAGTGCAATCCTGGGGATAATAATACAACACCAAACGAGATTACCTGGTTCAAAAACTAAAAGCCATTTATCAATTATATATAGCATAGTTAAATATTATAGAAATATTTTCAACAAAATCTTATTTAAATCATCGATAAGAGATATAAAAAAAAGAGCTTTATTATTTTGGCAACAAATTGCTCAAAAAGATTCCTTAACTATGAATCTATGCTTTAACGAAACAAATTCCCTTGAAAGCAAGATGTAGAGCATTTAGAAGCCAATATACCTATCAACCCTTAGCGCGACATTCGGTTTTTTAAAGGACTGAATTTAAAAGTTAGGGTAATTACTTAATTAAATACTACTTGAAAATGTTGAGGTACAACTTTTTGAATTTGGTCAGTTATTTGTAAAGCTACAAATTTTATAAAAAGGAAATGGAAATTCATTTTAATTTGAGACCTCATTGAAGACTAAAAATTTTTAAAACCTCAAACCATTTGAGTTTATTGGTTTAAAAAGTTATTGACAAAATTAACTTCCCAACCCAAAATTGGCTAAAGAAGACTTGTTTTGGGTTCAAACAAATACAACAAATTATCCACTAAAAGGGTTTTTTGTCGTTTCTTACTTGATTTGAAACAACGAGTGAAAAAAATGTGATTTGCAAGTTGCTCAAAAGGCTTTACGATTAAACATCACATTAAATGTTCACAAAAAACAATACAAACCTTGGATTTTCTGACTTTTCCTCCGACCATGATGGGCTTCTCAAGCATTGATAGCACTTTAGCCCAATCGCAAAATGGCCTTTATTTGCTTGAACTTTGATAATCAATACATGGGGTTTTTTAAGTTTTCCTAAAAATGTCAGTTCTTCTGGCGGAACCGATACCCGATATTGATTGTCTTCTATTAAATGGGAAAGCCTTGAACTGATAAAATTTTGCTTTATCAGAAAATAAAGTGACCAGGGGGAGGTCATGTAGTTTTCCTGGGGGAGGCACATCTAATTTCCAAGTTCTGACAATATCAGCTTTTGGTTATTTTTTACCATTTTCAACCATTTGTCAATTAGAAATTGTTTCAATTTTTCGTCTACTAGTCATTTTTGCCACTTTTCAGGGTGCAAAAAAGAAATTTTTTTCTGCTTTTCGTTTTGTAAGGTTCTCAAATTTACCAAACATTCATATCTGACAGGGTCTACTCAAACTCCCATCGTTCGTCAAGATCAGTGCCCCCAGGGTTTTTTTGAAGACAACAATTTGCAGCTATTATGTATTTAAAGTATTTGCTGCCAAATTTATAAATATCTTATAATTTTAGGACGTAAAGTATTTTTTTCCATTTTAAAGCTTTTTAGAGAATATTAGTTATTAAGGGACTTGCTTGGTTGGATGAGGGATATAAGTTTTCAAAATCCTTTTCTGAAAATTGAAGAAAATTCTGAAATAAATTCCAAAATTATCGAGAAAGATTTGTACATTTTTTCGCCCAATACTTTTTCAAATTACCACTGCCAGGCAGGTACTAGAAACAAAAATAACTTATCCACAAATTAGGGAAATTTCAAATCCCATTCACAATATCTAAACAATGATAACAACTTGTTTCATCCATAAGATGTTTTTTAAAGAGAAGGCAAGCTAACTGCCTGATTCCAAGCTAGAAACATCTAACGTTTTATATACAAAACATTACATTTTTCCAGTTGGAAAAAAAAAGAAAAATAATATATACTTAGTATAAGCTTAGAACCTTGGCTACAACCAAGAGTGGAGAGTTGTTTGTTCTTCTGTCTGGTAGGATTGATCTTTAAACTGTAATCCCTACACAACAATCATATACGGGTGTCCAGGGCTGCAAATAAGCGTCGGTCATCGGTCAATGTCCGACTGAAAAAGCTATTTGACCGACTGAAAATCTTTTGTGTCGGTCATGATGTCCGAATGAAAAAAGGAATAAACCATTAACTTGAGAGTTGAAAATAAATCTCTTACACCCCTGTCTCTTACTTAGCCTATTCTTTTAATACTCGCTTCCTTTGTAGCTTTCAGGTAGACTGGAGTCGTTTATAATGCATGTAATACTAATAATAAACACAAATAATGATACGGGATTTAGTTTGTATAAACGACTGGAAGAATCCGGTGTTCCAGCCTTATAGATACCGGGCCTAGCTACGCAGAAACTTGCGTAGCGAGAAAACAATTTATTAACCAATAACAAACTCTCAAAATAAAATCAACTCAAATGAAACATTTTTAACACACAAATCCACACACATTTTATTTTCAAGAATTCTTTTTGAGCGGGAAAAAATTTTAATTGCGATATTGACACTTTTTTTTTGTTTGGAGTTAGTGCACAAAGGTTTCTAGACGACTAAAATTTACTTTTTTGCTTTATTTCTAATATGTCTGAATTAGTCGTCTAGCTTGCTAGACTAGCTTTCAGGGTGTTTCTAAGTTAACTTTTATTGACTTGCTTTCTTCGTTACTTTTTGTTTCTAAGATCGCTTTTATCAACCCGCTTTCTTTGTAACTCTTTCAAGAGTGATTCTAAATTACTTTTGTCAACTTGCTTTCTTCGTAACCTTCTTTGTTTTTAAGATCACTTTTATCAATTTGCTTTCTTTGTAACTTTCAAGGGTGTTTCAAAGTTAACTTTTATCGACTCGCTTTCTTCGTAACTTTCAAGAGTGTTTCTAAGATCACTTTTATCAATTCGCTTTCTTTGTAATTTTCAAGAGTTTTTTAAGACCACTTTTATCAACTTGCTTTCTTCGTTACTTTCAAGAGTGTTTCTAAGATCACTTTTATCAATTCGCTTTCTTTGTAACTTTCAAGGGTGTTTCAAAGTTAACTTTTATCGACTCGCTGTCTTCGTAACTTTCAAGAATGTTTCTAAGATCACTTTTATCAACTCGCTTTCTTCATAACTTTCACAAGAGTGTTTCTAAGTTAACTTTTATCGACTCGCTTTCTTCGTAACTTTCAAGAGTGTTTCTAAGATCACTTTTATCAATTCGCTTTCTTCGTAACTTCTAGGGTGTTTCAAAGTTAAACTTTTATCAACTCGCTTTCTTCTTAACTTTTAAGAGTGTTTCTAAGATCACTTTTATCGAATCAATTTCTCTGTTATATACAGTAACAAACTGTTCAAAGGAAACTTTTATTTTTTCTACTCGCTTTCTCCGTAACTTAAAAAAAAAATATACACTGAATGACCGACAGGATTTTGAGTTTGACGGACAGGATTTCATTTCTGTCGGACATGATGTCCGATTGACTAAAAATATTTATTTGCAGCCTGGGTGTCTTTTAATGAGTAGCACCTGAATAATTAGTCATTAAGAAATAAGGATAAGGACACAGTAGAAACAGTAAAATTTTCTCAGGAAACGATTAATTTGTAGATTTAGCTAAGGATGCTCTTCTCTCTGCCTTTTTCATTGTTGAGGGACCCCTGAAAGTTGATGTACTTGAATTGAATGTTATAAGGCACCAACAGAGCTCCTGTTTGGCAGAAAATTCCACTCACGTCTACCACAGCAAGATGAAAAAGTCAGCAGAAAAGACATCACCAAAGCCAGAGAAAAGGAGATCAAACAGAAGATGAAGCAATCCCACTACAAAGACAACAAGCCGCATGTTAAGCATCACAACATCCAGCTTGGGAACACTGTTCTCCTGAAACAAAAGAGCACCAAATCCAAACCACCCTTTGACCTATCATCATTTGAAGTCGTCTCAATCAATGGACACCAAATCACAGCAGCACGACCAGATCGAACCATCACAAAAGACGTGCAGAAATGGAAAATCTACAAGAAACCAGAGAATCAACAACGACAACAACAACAACAAGAAGAAGAGAAGAACATCAGAAACACGCAGACGCAATGGGACTTTGAAGAACCAACCCCATCACACACAAGCGCTCCTCCAACGAGATGGTAAAGTTGCCAACCCTGCTCCACAACACGAGGGTATTCACCCAATCAGACATGATTTTGCTTGTAGGTCAATGAGACCACGGAGAGCCCCAGTACAATTTGCTGAGGAGGACTATACGCAATGACGGCCACACATGTTTTATTTTCCTTACAGTTACAAGACTGACGCATAGCGGCTTCATAGTAGTTTTTTTAGGATCATAGTCACTAGAATTATACATACATATGTATAATATTCAATTGACATTGTTAGGATATATTTCAATTGACCCATGTACAAGTAGTGTGCATGTGTAAGGATCTTGTTCTATATTAGACCAGCGGCTGAGGTAGTGAATTCTGTCACTTCGTAGGGCACCCCTTAGATCAGGGCAAATTTTTGATACTATGCCCTAGTAGGGTGTAGAATTGACAAAAAAAATTTGCCCTTCGAATCTCCAACAGTTTTCCAGTGAATCGATTTTTAGTTAATCGAAAGAACTTACCCCTTTACAAACGGTTTTTTCGAAGTTTGAAAATCTAATATCTGAGGCTACAAACAGATTCAGCGTGAAAAGTAGATAAAGAAAATGGGTTTATTTATTAAGTTTGCGACCACCTGGTCCCGAGAAATGGCATTTTTAAGGCGAAAAATCAATGTTTTTGGTGTTTTTCAAGTAGTTTAGGTATAAACTTATTTCTTTTTTTATGATTTTTGTTGGCCAACAAAAATCATAAAAAAAGAAATAAGTTTATACCTAAACTATTTTTCAATGACGTCAGCATTACAAAAAACATAAAACACATTAATGATGAATTTCAAAATACATCATAATTGTTCAGCTGCGGAGCAGGCGATTGCAAGTTTCCTTCACCCGTCTTTGTCTTGAGCAGCTTGAATTATGTTGTTTGCCGTAGAACACCAGTTGGATCAATTGATTTTAAAATTGAGTTGATAAAGAACATTTTTTGACCTCCATTGTGGCAGAAGATACAATACAGAACATAGGTGTTGATTAGCTCATTCTTATCCATTTGTAGCATGTGGTCAGTGAACTTGAGCTGACGCATTCTGACAGTCGACATGGAGATGGAGACGATGAGAGGTAGTTTCATAGATTTGCCGATTGCAAACTCTATCAAGTCTTTCAATTCCAAGCATTATTCTAAGGCAACTTGTTTGGAATGAGTTGATATTTGAAGCCATTACTATGGTGATTATCCATGTTACACAGCTGTAGAAATGAATGGATAAACAGGTGGTTTTGAATAACTAAATCTTCAGATGGAATGGGACGCAATCTGAACACCAAATCTTTTCAAGTTACCAGAACACAGACCAGCTTAGTCTGTGGTTGTGACATCAAAACCGTGGGATATTTGGTTTTCAATAAGGACAGCGCTCTTGGAATCGTCATAATTACATAAAGTCAACAATAGCTTTTGGTATACCATGGGATTGAAGAATCTTGAACATTTGAGTCATGGAGTCAAAAATCAATATATGTGATAAAAATAGCAACAAGTGGGAGCTGTTTAATTATTCAACCTTCAATCGGTAAGTGTAAACCGCAGGTTACAGGTTGCAGGTTACAGGTCACAGGTTACAGGTCACAGGTCAGTGTTGGTCAGCTTCAATTACTGTAAAACACAAAGAAAATGTTTGAAAAACAGTTGTTAATGTCAAAAATATAATTCCAAAGGTATTTTATTGATCTAGAACTATTTTAAAGCTAAAAATCTACCCACGTGCTGACCATGTGGTTTCGCGTTTTATGCCGTGTATAACACGGACCTGTAATACTTGTATTATATATTACATCTATATCACACATGTAAAAAAATTATCTTTTCAATGTTATACGCATGTTACGTATGTTATATACAAAGAATAAAGAAATATTCGAATATCGATCTCACCTTTGCTTTAAACAGCCCCCTAACAGGAAAATAGCTATTTCGCAATCACTATGTCATATCTCATTTTATCTCCTGCATCACCTTGGGTATGATAACAAGAATTGATGAAAATAGCGTCAATGGTATTATATTTTATAAATGTGTCAATATTTTTATCCCCTGCTTTGTATTTTTGATAAAATGACGTCACCTTTATCATCTCTCTAAAACAGCTCTCTTGGAGTATTTATTGTTTTCAAAACCTGTCAATCTATATCCACTTGCAGCGTCAGCATCCTATTATGCATGAAGAATATTTTATTGTTAATTGGCGTACAAAACCTCATACTTTGAGATAACATCATTATTTACATAATTTAAGTGTCATTTGTTGTCAATATTTGGGGTTGATGATTTGTCGTTTAAGTCTTCTAAATAACATTATTAACATATTTTGATATTACATTTCCATTACATATAATATTTTCAGGAACTTATGTTATGAGTTGTATGTTATGAATTGTATGTTAAGAGTGCGTTACAGTTTTCCGGTCTGTGTTTTGTTAACCTGTAACCTGTGACCTGTAACCTGTGACCTGTGACCTGTAACCTGTAACCTGTAACCTGCGGTTTACACTTACCGACCTTCAATTACACGTTCCTTCAACGTGTATGGAATTGTTGGGTGCAACTTCTACCAGGTCGGAAGCCAGCTAAGTTAAGTACGATTGACAATATCATGGATCCTATTTAGTAGAAGCTTGTTGGAAATATTGACACAACACCTCTATAGTTATTCATTAGAGATAGGTCTCCCTTTTTAGGAACAGGAATAATCATGGTTTAAAAGGTGGAATTTTGTTAATCAACTGAATGCAATTGAACACAATCGAATAATTGCAATTCGATTGTCGAACGCAATCGAATCACAATCGAATATTACCCAGGATTTGCCATTAGATTGCTCTGATTACATTTGATTGAATTCGATTACGTTCGATTGATTCAATTGTATTAGATTTTATTTGCTTTGGTGCGGTACTTAAGCACTCGGCCGCCCACGCTAAAGTCCTAACAGAGTGATCCAATTAAACACATAGAGTAAGAAAAGGACACAGGGTACCTGTCATTGGTACAATCACAGTTCTTCTGAATAGACTAGCATGGGCTAGGACAAAAATATACAAAAAGAGATAGGTAAACATGAAATAACACAAACACATATAAGAGAGAACAAAAAAAATAATATACATATATATATAATACTAATAATGGCCAACTGACAAACTGAAAACATAGAGTATAGTATATAGCAATATGAAAACAAAAACTACACGGGGAGTAATAGCAAACAGCATTAAATAAAAATGTGCTAAAGAAAATGTAAAATGAAAATGACAATAGAGGTATAAAGCAAATATAGGTACATAACCTTCAGCGAATACACAGTAAAAATAATAAAAATAATAATAATAAACCTATTAGAACACCATGAGATGTCGGGGAGGGAGGAGGAGCAAAAATACAGGTCAGCATGCACAGTGAAGAACTGAAGAAAAAGGCTGTTCAGGTACCATGTGCTCTTTAAATACTCATGAGAGTGAGGCTACATGAAACAGAGGCTGAATGAAGAGTACAGATAAAAACATAACACTATGAATCTAAAACCTGATATACCACATATATCAGGCCATTAAACACATAGAGTAAGAAAAGGACACAGGGTACCTGTCATTGGTACAATCACAGTTCTTCTGAATAGACTAGCATGGGCTAGGACAAAAATATACAAAAAGAGATAGGTCCAAACCCAATGTGAGAATGTAGTGGGAAAAAAAAAATATATATATTAGGAAAAGCTATATATAGGTGGGGCACAGTGAAAGACTAGGACTAGCACTCAAGAAAGGAAGTGATGGAATGTTGGGCACGCAAGCGCTGGGACAAAGGCATGTGCAGGTAAAGGTAAATAGCGTCAGACTTCCAGTCACCCATGACAGCTATAGTGTCCAGCGGGACGCCAGCTTCAAGGGCAAGGGAAGCACCACCCCTTCTGAAGGAATGGGAACCATACTGAGCGGAATTGAGACCTAAACGAGTGAGGAAGAACTGCAGTGAATGCATGAACTCCTTATACGTGAAGATCCGGTAAGTGACACGAGAAGAATCCCTCCAGCAAAAGGCCTGGTCATTGGGACGAGTATGAGGAGTGAGAGAGAACGCACGGGACACGGCCCAAACTGGACACAGGGGAGAAGAGCTTGCAACCAGTGGAATGGTAACAATGCGTTGACCAAACTGGATCGTCTTACTCCACCTGACCCTGATCAGAATTGAAGACCCAGAAAAGCTAAAGTCCGAACGAGTGAGGTAGGTCAAGGGGGAGAACTCTGACACAGAAGAAGGCAGGAGATGGCTCTTACGGAAAAACCCAAAAAAAGAGACCAAGCAGACTGCCCAAAATGACGCATGCTTACTATCCATGAGATTGAGGAGACCACGGATACGAAGCAGGATGTCTGTGGTCATAGGGAGCCTTGGGAGAGGAGGGGAGCCTAAGGTGCGCTTGATACCCTTCAGGACAGTGGAGAGGGTCCAGTTATCCGTCAGTGGGTTAGGGAGGCCCTGGTCCCTGTGAAAAATACCCACAAAATTAATATATATACAAACAGATTGCGGCAAAAGAAATCTAGCTAGGTATGCAGCATACATACAGAGGTGAACAGTAGAAATAGGTGCTGGCTCAATGCCCAGTAGGCTGCAAAAACGGAAGTATGTATTGCGGTGAGTACGGTAGGCCTTCATAGTGTTGGGAGCATAGGTGGCCTGTCTGTAGAATAGGACGTCTGCCAAGAGAGAGGAGGACAGTGCTCGACCTAAAAGGCAGAAGAAAAACAGAGGCTAGAGGAGTAAAGACCCAGCAGAAAGAAGTATGACAAGGGAGACATGTGTAGCGTGGCAGGGGCTACAAGGGCTGGCATCCCCCCGGAGGCAAGCAGATGGTGACAAAAAGCTTGCATGTTAGGACGGAAGTGAAGACGAGAGATATGATCTGCCAGAACATTCAATTTTCCCGGAATATGAAATGCCCGAAGACGGAAATTGTACATGGCAGAACACCAAAAGAGCCGTCTCAGGTAAGTCATCATAACCGGATTTTTTGTGGTACCCTTGTTTAGCATAGCAACAGCCGCTTGGTTGTCACAGTAAACGTGGACTACCTTATTCTTGAATGATTCCGCCCAACGCTCCGCAGAAAAAACTACACATAAAGCTTCCTTGTACGTGATATGAAGACCTGACAGTTCAGGAGCATCCACCAGAAGATTAGAATAGAACCAATCCTCTCCAAAGGATGCACCGATTCCCCAGTTGCATGCATCTGTGTGGAGGTTAGTAACAGGGCGTGAGTCATGGAATGAACAAAACCCATTGAAAACTTCCAAAAAACTAACCCACCAATCTAGGTCTTTGAAAAACTCCTCTGAGAGCAAGCACTTAGCAGACTGGGAGGCAAGGGGGGACATGAGATCAAGGATCCTCCGAAGAAAGGTTCTACCGCCATGAACCACCTTGCAGGCCCAGTTAAGGCGACCCGCTAATTGTTGAAGCTGTCTCTTGGACGCTCGCACTCTAGTTTGAAAAGAGAATAGCAGGTCCTTGAGATCCCTGAGCTTCCTTTGAGACAAAGAAAGGGACAAGGACTGTGTGTCAATGTCCACACCTAAAAAGGTAAGTTTCTGGCAGGGTTGGACCAACTTGCTTGGGCTTATCATGAAACCCAGTTCAAGTAAGAGGGCACAGAGGGTGTCAAATGCTCGCTGACATTCTTTGAATGTACGGCCAACTACAAGAAAGTCATCCAAGTAAACAACCAGTTTAGAGAATCCTTTCTTGGCCATCATGCGCTTAACAGACTGTGTGATACGATGAAAAATACCAGGAGCACTGCGAGCTCCAAACGGAAGACGTGTGTCTATTAGGTAGGTGGAATGTCGGTCATCCTTGAACCGCCACTTCAAACCTAGTGCTGAGTAGTTTCCAGGGTGGACGGGAACAGAGCGATAGGCCCTGCGAAGGTCCACCTTAGCAATGTAAAAGTCCTTCCCTATCAGTTTAGTAGCATCATCTAGGGTCTGGAACTTTTGTTTTTCAATGTCAATGAAAGAGTTTACCCCACGCCCCGGAGGCATGGAGCAATCGTGGATTATGCGCAAATCCTCAGAGTCTGGCTTTGGAACGGCTCCAAGTGCACTGACAATGGTAGGTTTGCAATTAGCAATGCGATAATTTCCAGCCGCTAGTTCCTCGAGAATGGTGGCTTCAACCTTCTCTAGGTAACGTAAAGTAAGTTTCAGAAAAGTTTGTATAATAAATCAGCAAAAATACAGGTCAGCATGCACAGTGAAGAACTGAAGAAAAAGGCTGTTCAGGTACCATGTGCTCTTTAAATACTCATGAGAGTGAGGCTACATGAAACAGAGGCTGAATGAAGAGTACAGATAAAAACATAACACTATGAATCTAAAACCTGATATACCACATATATCAGGCCATTTAATTTAATCGCAATCAAACTCATCAAACATAATCGTAATCGAATGAAATTGAAGATTAAATCGAATGTATGTAACTGACAATGGAACCAATCGAACATAGTCAACTATAAATCGAACCAATCTAACCTTACTCGAACGCAATCGAACACAATCCCAGCCCAGGCTGGAATTAGTGAACAGCACGCTGAATATATTCGGGGTGAGGCAGTAAATCTTTTGGCGTATTGGTGCAAGGAGTGAATATAAAGTAAGATATCGGCGTAAGTCAAAGCTTTTACGCCCAATTTCATTACACCAGGTTTAAACGCATCCACCTTGCTCTCCCTTGACCGTCATATAACAACGTAGAGTGTAAATAGAATATAAAGCGCTTTTAATTCATTAATCCCTAATCCCATTTCAGTAATTCCTAAAATATGGATCATGGTCATGATTCATTCAGTGCCGTAGCTACCGGGGGTGTTAAGATTGATTTTCTTCATAAAATGGAGTATTTTACCTTTACATTTTGCCTTCATTCGAATTATTTAATTCTTTTGACTGTGTTTTTAGCCAATTTAGAGCTCTAGATTTCAAAATTTCCCCCCTCCGGCCAAACCATGGTTGGCCCTCACAGTGTCACTGAACGTATGTCCCCTAATATCAAAATGCTTCCTACGGCACTGATTCATTTATCTTACAGTAATTCATTTCTTTCTTAGAAGTACCAGCAATTCAAGCTCTTTTCTACAAATTTTGAGCAACTCTTAGGCATGAGAAGCGGTTTGTGTAATTTACGATGCGCGATCCAACGATTCACGATGCACGATGCACGATCCATGCATATATTATGTTAATTATTCTAATTATGCATTTACAGGTTTTAGTGATCACATAATTTTAATTCCTTCTCTTGTATTCCTGGAAAATCAATTTAAAGTATGCGTGTATATATTTTAACCTCGACAATCAAATCAAATTAAAACATAAACTTTTTTGTCCGTGCTTTGAATTGAATATCTTGTAACCTTTTTGCTTTCTTTATTAAAAAAAAAACGTTTTTCCGATTAAACCAACCAAATGCATTGGATTGAGACAGGGTTATAAACAAAAATTTACAATGTTGTGGTAAAGTAGGGAAGACGTTTTTTAATGAAGAGCACGTGTATAAACTCACCTTTTTTGAGAAAGATCAAATGAATTAAATTGATCATCAAACAAAGAAAAAGATCAAATAAATAAAAGCACCAGTTGCAATTCAGTTGGTGAAACTGAAAGGCTTTTATAAGAACATGCCAAAAGTAATAATGTAGGCAATAATTCCTTATTTACCTTATTCACTGTTCTTAAAAACATAATGAACGTACAAAAATGAGTTTACGCCAAAACTTTTCTATGACGTCAAGGCTTTTTCTTTCATTTTAAAAACGGGTGAGGCATGTGGCGAACATTTTCTTTCTTTCGCTATCAATTTTTGTTTTTTTTCTACACAGAAGATATAAGTTATTTTAATCATTCTGATTATGATAAATTATTTCCCCTTCTTTTTAAAATTTTTTTTTCGTTATTGTTATATGATGTTTGGAGCTAGCATTATGAAAACTTATTCGTGCATAATTAGAATAATTAACATAATATATGCATGGATCGTGCATCGCACATCGTGAATCGTTGGATCGCACATCGTAAATTACACAAACCGCATGAGAAGATCAAAATCTCAGGCCTTTTGGGCACCCCCTGAACCACCAGGGCTCAGCCCTTAACCCGTTGGGGGCTTACCCCCCCCTCCCTGCAATTTTGCCTGCCTTTCTACAAGCCGAACTTCTTTTGGGGTGGACCTTACTTTAATCAAATAACAATTCGACGTGGACTTTGCATCGTTTCCACACTGCACTGGACACAATCCAATATTACCGAGGAATCGGCTGTTTGATTGGGAAGATGATAAAAATTGACCGTCAGTCGAACATGTTTTTTTTTCCTATCTACGATTTTGTGTTTCCGGGGGTTTTGTTGTTTGGAATTGATTAACTAACAGTTGGTAGGGTCAGGGTTGCTAGTAACGGCTTGTCACTGTGCCGGGTGCATACTCGGCGCCTTGGGCCCCGCAGGGTTGCTAGTAACGGCTCGAATTTCAGTCAGGTTAAAAAAGGGGTACTTTTACCCATATTATAATAACATTACCTTTTTTGTCATTCTATAAGTACTTACAAATTTTGTGTTCTGCTGTGCGAGTGTGGCTCAACAGATAGCGCGCTGGGTTTCTGATCAGAGATTCTTTCATTTGGTGGTTTGAATCCCGGTCGGGTCGATATTTGGAGAAAGTTTGAAATATCAAATTCATAGAAAAGCTAGTAGAAATCAGAAAACAAGTCTCAGAAAGTCCTGAAAGTCAGAAAATAGAAAAGGAAATAGAGAGATAGGAAGTAGTTAAAAACAGAAGGGGGATGTTCGGTTGACGGTCAATTTCTATCACCTTCCGTTTGATTGAGATACAATTACGTTCGACAATTGAATTGCAATTAATTGATCGCGTTCGATTACATTCGATTGCAATTTTTGTTCAAAGTTGTTCGATTGACACCCTCTGGTTTTTCGTTGTTTTTAAACCAAAGGCCAAAAGCAAAGACCACAAAGCAAAGAAAATTTAAAACTTAAACAGTTAAAAAGAAAAATTGAAACTAGCTAGCTTCTGGAGCCAGACCAGAGCAGCCAAGTAAGTAAAGTAGGTTGTTTGAAAAAAGAAATTGGGTATACTTATCTGAATCCTGTCTTGAAAGTTTAAACTGAGATGGTACCTATCGGCTCGAATAGCGCTTGTTTACTGGCTTTATTTTGCCTGTACCGTGTCTACGGCTAACTATCTGAAAGTTTGCTAAACATTCCAATCATTTTTCGAGCACTGATTAGTTTATTTGGCCCAACTACGTCATATGTTTCAAATTAAACCAACTGGATTAATTTGGTGGTTGGTTGGACTTTTGGATAGTTAGGTAGGTAAAATGTGGAAAACCGCTGTATCTCTCTGGAAAACCCTATTCTTATTGATCTTTGTTTTGAATAGTCTCGATTACCTTTCAAAATATGGGCAATCTCTATTAATCCGACCTCGACCTCGACCCTGACACCCTTGAAAAAGGCCGACCTTCGACCCTTGGATAAAAGCCGACACTCAACCAAAATACAATAAAAAGCAGCCGACCTAGACAGGAGAACCGTCGTGTGTTTTTTTATAATTTGATGTACACAAGACGGGTTCGAGCTGTGAGTCCAATATTGGACTCACATTTTTTACAGTGGGAAATTCGAATTTAGCGCTGTCCTCACTTACTAAAATAAAAACCAAATTTTGAAAGTTGCGCTTTCTCTAAGAAAGTGTGACCAGTAAAAGAATAACAAAATTTGATTGGCTATGTTTTCAACCGTTATTAGGATCTGAGAAATTCAAACTCTCAACCCATACCATGCTACAGCCGACCCTGGGTAAAAAAATGCTTTAGCGACTTTTATAAGAATTTTTTTGGATGAATATTCCATAAACTGATTATTAGAACACTTAAAGAATACTTTAAGAATAGTCATCGGATGGGGGGAGAGGAGGATGAGATCCATTCTTCACAAGCCCGGGGGGGGGGGCTCCTCTGGGCATCATATTTATTGACCAACATTTTAGGCTTAACTTACGTTTACATTGACGCACGAGAGATTATGTTATCTTCCACTCATTACAGTAAAACATAAAAAAGCAGATGATAATACCCGGGGGGGTTCAACGACGAGGCGTTGATATATTCTTATAAAAAGTTTCCCAGCCCCTGCTTGTCTGCTCAATCTTTAGTATTAGGATATGTCAATCTCATTTTAAAACATTGTAAAAAACTTGCAAAAAACTGTTTTTTTACGCAGGGTCGGCTTTTTATTGTATTTTGGTCGAGGGTCGGCTTTTTTCCAAGGGTCGAGGGTCGGCCTTTTTCAAGGGTCAGGGTCGAGGTCGGTGTCGGGTTAATAGAGACTGCCCAAAATATGAAACATGAAAGCTGAATTATCGCGGACGGAAAAAGTGACTCAAGATCGTGGGGAATCGTGCTCATAATTCCTGTAATTCGGTGTCATTTCTGTCATTTTTATGATTTTTGAGAAAAAGTTTATGGTTAATGCATAAGATTTTCTGAGTACTGCATGAATAATGATACTCATAACAACATAGAAAAGCCCAAAAAATAAAAAATAAGCTTTTATAAAGTTATTTCCGTAATATACTCTGCAACCCAAACTTTTTCGGAACGCGATCGAGCAAGGGGACTGAACCGGGAGGGCTGGGCTGAACCGCACTTTTCTTCCTCCGGGCTTAGATGAGCGAGATCAAAACAACAACACCATGGCTGAGGAAAGTACCACAGATCAAACCTTTGACGAAGGATCCTCTGCCTTGCAAGAAATAATCGTTGAAGCTGAAGAGAACTCCACTGATTCAATAATCAAGACGTAAGTTAATTTTATACTTAAACAATTGACCTATTGAATTAAGAGTCAGTCATTTCCACCATAAAACTTTCAGTATTGCCAATTCATAATAGCAGAAAAAGACCAACACTCTGGGTAAGTTACTACCATCAACTGCTCTAACTTGCTTGGGATGATTGGTCAAAAGTTTATATCTGGCCTGTATTTTCACTTACTCTTAAATCTCTTTGACAACAAATTTGTTTTGCTAACTCCACCAAGTTTGTCAATCATACTTCTTCGCTCCTCTTATAGTATAGTTTAGAGTGCACACAGACACTTGCATGAATTCCACTACGGATTTTTTTCATAATTCCATTTAAAAGCCTGACTACTACAGTCAGGGAAATCCCTCAATTGCGGTATACTGCAATTGCGGTAGTTTTCATTCGTGATTAGCCTACAAAGGCTTATAACAGCTACATATAGTGCTGGTCGACTAAGATAAACAAACATCGACTGTAAAAAATCGTACGTTAAGATAGCTTTTCTTTATTAAAAGAATCTGATCTACGGAAAAAATATTTTGTCTGTGCGTTCAAAAGATATGACCAATTATGTACAAAAATTGCCTGTTTTCTCCTTGTATCTTGAATTCTGTTTCTTGAATATACTGCAATTGCGGTATATGAAAAATTCAAAAGTGATGTTTATACCGCAATTGCAGTAAGATATTACTACCGCAATTGAGGGATTTCCCTGACTGTACTACTCCGGTGTAAAAGAGAAATCGTGTACCGTAAGATGGTCTAATGTAGACATCCGTCTTCTAATTTCGACACCCTTCTTTAGAGATAGGAACAATAGAAACTGAGGAACGTCGGAATCACTGATTGACTTTGATATAGTGCGATGATAGGAAAAAATCTTTAGTCTACCAGTGATTTCGACCTTCTTATTATTCCTATCTATAAAGAAGGATGTCGAAATTAGAAGACCGGTGTCGACATTAGACCAACTTACGGTATTTCATAGACCTTTTTTTAAAGAGGTTGCCATGTTGAATAATTATGTACTCCAGCTTAAAAACAATAATACAGCCATGCACAGTCTAGGAAATCCTCTCAATTGCACGCTTATGTTCCGAGGCCGTAAGCGCGCAATTGCACGGTTATCAAAATGGCAGAATTTTTAAGCGTGTAATTACACGCTTATCAAAATTGTTCTGAAACAGGTGGTAAGCGTTAAGCAAGATTGACGGGTGACGGCTTTTGCGGTAAAGCGTGTAATTGCACGCTTTAAAATTTCCTATATTTTTGACACGTAATTCCTTCCGAAAGCTCTGTTGAATTTCAAAAGCCTAGGGCAGTTTTACTCAAAATTTATCGTAGAAGAAGATTCCGTAAAAATGGATTGCCCGTTAAACCATGCCTTCGCCTGAATTAGAGAATTCTGAACCCCTTGAAATCCCTAAGCAAATTCAACCGGGGCCATGCAATTACGCTCTTACGCCCTCGGAACATAGCGTGCAATTGAGAGGATTTCCCAGACTGATGCATAATTTTTAAATTATGCATGATACAGTAATTATGCATGGCTGTCTCATTGTTTTTATGCTGGAGTATATACATAATTATTCAACATGGCTGCCTCTTTAAAAAAAGGTCTATTAAATCAAATCAAATGACTTTGGATGCTCGGTGAATGGAATGGTAGCCGAATTATTACCGTCACATGTTTTGTCAGATAGTCCCAAGTTAGAGCAGTTGACGGTACATACTATATCGGGTTGCGGTTGCAAATTAGGTACAGGTAGTTTTTTAAACAGCTCATTCAGAAGGTTTATCTATAAATATTTTAAAAAGACCAGATAGTTGCTACCGTAGAGTCCCCTGCCCAGTTGGCGACCGGTCTAGTTGGCGACCGAACGTCTTTGAACCCAAAAAAGTCATACAAAAACAAACCTCTGGAGAAGACTCTCCATAAACAACACAAAAACAAACTTTAGAAAAAAGTTTTTTTATCATCCTGATCAATTTATATGACCTTACCTGCAAGTAGAGCGCTGATTTTCTCTTTTTAGTGATCTGTCGCAGACTGCTACGTTGGTCGGGAACTGGGCACTAGTACCGCTCGCTTTGAAAGTTTTTTATTCTAAGAAATAAATAAATCAAATAAAAA
This sequence comes from Clytia hemisphaerica, assembly GCF_902728285.1. Taxonomy (NCBI): domain Eukaryota; kingdom Metazoa; phylum Cnidaria; class Hydrozoa; order Leptothecata; family Clytiidae; genus Clytia; species Clytia hemisphaerica. The sequence continues at coordinate 276,839 of NW_027104020.1, forward strand.
ATCAAAACAAACACGAAGAGCATGTTAAAAGTTGTGTAATCGTTGGTCAATCGTTGGTTGCAAAGGATTTTCAAAAAAGTAAAATGTAAGTGAAAAATTTGAATCAAAAAAGTAAAATGTAAGTGAAAAATTTGAATCAAAAAATTTTGGTCGCCAACTGGCAGGGTACTCTAACTTGGTCTAATGTCGACATCCCTCTCTCGTCTAAATTTGACACCCTTTTCTAGATCTAGAGTAGAGCTGAAAAATAAAGAAAAGGTCGAAATTATTTTTCTTTGCTTAGTGGTTCCCTTACAGATAAATCTAAGTTTTTCAATCACCAATTCCAACTTTCATATTATTCCTATCTCTAAAGAAGGGTGTCGAAATTAGAAGACAGATGTCGAAATAGACCAAAATACGGTATGATGGACGGAGAATAGACCTTTTCACCTTTCTATCCGCCATATTGAATGGTATGCAAAAATTATGGTGGCCAAATTGCCATGGTGAGATTCCCTTAGAAAGTATGCAAAACATATGCAAAAAGAAAGTATTAATATAAAACTTACGTGCATAATTGGCATTATATTAAAGTGTAATCTTGTAGAAAAAAAATTAAATTTGCTTCTCTTGAAGACTAAAAATAATTATATTTGCTCATCAACTCTTAGAACAAGCCCTTCAAAAAACCAAGAAACATAGGATATATGGAATCTTTTCTAAACAATAGCGATTGTTATATTTTGCACTCGACTTCGTCGGCAATTGTTAGTTGAATCAGAGAACAATAAAAAGCGCGGTCCACTTATAAGTTTATATTAACGCGCCAAAATATTTGATTGTTCCCCATTAGCCAATGAAAATTGCTGAAATTATATTACCCCGGGTTTCCTTCGGTTCCGTGAGAAATTTTATCAAAACATAAACAAAGATTTCTACCAAAACGAACGAGGAAGAAAGTTTTATATAACAAATCAAAGAAATCTAAATCATGGCTGGCCCTGTTGAGTTGGATTTCGATGAATTATCGCCTGTATTTGAAGAAGTTGAAGATATCCAGACAGTTGATTTGTTTGAAAAAGAGGCTGCAGTTCCAGTATCCTTTATTCACGAGGAAGACATAAGTGACGTTGAGGATGAAACTACAATGGACACTGTTCCCACGATTGTTTTTGTCAACGAGGAAACATTGCAAACTATACTTCCTCAGTCAGAGTCAGACGTCTCAGACTCTAAACCATTATTTAAATGTGACCTTTGTCAGAAAGAATACTTCAGAGAAAGGGGAATAAAGACACACAAAAAAACATGCAAAGGTAACCGCCAAAATTATTTTGATCATTATAAATTCCAGTGAAATAAAATTCAACGTTGAGTTTTATAGATTTGATTATAATGCCAAATGGTTGTTTGTTTTTCAACTTCATTTAAAACTTGATTCACCACATTTTTTTGGTAGATAGAAGCTTGTTTTATGTAATAGCTTTTTTTTTTCGAGAAATAAAAAATGGCATTATTAAAGCAAACTCTGGATATATATGTAGATTTTGTTGCTCATTCCCGCCCTTCTGAGACTGTTCTATTTTATGCCTGAGTATAGCCCTTTTCATCATGGGTGTTAAAGAAACGAGAGTTTGAACCTCATTTTTTCAACTTTTCATGTTTTTAGGATCAAAAGCACAGTCTTCAAAGAAGCCAACGGCAGCAAGTGGAAAGCCCAAAAAACCTATTGCACCAAAGAAAAAAACACCAGCTGTGTTGTTGAAGGAAAAATTCTTAAATTCGTCCGTCAACATATTGGAAACATCGTTAAAATCTGCTGCTGATGACCCTTTCTTCATGATCAGAGAGCCTGGCAAAAGTGCAGCTTTGTTGGCTTCAAAACTCATTCCGCTATCAAGTAACGAAAACGCCAAAATATTTGTGGAAGGATTCATCAAAGCAATGCATGAAAAATTGAAAAAGAAGAGAGTGTGTCAAAACCTTACCACATAAACTTATTCAAGCTTTTCAACAAACAGTGTTTTGCAGATGAACATATAAATAATTGGAAGTTATTCCTAGCATTGGTAGGGAGTGATCTTGATCAAACAAGAATGCTTTTTAATTTCGTCACCTCAAAAATCCTTGAGCAGTTACTAAAGATAAGAAGGGAGTTCTTTCTTCCTGATACAAGCAACAAAGAGATCTATGTTAGTGTAACAGGGTCTGAACTCCAAACTATCCGATACGTGTGTGGATATTTACTATTTTCGTTAAAAAAGTCACTGAGAAATGATAAGACATTAGATGGTAAAGCTACCATGGAGGTGCTTAAAAGCTGGGGCTACAAAGATTTTGAGGATGAATTTGATGACAATATAGACGAGGACCACTTTACCCTTGCTTGGGTACAAGCTGTGTGAATAGAGGAAGTTTGATTTATGCTGTTGATGATTTTTTTCATTTTATTAAACATATTGAATTGTCAACAAAAAAGCTTCTGCATCAAAAGTTTCTTGCAAATTATAAAGGAGATGATATTCGTGAAATGCTGAGAACTGAATTTAGTGCCAATTTGAATGTTGAAAGATGCTGGCAAAAGCTTACCATGGATATACCTAATGAAAACATTAAATCAAAAATAAGATCAAAAATTATTGGAAAGTGGATCAATTTAAGGATAAACGGATTCATCAAGTCAGTATTGAACATTCGAAAGTTGAATGCCAAAGAAAAATTCAGAAAAATCAGAAACAGTCAGTGAAGCTGGAGAGCCTGGTATAAGAAAACTACTCGCTACAAAAAAGTAAAAATTATATACTTCAAACAACCTTATTTATAAATTTTTATTCTAAACACCATTTTGATAAATTGATTTTATAGATTTTATTTATTTCATTTGTGTGTACTGTAACTTGATCTTTACCATTTTCATACATTTTAATTTTTGCATTTTAACATTTTTGCTTTCACGCACAAACAAACCTATTCCACCTGAGTGTAAGTATTTTTATTCTGAGCACAATTTTGATAAATTTATTTTTGTTAGCATACAGTTTTTTATTTATTTTATTTATGTTGATTTTTACCATTTTTATAAATTTTGATTTATTGAATTTTAACATTTTTTGATTAAGCCAACCTGCCATTTAACCTGAAGGTGTTTATTTTTATTTGAAGCATCGTTTCCATAAATTTCTTTTGTTTGTGAACAGCTTTCAGGTTCAATATTTTTATATTATGGATTTTTGAATATTTTTGTCTTCTATTGCATCTTGATGTTATTTTAGCTGCCTTCTTTTATTAGCCTTTCTTAAAAAATGGGTAGGATGAGATCATGATTTACTCATAGTACAGCTCTTGATTTTGAACTTTATTTGACTAATTTATTAAATTAAAGCCTGACAATTTCATTACTTGGAAAGTAATATCATCTTATCTTCATCTTATTTTTTTTCATATTATAGTTTTTGTAAAATGCCATTAGTGTATTTTTCATTCATTGATTAATTATAAGACAAAAACACTTCTGGAAAATTAATTCTCTACACCTTTGCTTTTTGGCATTGCTATAATTCAAAATAGACTGATTGACTATGAACTTAATAGTGCACAATTGAACTCTACTAACAGTACAGTGTACTGCTATAAACATTAAGAAATGTATCATTCAGATAAAAAATCGGGGACAGCCAGAGAAGAGATCACAAACCCTCTATCCTGAAAAGTTTTATTTCTACTTGGATTGTGTCTTTCTTGAACGGGGGTGATTGGGTTATCCCATCATATATGTATAATTTTAGAACATTGAAATCGTGTGTGCCGAGCTATCTACTAATGGTTTTCCCTTTACACTCAAAACAAACCATTTTCTCTGAGCAGAAGAGATTTTATTGTTTGTATCCCTCCACCGCAAATCCTAAAAGCTAAGCAAGTTGAAATCTTATTAAAAATCTAGGGGTTTCCTCTGCATTAAGCAAGTTGAAGCTAGCCTCCCGTTTGCTTGCTTTTTTTGGCTGCTTCAGGCTAGATAATTATTCTCAACACGGGGCGCCAAAACCATTTTTAACGATAATTATTTACGCGGCATAATTTAAGTGAATACCAATGAACTCTTCCAGAAAAAACTATTCATGGGGGGGGGGGGGGGGGGGTGAAGGAAATCTTGTCCAGGGGGTATTGAGAAAAAAAACCTGAAAAACTGCTATGTCCATGGGGTGAATATTTGTGTCCAGGGGGTCAATTTGATGCTTGTCCAGGGGGTATAAAATCGAAATGTCCAGGGGTAGATCAAAGACAAAATAATATATCCTCCACCCCCCATGAACGAATTTTTTCTGGAAGAGTCCATTATGCAAAGACAATCAAATAAATGTCGACAGAGCTAGAATCTTTTCGCGATATTTTTAGAGGTATTCTGTCAAAATTAATGGGATTTGTGTCGTCGAAAAGTTATATTAGAAATTACTACCACCACTTTAATTAACAAATCAAACACAAATCAATTACATAGCTTAAGTGAATTAATTAGGATGATATTTTGTATCATAATTTAATCTTCGTGTATGGTGTGAAGTCATAATTTTTGCCAAAGATTTTCATTTTTAGTGCTCGGGAAATGAAACTCGCAAAAAAATCAGCTTGAAAAAAATTACCCGGATTAGATACTTTAGGAGCGAAAAATAAACTAGACAAAAATGCAAATTAGTCTTCCCTTCTTAAAAGGAATTATCTTTTCAATCTAGTGAATGTATAATAAAAATAGTGGAGCAAAAAATATGCACCTAAAGTATAAAGCTAAATTTCCCTAAAAAACGACGCATAATTTTATAGTGGATCGATTATGTAAATCCTTCTAGATGGGAAATAAGCACGAACTTGCATAAAAAACCCTGAACAAATATAGACTCTAAAAATTCTATATACTAAGAACAGTATCTCACTAGGTATGAGCCTCGATTTGGCAATCACCAATTTATAAACTGAAGACATAATTCAGAGCTCAAAAAAATGAATCAACGACATCCACCATAAAGTTACTTTTTCCTCTTTGGCAAGGGTTCATTTAAATCGTAATCGGCTGACTGCACTGGCTGAATACGTCCTCTAGTGTTAGCAGTGACAACACGTAAAATGTCCGACTTTAACAGCATAATCTTTCGTTCTTTCGTTTCGTTTTGAGAATATTGTAGCATGGTCGGGTTATCGGAGCCACCACAACGCATTCGTTGTTTGGAGAAATTCTCTTCTACTGGATCCTAAAAATCAAAGAATATTTAAATAAAATCTTTTCTTAAGTAATTTTAGCCATTCAATTGCCGGATCAAAAATCAAGTCTGTAGTAAAACTGATATGTGGTTCAATTCCGATTCGATGATGAGCTGGACAGCTTCATAGTATATTTATTCATTAAAATACAAGAACGAAAGCAAAAAAAGAGCAATAGAATATTATTAAAGATAATACCTGGTTAAACTTGTCAGGTAGTATGTAGGTTTCAGGGAATTCCGTCAGCAAATGCTTTGCAAGTGAACAGAATGAGTGAACTAAAAAAGAAGAAAAATGTAGATATGAATGAAATGAATTTCAGTGGAAAAATGTGATATTGCATCCACTATCAAATATCTTATTGATTCACGTTAAAAATAACATCACAATGTCAGGAAATGTCTTTACCTACATACAAGATATCAAAGTTAATCTTATCCAACGTTTCTTACCTGTTATTCTTATTCCATTGGTCGTTTGGCGGCTGATCATCAGTTTTGGTTTGACCTCTTCAGGAACACCTTTCAGGTTTTCGACTTGTTTTTCCCAATCCGAAAAAAAATCCAATAACTCATCTTCGAGAAACTAAAATACAGAGAAACTTAACTTAAGGGAGCTATTTTTTGCGGGAACTAATTTTTGCGGGAACCAATTTTTGCGATTCGCAGTTCAAGTTTTAATATTAAATATTTGCGGGAACTTAATTTTGCGGATTTCTCACTTGAAAGAAAATTAGAGCCGTACTGTGAATTATTCAGCCTTTGTTTTCGCATTTTAAAAATTTTGCGGGAACTTAATTTTTGGGCCTAAACAGGCCTAAATCCGCAAAATTTAGTTCCTGCAAAAATTAGTTCCCTTAAGGTATTATAAATTATATGAAAACTAAAGATATCACCAGAATCTAATACTATGGTAGGCTTTCCTTAAGTATGATAGCTAAGAAAATAAGCAATCAGGAATATCAGATAAAAATACAATTAATAGCGTAAATGAATACCTTAAATCTTTTGTCTGTAACTTCAAAATAAGGTTTTAAATCGTCTTTGTTTCTTCTCTGTCCAATGAAGAGTGACCAACCGTTTAAACAATCAAAGAATCGATCCATTTTTCGAATGTATTTCCGAGTCGAGGTTGTGGACTGAAGATTCTGTTTATCAAGTGCTAGTGCAACGCTGTTGCTCAAAACCTGTACAAAGTAAAAACTTTTTAACTTAGTATTATACACAAGAGATTTAATTCCCATATAAAAAGATCCTTTTTGGATGAAAGTTTATCACAAACAAAGTCAATAATATCTGAATGAAGTAAGGCTTGAGTTTAAATAATGTTTCAAGATATTTTGAGATTCCACTAAAAATGAGAAGACTCTGAATCGATAAACGCTAATAAGTATATCCTCCCAAAATTTTAAATTTATGACTAACCTGGGCTGCAAGGTTCACTCTCATTCTTAATCTTGGTGACAAATGAATATGTTCATTGCTTAGCTTGTACAACTTCCTCATAGCCACACCATCTTCGTCTTTAGTATCTGGGATGAGATCTTGCTCATAGACTGCGATAATATGCTGCCAGCTCAATTCGTAACCATCAAGCTAAATAAAAGTTATCTATATAATTATGAGCACAAAATTTCCCCATTGTGTAGTAGGGTAAACCTATTAAAATTCAAAAAATCCCTTAACAATCAAAAGTAACGAAATTTTGACTTTGTTTGAAATGTTTCCAAACTATGGATGATGCTACAAAATTCGACTAAGATGGTGTAGCTGGATTCAAAACTTAAAGACTGGTGATTATGATATCTAACAGTCATCAAAACCTTGCAGAGATCAAATAGAAAGTACAGAATATTAGTGAACATATAAAAAGTAACGAGTGCTACTTACTGTTAGCATTCGTGAACATAGATGTGCATGCGAGTTCTCCAAATTGTTTCTAGCTGTTTTGATCAAATGCGGGACATCACAAAAGAAATATATTTTATTAGCAACATTGAACCGATTCCAGCACCAATAAAGGGTACCATCCTTGTGGATGTTGCTCTCAGCATCTTGATCACTAGAATCAGGCAATTGGTGGATAGCATAAAATGTTCGATTGCTTGATGCCCCATCACTAATGAATGCCCTGACATTGAGGCCAACTGCTTCAAGCACTCTGACTGCTTCCCAGGCACAATTATAGATCTGATCACTTCGACAACCGTTGGTACCAAAGAAGCCAATCGGATAATTGAGGTGGGTGTATATACCTCTCACCATAAAGCACAATATTTGTGTGGATAATGGACGCTCTTGGCTGCCAGCAAACTGCTGCTCAAATTTTTCGATTTCAGTGTTGATGTCACCAAGGTCTGTAAACCCAATCAACTTCCCTGATCCCTTGTCATACACTAGTCCCGATTTGATATGCATTTCATCAAATGCCAGAGCAACATTCTTTTCATAATCCTTGCAATCGTCTATCTTAATTTCTTTCAGGAGTTGCTCTATCTTTTTAACATCAAAACCGGTATTCGTGCTGCAAAACTGGCTGTAGGCATTCAGCGTTGTTTCACTGGGTAGGTTGAGAAATGCTCCAGCTTTGAGATGCCTGTAAGTAGCTGAAAATAAACAAACGCTTACAATGAACATCTTCAAATAAAATTTGATAGGTCAATTTTTTGAGCTTTGTAGAGCTAAGCATAGTTTGCATTGGGATTTGATCCCCCTATGTTTATTTCATCCCCCCATTATACTAATTCCCCCTTTTTTGCAGCAAAAATTTGTTTAGAAGAACTCGCTCTAAATGCATCACCAAACACAAGCAAACAATTCCACAATATAACAATAACTAGCATTTTATTTAACATGATGCACATTTTTGATTTGCTGGTACATACTTTTAATTTAAAACAGCCTGTAGTCATTTGTATATGACTAAATTGACCAAAATTTTGATCCCACCCATCATCCATCATTCCCACTCCCTCCAATTTTTTTGGTAAATGTTGGTGCCATCCTACAAAGGCCCCTAAAAATTTGGCACTCTCCCTATTAAAAAGGTCTATGCTTAGGTCATTCTGTTTTTAATATCAGAAGTAAGCCCCTTTATTCTCACTGGGATGTAAATCATTAGTTTCCATAGTTATTCTAAAAAAATTGCAATGGATTTGATGTTTTCAAAATTCAAAATACTGTAGATTCTATGTATTTTTTTTTCAAGCTTGATCTGTAAACATACCTGGAGATTTCAAGAAGATACTGATTGCCCATCGAATGATTAAAGGATGCCAGCGCATTCCCCTTTTATCTTTCAAGGATGCATATTTTTGTTGTTGTTCCCATAAAATTCCTTGGGGTGTGTCAGCTGGAAAAAAACCTGCATCATTACTTTCAAAAACAGCTGGAATGACTTCTTTCCATTCATCAGGCAATGCCACAGCTTCATTAGTCATAAGCTTTTTTACTTTAGTCTTCAAGCGTCTAATTTCATTTTGCAGTTCTCTTTTATCCCTTTGCAATGTTTTGGCTTTGTTTTCCAATTGTTGACGAGTGAGATAAATATTTGGAGTGTTTGGGTGGTTAGTCGTTGGAAGTTTTTGAGCCCTGCTGGACATGGAAGATAAAATTTTACGTCCATAGTCTGCACAAACTTTACATTTAATATTGTCTTTGGAAATCAATTCACAGTTTACATGGCGGATTGTAAGCTTGTCTGGATGGATTTGGTTGAATCCAGGTGCTTCGATGCAAGCAGCAACTTTTCCTTGCTTGTCGAGAAATGTGAGATCACTTCCTTTATCAACTTTTTTCTTGACAAGTTCCTGATATCTTGTATTACCCTCACATACATTGTACAATGCCAACATTTCGAAAAATTCATTAGCATTTTTCATCGACAATACCGAACCAAACTTTTGGTAAAGTTCATGTTGAGCTGCAAGCTGTCTATTATTGACAAACACCTTCCATTGACAACTAGGATCAATTTGACAGTTAATATATTTTAACTGTGTTTTCTAGATTTACTGGTTTTGAGAGTACTAGAAAGTCTTCATCAGTCCTCAATTTAAGGAAGCCATAATCATTACCAATTTTCTCGAATTTAGGAAGTGAGGGTGCAACTGTCTTTAAACTAAAGCGTATTGGTACCAATCTTTTGCAAACATCACATTCATCACGATGTTCCAGAAAATTAAACAATTCAGTTTCAGTTGAGTATTGCGGATGTTTTCTCTTGAGTTCAAGCTTTCTCTTACAATTTCCACAAAGATAAGGCGGGGCATGAATATCACTCAACACATCAATGTCAAACAATGCTTTCATCTCGGTTGTAAAGTCGGTGATAGGTCTTTTTTCGGTGTAAGATTTATCGGTTTTGATCACCATACAACATATTCTGCAAATCCTTTGCAACTTAGCATTATGGTTTTCGGCCATTCTGAAAGATCAAAATAAAAGCAAATCAATTTTACAGAGGTAATTTAAAAATAAAATTATATGTAACCAAAATTTTTGCAATAAGTAATTTTTGTTATTATTTTGACATTAGAAGTCACTTTCAAGTCAAGCTAGCTGTTGGGTATAACCTGGTTTTCTCATGGAAATAGTCGAGCCCGAACCTGGCGGCTACCCTAGAAACTCATAAAGAAAAACAAGTTAAATGGTTGCTATTGGATTGGGCAAGGGCAATAATTGCTCACTGCTTTGTCCTCACTCAGAAAAGCTCTTCTCAAATTAGGAACAGCTAATAGAATTGGCTTTGTTGAGAAAAAAATGTCTCTTTTCAGAAGACATTTTACAATAAAATTATAACAAACGTGGCCATTTTTAGCAAATTATTCAAATAGAACATTACTTTGAATCCAAAGTAAATCTTTTAGAAAATGAAACCAGAATCAAGTGAGTACCTTTCAGAATAATTCTTGATCCTTAGAGTCTTGTATTATATGACCAGGATGTATTTAAAAGAGAAAAGCTCAGGCAATGTGCAGATCACCCCTAAATTACAGACCAAAATAATAGCCAATTTCTCCAAAATCCTGTAAGTTCCTGCAAATTAAACTGATATAAGTGTGTTCTAGCTATATTCATGAGTGGCCACAGAAAAAATCATAAAAAAAGGAAATGTATTTCAGAAGATATTGAAAAATCAAAACTCACCTGAGTTCTCTCTAACTTGTGTCTCCTCGTGCAACTACCACAAAAACAAATTTGAATAATTTTGGATAAACGAGTCCAATCTGTCAAATTTCAAAGGGAAACCCCAAAGGGGTAGACAATCTTTGAAATAAAGCCTCACTGGGTTTTCCAATGCGATGAAATCAATCAAAATATGAAAAAATTCCCGCGTCACCAAAAAAAGTGGAGGAACTAATCAGTGTAAGAAAATCGCCATTTTGAACTTCCCGCTAGAATTCGCGCCGACGAAGTGTGCGCATGCGAAGACATTGTTAAGAACAATGCAAAACAATGACCATTGTTCGGACTTTAGATTCCATATATCCTATGTTTCTTGAAAAAACCATAACATTAGACATAAACTCAAGCTGAAAAATCACCAGTGAAGGTACAAAAATGAACCTTATTTGGCTGACTGTAAAAATTATTCTCCTGGGAATAGAACAGCCAAATGATCGATTTAAAGCATTGATCTGAACCCCCCTGATTTACAGCTGCTTTTACTAACGTGTTGCATTTGACCTTGTCCAGTTTTGATATTTTCTTGCACGGGTAAGAATGTGTGACGTCATAATTATTGCTTTCAGGGTGTTTTAAAAGTTTGATGTGTGTACTCCGTCTTTGTGGAATTTTTTAATGGCATGAAAACAGAATATGCCTTGTCTTTAAGAACAAATTTCTAAAAGGCTTTTGTTGTTTTAACGTTATATTGATTCAAAAGGTTAAAATAAAAAAAGTACAAAGCTAACTTTGGAAAAATATACAAGACTATATATGGAAAATATTGTCTCTAATTCAGTACTGTCTCTAGTTCGGTACTGTTGTTTTGTATGAGATCCCTATTTCCACACTCAGATTCTTGTCACTTTTCCAGAATCTGTTTGGTTTTTTTTCTGGGATAACCGGCACAACTTTTAAGATTCGTTTGGAAAGTGTTTGGCTCATTTTTCTTCAACTGCCCAAAGTCCTGGTTTTTTCCCTCTAGAAAAGTGGCAAAGGAATCTTAGTGTGGAAGTGGGAATCTTATACAAAACAACGGTACCATAGAACAGAAAAAAACATGGGACGGCAATTCAGCCACCATTTCACCGAACCTCCAAAGTCATTTGATTTGAGTTAATGAACAGCAAATTAAAAAATACACAATTTTTCTTTCGCACCAAGTAGGCTTTTAAATCGAAATATGAAAAAAATCTGTAGTGGAACACATGCGAATGTCTGGAACAAAGAAGACCATATTAGTGGCAAAACGATAGAGCTTTTGACGTCATGCGGCAAGTTACACACTCATTATTTGTTAATCCCGCAGATCCTGGCATGGAAAGAATAGGTCTTGCAGGAAAGTCATTCTTGTGAAATTTTATCAATCCCATCTAAACAAGGGGTTGTCTCCCTATCAGTTTGAGATACTAATATACTAATGCTACACAAATAAAATATACTTACTTACTAAATTGACAATGTTTTGGGGCTAGAAGCTGTCAGCAGTCTCATTCAACAAGTATGGGAAAAAATAATGAAAAATATGTTGTTGTGAACTATATCACTTTATCACTTTATTCACTTTATCATCCACCACAACACTCTCTTTCATGTGTGAGAAATTTCTGCGGAGAACTTTCTAACATTTTTATCTTATATCATACTGTAAATCACGAAATTTAATACACATTAAAAATTCCAGACAGTGGCATTTGCAAAACTGAGTATTCACGAAACATGTTTCTTGGAAAAAAATTAGTAACCCCAAAAATATACACACTTTACAATCAAGGTCATAATATTTTGATAATTTTGGTTATTTTAACGTTTTTTAAGATTTAAAGTTCCGGCGAGAAAGTCGATTTTGGGCTATCTCTTTAATTTCATCGAATATTTCAATTCGGGAGGGGTTGGCAGACTTACAGGCTATATTCTGAGCCTTATTGGACTATTTTTGAACTTTTGAATGCTAAGATCCTAAGGTCCTAAGTCTTAAGTCTCATGTTAAAACTCAGAGTTAAAACTCTACCCTTCCAACCTACTTTAGAGCACTTACAAATCGCTTGTGGTTCAAAAACTTCCCGGTGTATTTCCCTTTTTTCTCAAATATTATGACCTTGATTGTCTTTGAAAATTAAAAATGCCGATTTCTGCTCTGCGGGGGGTCTAAAATTAGGAGAAAACCCCAAAAATTTGAAAAATAACCCTTTTCCGACCATTTTGAGGCATTTTCATTAGGTCAAAATCAGTTTTTGGTGAAATATTTCACTTTTTGATAAGGTCCCGTTTATGGAAATCCAAAAATGCCAATAATTGAGAAAATTTTCCATTTTTTAAAAGTTTTTGACTGTTAAATCGAAGAAAGGGATATTTTTAACCGGAAAATATGCCTTAAGTTTGAAATTAGACCCCCAGCAGAGCAGAATTTGGCATTTTTTATTTTCAAAGACAATCAAGGTCATAATATTTTGATAATTTTGGTTATTTTAACGTTTTTCAAGATTTAAAGTTCCGGCGAGAAAGTCGATTTTGGGCTGTCTCTTTAATTTCATCGAATATTTCAATTCGGGAGGGGTTGGCAGACTTACAGGCTATATTCTGAGCCTTATTGGACTATTTTTGAACTTTTGAATGCTAAGATCCTAAGGTCCTAAGTCTTAAGTCTCATGTTAAAACTCAGAGTTAAAACTCTACCCTTCCAACCTACTTTAGAGCACTTACAAATCGCTTGTGGTTCAAAAACTTCCCGGTGTATTTCCCTTTTTTCTCAAATATTATGACCTTGATTGTAGGTATTTATGTGACTTTTTCTCACCATATGACAAGAATGTCATTTTCCTTATTTTAAGAGAAAAGGTGTTTTCCAAGTGAGTAGAATTTTCAGAGGTGTTCCTTTTTATCTGTAGATGGTTGTAGCAGTTTTCACATATTACATTGTTTTCTATTTTAGATTGAAAGCTATTCTGGAATTGAAAGAAGGAAGCAGTGAAAGTCTCACTCATTCACAACAGTATCAATGCTGAAAACCTACCCTGGTGCTTCTGCTGCCACTGTTCATGAATGTCTTGTCAATGCATTCCCTGATCTTCAAGCACAACAGAGCAATGACCAGGAAGAGATTATTACTTGGGAAGCAAATGAATAATTACATTACAACAGAAGACAGAGTTGTTGATTGGTAAAACATTTATGTTTCTAATCCACTCAATAATTTTATTTTATTCTGAAAAATGTTATGATAACATTTTATGCAAATATACTTTAAGGGAAGAAACTTTCGCGTTTTTGGCACTTTTGGCATTTTTTCGCGAAAGTTTCTGCCAGGTAATAAATTAACCAAGAAATTCGCGAAAGTTAATTTCGCGAAAAATGAGATTTTCCTAAAAATCGCGAAAGTTTTTTCCAAGTTTTAAAAGCCGAGGAGAGTCGACATTATCGATATTATTGCAGTGACTAGGATTCGGAATGGGAGGAAGAAGTGCAAATAGTTTTATTTTTCATTTATTAGCATATCACTCGTTCGATCTAAGAAAGAAATGAGATTTGACGTAATTTTCATTCACTTTCCCCAGCCACTCGCGAAAGTTATTGCAGCTAAATTGACACAAAAAACGCTAAAAGTTTCCTCTGCAAATTTTCTAAAAGTAAAAATCGCGAAACTTAAATCCGCGAAATTTCGCAACTTTTCGCTATCGCAAAGGTTTCTGCCCGCAAAAGTTTCTGCCCGTAAAAGTATCTATAAGCTTTCACCTAAGCTTCTAGATTCAAATCACACTGCTGCTTTGTACAACCAGTGTAGATTTCAATTCATGTTTTCTCTCGAAAATTCTCAGTTTTGGTATTCCACCACAGCACTTTCACATGCATCCACTGTTTCTGCCAGGTTGAAAACACGATTCAAAGAAGATAAATATGGGAGCATTTCTGTCAGTACTGTATCAGATATTGCAAACAAGGAAATCGGATTCCAGAGGAGTAGTTTGATTGGTACATACCTTCGAAAAGCATTTCCTGAAGTGTATGTACGTCGATCAGATCGGTTGAGATGGTATTTGTGGAATCACTTTGCCAGAGAAAGTCATGACTGAAGAAGAGCGACAGAGAGTTGCTTGGCTGGAAGCTGCTTGTGCATGGTAAGTCCTTTTTTTTTTAGTGAAAAGGGGTTAAAACAGGTTAAAATGAGTTTATTATTTGTTTGGTAATGCAGCTATTCTAAATGTCAAGTGCCTTTGGTTTGATGACCGAATGGTGATTATCGGAAAGAAAAAAAAGTTTTCAAATTAATCGATTTCATTTGTACAGTATGCCAGTACTCGAAGCTTTTTGAATTTCCAGGTTGAGACAAAATGTGAAGCGTCACGAGAATGGTAGAGAAAAATGCTCGTTGATTTTTGCTGCACTCATTCAGTACATTGGTTAAAGTGGGCGTAGAGGAGTGTTTGGCTGCCGTCAAATGTGTTTTCCCAAGCATCCAGCGAAAAACGTTCGACCGCACAGCGTATTACTGTGACATCCAACTGCGTGAACACGTGGATCGTGATGAAATTCAAGTTACAGAAAGCAAGAAGAAGAAAGCAACCTACGTGTCTTACCACCCATCACTGAAGAAGAAAAAGAAATGGTCTTATGGTGCGTCTTATTTTTCAACATTATCACTCTCTTAAGAAATTCTAGTCTTCTGCTAGATGATTCTAAGGAAAAGGTTCGTTATTGGAAGTACTTTGATCAGACTCATGACATTAATGATAATTCGTACGGAAAAACAAGGAAGGTTTTTCTACCTAATTTATGAATACATACTCTGCTTATACTTTCAAACCTATACTTTTAATTTTGGTGTGTTGCACTAGTAAAGTTACCTGGGGTTTTCTCAAACAGTACATTTCATTGTCAGATTTCATCAAAAGATTGCTATAGGAGCTCATAAACTTTCATAAAATGTATTTTTGAAGCATTGGACATACTACAACAAGAAATTGTCACATTTAAAAGATTTTGTTGCATGAAATGGAAAACCCACTACCGGTATTTCTTGAATTTCTGGTGTTAACTTGCAAAAAAAATCAAGAGGAAAAGGGTTCAATTTCCACCTGAATGCTTGATTATATTTCCAAACATTAAAACCTATAAAGCTATAAAAAATACCATTGATGCTTTGTACTGGAGGGTTTATTGGTTTTGATCATTTACAATTTTTGAGCCTAAAAAGAAAAACAACCCTATAGCTATCATTCTTATACCTAACTATTTTTTAACTAGAAAAAATTTGTAACTTTGTGTTTCAGCTAAGCACTGCCAAGTTCGAAGTGGTAAATCTTTCACTCAAAGGGCTAATTGAATGAAGAGAGTGCATTTCTGTCAGTGTTGTGAAAAACCCCCACACCTACCGGAAGGTGTGTTTACGAATTATCATTGACGTGCTTCTTCTTCAAATGGCCAGCTAAATATTTGCAGAATCACGAATCATTCCTATAGCGGGTGACATTTTGTTTTTCCGCCTATAACTGATAAAACCTACCATGTAAACAATGTGAATATTATCTGCTTTTCAGGTTACGTAACACGATTCAGATAATGGAACGTCATCGCGAACGATTGAGCGACATTCGTTGTATGATGATCGCCAAACTACAAGAAGACATCAGTGAGAAAGGATGCTTGAAGTTCCTTCGCAAAGCCTTCCCTGCCATCGTCTATCGCAAGCGTGAAGGCGTAGCGTACGTTGGAGGTGTGGAAATCAAAGAACAGTTTCGTCCTAAAGAGCCTTGGGTAGAGAAAGCTGTCGAGTGGTAAGCACTAGATTGTTAATTATAAATGCCGTATTCCCTCTAATAAGCGACTGGCCTTTATTTAATTTTCGTGACTTTAGGTGCGGCGCTTATAAGAGGGCGGCGCTTATTTCAATATTTCAGATTTCAGGTTTCTGAAGTTTTTGCCTTATCTTCGAATTCGATCGGTTGGTTGGGTATCCTTAGAAAAAGAGTTCTTGCTATAAAATTTGGGGGTAAGTAACGTACGAGAAAACCAAATTTTTTTCAACGAACAGTAAAATTTCTAAAATATCATATGAGTAACAAGAATTGTAAACAAAGCTATCTAGAACTTTCTGTAGATGACTATTGCAATAAGAAAACTATACAATTCGAGTAAAAGTATTAAAATCTCATTTTCTCTGATTTTCGTCGCATTTGAAGGTGCAGTGCTATTAGAGGGCGGCACTCATTTCGAAATTCAAATTTTAGGTGCGGCGCTTATTAAAGGGCGGCGCTTATTGGAGGAAAGGTACTCAAGCCAGGCAAAGAAAAGCTCGGGGAAGGGATATGGATTCGACAATACACTCTTCTCCAGATGCATAAATTTATTGTTGTCCTCGTTTTCAAACAGATTTCATTGCTATGAAAAATTATACATCTAAACCAATTTAAATTCCCAAAAGGCAAACATTAACTCTGAAACAAAAGTACTTGAAATTCAAAATGTCTCATGAGGTGTAAACAACACAATTATCGTTGTGAAAATGTAATTTCATAGCAATGAAATCTGTTTGAAAACGAGGACAACAATACATTTATGCATCTCGAGAAGAGTGTATTGAAGGGGAAGTTAGTTTTCTGTCTTAATTCGGTATTGTATTAGAAAGATTTACTTCAAACCGATCTGACTATGATCACAGCACTTAAAAACGGAGCTTAACCATTTTGTTTGTTCTAAACAATACATAGGGTGAAGAAGATTATCATAGAGTGTGAGGAACAACACGTGGAAAAATACCATCCCATCAATATCGTATTACGTAAAGGTTTACAGACCACCAACCAATCGAAAATCAACCGCGTCTTTAATTTGGCCTTCCCGAGCACGGAGATCAAAAAGACGCATGACGGTCGAATAGTGAACGGGGTGACGTTGCTACCGAATTACGCGGACGTCGATTTACCCGTGTTCACAGAGGAAGATTTTTGTGGTGATTTTACGGACATCGATATGAATGAAAGTCAAAATGAGGACGAAGCGAGCGCTTCCTTCAACACCACACTCGATATTTCAGGTAATATGCCATATTGTGTTGATCAGTAAAGGTTGCTTGTATTGTAAATAATGTAATGTAAACGCTTCCTTCCCGATCTAGCTATGCATTTTTCTCAATTCTTCGTCCGTAAGTGTGTATTACATACTTGGAAAATTGCGATTGTTTGGACCTTAAGGGGTGATTTTCGCACGTGGTGTGATATAATATGAAATATAGTGAAGTTGAGCCATTGATTACACATCATGATTTTTCTTCAGGTGTTTCAATGGTTAACAGAACGAGTACCAGCGGAATGGCTTCAAACATCAACGTCTCCGGTAAGGTTCTCTTCTTTTTTAGAAAGAAGTCTAAAGAAACCGATTTTTCTAACCATCTATTTTGTCAATCTTCGTTGTGATTAGAATTAATACGGAAAATGTTGATCTTTTTTGTTCCATAGATAACATGAAACTTCGTCAACTTTGTGAGAAAGTGGATGCGCTGAACGGACTCGTCAGTAAGTTCATTAGGCACATTGTGTATGGGTCGTTTTTTACCTTTCATGAGTCTCCTTTAAGGGTGTACCAAACGTTTCAACGAAAGGTTTAAAACAGTCTCTCAAAGATTTAGTTTTTCTACATATCACCTTTTCCGTAAAAATGGACTCTCTAAAGGATCAGAGTTTTGATCCTTTGTATCCATTGGCAATATCGAACCTTCTTTTTGCGTGGCTTATTTTTTGTGAAGACCTGATCGATTCACCGATTCGAAATTTGATTTCTTTTTCTTTTTCAGCTAACATGAGTAAAGAGATCAAAGTTCTACACGAGCAATTAGATCATTCATCGCGCCAGAAAGATTCGTTGATCGTTCAGTTGCAGCAAGCCTTGATGCTTCTCACACAACAACAATACTCTAAAATACTCAACATCCGGACCGGGGCCGGAGAAGAAGAGGAAGACGTCGTCGAAAAATGCGATGAGACGACCACCGTGGTAGGAGAAGAAAGCGTAGCGGCCGAGCTCGTTCAAAATGACGCTGACCTTCTACAATGAGGACTATGTGTATCTCGATGAACTAACTTTCGATCTTTCAAATTTCTGTGATAGTAAATATTCATTTTATTAGAAAAAGGATGGTTGATTCGAAGTGGATGGATTGTATCCGGCATTTCGGGGCTGTTTGTTGAACAACATTGTCATTATATATTCAAAGCTATTTAGTTTCTATATTTCGTTGTTTTGTCCATCGGTAGGAATTGGTTTTTCTTTTTGAGGATTGTTGTCAATGCATCATTTTTTGTAGTTTTATCTTGTCAGGATGGTTCAATGTGTTTGATTTTTTTATTGTAATTTTTATTTCCATTATATTATATCGAGTAATGTAAATATTTTAAAAAGCTAAAGAGACATTGAAAGAAATGGAACGAAGTAAATAATATTCCTCAGGCGTTTGTTATTACGGACTTCAAAGAGAAGAGAGGAAAGTTCGACCAAGCGAATGTCTGTTGTGTGGTTGTTCAAAAGAAAACCTACTAAATTCCAGTTACTTCTTTTTTCGAAATATTTATCTCTTAATGCAAATTTTATTTATTGCATTTTAGCCCTAAATCTTAAATCCATTTTTCATTCCATAAGAGACTTTTCAAAATTTAAAAGTAAAAAGGTACTCCCAGTACATATTTCCCGATATTCCTTAGAGTATATTTTTTCTAGGAAATAGTTACTACTACATGAAAAAAAGTACTCCTCTCTGTCACTGAACATTAGATTTTCCTTGAAGTTATTGTTTGGACCAGCTATTGTCGTCGGTCCATCAATCTTTAAATTTGAACAGTGTTTCAGAATTTTCGACGAAAAAAATTAAATCCATTAAGGTGGTAGTCTACCGAGAAATGGAAAATCATCGAAAAAATTGTCGAATTTTGGTTTTTGGGTGTTTTGAGATCCTTAGGTCTTTCTGAACATCTCCTGGAAATTTCAGAGAGATATCTTTATTTTTCAGGTCGCAGTGAGCATTTTTGTCCTGCTGGGTGCTTGAAAAATCGCCCTAGCAACGGAAAAAATCCCGTTGCTAAGGACTTATTTTTTCAATCTCGGCCGAAACATAGCAATGTGATACACCAAAAGAAAGCTCTTTTTACGCCCTTTTCGAGCGTCAAAATATTATTTTCCGTGGCATTACGTCATCCTTAAAATTAAAGATGGTAGCTTCAGTAGTGTAACACATCAAAACAAGCTGAAAAGCAAGCTGTTAGCATGATTCTGCAGATTTCTTGGCAGGTTTTAGATCAAAACTTAATTTCTTTGATGGAAATGATTTGTTTAAATGAAGAATAGACTCTACAGAAGCCATAAAGTTGCTGTACATTGGTTATGTTGCTGGATTTCTACGAAAAACATTTAAGTTGCCGCCATTTTGTTTTGAGGAGCATCATAGGCGGTGAGAGGCGGTGTGTGCTTTTTGGTGGCTCACATAATGTTTTGTAGTGGATTTAAATGCAACTGAGATATTTCCAAGCACAACATGATGTAACAGAGATGGAAATGTG
Source organism: Clytia hemisphaerica (assembly GCF_902728285.1). Lineage (NCBI taxonomy): Eukaryota > Metazoa > Cnidaria > Hydrozoa > Leptothecata > Clytiidae > Clytia > Clytia hemisphaerica. Next base: position 296,778 of record NW_027104020.1, read on the forward strand.
CATTATAATGAACTGGACCTAACTTCTGGAGACGCACATTCTCATCTGACACCCGCCACTCATAACAGCCTTCCTTCGGTCAAGAAGCCAGCTCATTGCTCATTGTCATCTAGTCTATGTGAATAAAAATATGCACGCAAAAAGTTTTCATGCCTACAGAGAGTTATGCTGGACTTTCAATGAACATTTTGACACACTTATGTGGCTGTTTTCACCCAAATTTGATGTTATCGCAAGATTACCGCAAACTTTGCTATGTATACATGACTTTAGCGCAACATGTTTTTGTTGATTTTTGGATATTTTATCAATTTTTGTGAAATGTTTTACTTTAACTTTTGAAACCTGACTGGTTGGAGTATTCAGTGAAGAAATTTTTTGAAAAGAGCTTTCCAACTTAAAATAATACCCATTTTTGCAGACTTTTGCCTTTTTCTTTGATTTTCTCAAAACGCGTTTCCGGGGGTTTGCATTCACCTTGTCAGAAATATCTTAGGATTGAGAGTAGCTACAGACTTGAAATTTTCAGGGAAGTTTCCTTACATGATTGTGTATTGAATGAATGGATTAAAAAGTTTTAAAATTGGTTTCCTGATTTTTAATCTCAAAAAAGCGTTTTTTTTCAGTTTCTTACCCCCTGGAAAAAAATTTCAATTTTTTTTTCACTCATTCCAGACCTTTTCTAAATATTAGTCATTTAAAAAAAAAACTAACTTCATAGGTCAAGCCGACTATTCAGAAAACCTGACACAAGCAAAATAAAGTATTTTACCCCCTGACTGATTTTACCCCCGTCTTTGGTTATTTTTAGAATTTTTTTTTATTTTTAGAAATGTTAATAGTTGATATACATTTCCTGAAAATTTCATTACGAAATGTAAAGAAGTTCTTGAGTTATTGCAAAAAATGTGATTTTTTGACTTTTGAAATCTGGCGGTAGACTACCACCTTAAGTTTATATCTCAGACTTAAATACTTCACCCTTTGTTGACCTAACCTGGCCTGGAGATCTATGCATACCCTATACTGATTGCGAACCCTGGTTAGGGTTGAGAGTCTGAAGCGTAAAAACTGGACAAAAAACACTGTTTTTAAAGAGTTATTATCTCGAGTTAGGTACAGAAATCACCTATACTTGCAATATATCTCCAATTTTAATTTTTTGAGAGCTTTCGACCAAAAATGTATAACAAGTGCTTTGACTAAAAAAATCAAACGACCTCAAAAGAATTAACAAATTTCCACTTACTATTTCTTGACTTTTTGTAAAATTGCTTCCTTAGTTTTTTGCTGATCTTTTGCATAAAAAGACAGAGGGCGTAGTTTTAATGGAAGACCTCTACAAAACCGCAGGTAGTATAGCTTCTTCTCTATAAGAGGAGCGTGGCCGAAGCTGTTTTCTCCAGAAAATATTTTTGTCCGTAAAAACCGAATTTTCTAATTCGGGGAAATTCCATATTTTAGGGGAAATGAGCTAGCCAAAAAATTTCTAACCATTGGCTTGGTTTTTTCTGATTTTTGATTTGGATCCTGACTCCTTCACTCCTATCGTTTAGGGTACCATGATAGACCCTCCCCAGACTCTCTTCTCTCAAAGTTGGCATTATTTCCCCTGCAATTGACCTGAGTATCAGAGGTTGAGTTTTCGAAGAATATATCAACCTCTGAAGACCAACAATAATAGAAATTTTATCGCGCATGTGTCAATCTAATCACTGTAGAAAGAATCAAAGATGAAGAGCAAATACTATTAATGTCTAGCAGACTGTATCAGTATGCAGTTTACTATTTACAATTTCCCCAGAAACGTCCAAATATGTAATTGAAATGAGTTTCTTTCGAAAGAAATCTTTTAAATGATTCCCAAATGTATAACAGTAATTACTAAACTATTAGTTTTGGTAATGTTACTTTGATGGAATGGAAATAATGTAGATCTTTATCCTTTATGTTATGATTCTCTATCACTGACTCTTTTTGAAAAGCATTGATGACATTTTTAAGTTGTGTTTTCAACGACGGGAATGAAAATATCAACTTTGAACTTCATCCAAGATCTTGGATGGTCGTCATGGTTACTTTTCTCTGCGTTGATTGCGCGCTGAATAGAATCTCGATTGGTCGACACAGGTCTATATATGATTTTTGCCTGTGCTTTTCACGGTACTGAGAACTCTGTTTTGATTTGTCTGCCTTCCGCTATCACTAAAGGCTTCTCGATTTCTTAGCTTTGAATCAAATTCTCTAGCTGTTCAAGAACCAAATATTATGACCATTCAATTTTTTATATAAATGATGTGTTCTGATTTCTAGGAAATTTTATTGCACTATATTTATGGTTTGACATGTTCTAAAATCTAGGACAAATAGTTTTCCAAGATAAACTTGTAAAATATTTGTTTTGCTCCACGAAAGTTGTGTTCTGAAAATTACTAGGGTTACTAGGCAACAAGATTGCATCAATTTTCTCTTGAATATACCCTGTCAGTCGGGACCACTACATGGAAAAGACAACTATTGCCTTAACGGGAAATATTTCCCGAACTGGAAGATGGAAAACTTCCCAAAATGGCTAGACTCTCCGAATCGGGAAGTTCACCGATCGGGGAAAGTGGCCTCTGAGCACGCCGGAAATGCCTTTGGAAAAGTTAAAAGTTGGCCCTCTTGTAAAGGAGGGAAAATAAATAACATTTACTAGGTAGTTAAGAAATCCACCGGGTAATTCTACTTTCCCCATTCCCTATTTGGAAACTTTTTCTCGATCGGGAAACAAAAGTCTTTTTGTTTACAAAAATTTTATTTCCCGTTCGGGGACGATGAAAAGTTCTTGATCAAGACGGGAACCAGAAAAGTGATGAAATTTTCAATTTGGAAACAGTTTCCTTTTCGGGTTATTTTTACCTTCCCGTTCGGGAAATATTTCCCGTTAAGGCAATAGTTGCCTTTTTCATGTAGTGGTACCGACTGGCTGTTCCCTTAAAAGATGTGTTCTGAAGCTTTTTAGGGTTACCTAGACAACAAGTACACGGTAGATGACCTTGATCATACCCCTGTCTCACCATAACACATCATCATTTTTAGCTGATTAATTTTCGAAGATCTGATCAACAGATCAAAATTTCTAGCTGAAATATGCTCTCAGAACACATCGGAAAAAAGGTCGTCTCGCTCGCTGGCTGCTTTCGAAAGATGGTCCACTGAAGTTGAAAATGGCGAAAGAAACCAGGTTTTTCGACTTCAACGAGCTACCTTAAACAAACTTATAATTTTCTATACAATAATTTTGTTGTGGAAAATTTAGCTGACACCAGGAGAGCGAATGAATGAAAACAAGGAACATTGAATGAAATCAGAGGATTTTACAATTTTATAAGAAAATTTCTCGAAAAGAGTAAAAAAGGAAAAAATTGCTAATAAAGAATACTGTACAAAAATCATCATCATCATTATTTCTATATATAATATAACAATAACTCTCATAAATCTCTTACCGAAAATATTAAATACTACTAATAATTTCTCAAAATATAATTCCTATCTTAAAATACATTCTAAGCGGATTTGAGGGAATAGAAAGAAAAAGCCTTCCCGAAATGCATTGTAACGGCTGGACAAGTGAATCTTGAGATTATAATTATTATCTTATCCAAAAGCCTCGTTAAATAACAAGAGTTCTCTTAGGTGCCAAACGGCCCCCCCTGCTTGTTTTTCGAAAATTTTCTAACCCCCCCCCCGAATCTTATTAGGACCCCCCCTGTTTATTAATTTTTAAGCTGATTTTAGCCTATAATTACCTTATTTTTGGGTTTTTAGAAGTACAATTTCCAACCCCCCGGCAATTAGGCCCCCCCTGTTTATTAAAATTTTGAAAATTTTCCAACACCCCCCATCCCCGTTTATTTGGCACCTAAGAGTAAACGTGTCAGGAAAATATGCCTGAAGGGCCCGACGTCGGTGATCTATTTCAATATTTTGAATTTGCTATTCAGAAACCCTCAATCAAAACCAAGTCACAAAATGATTAAGGTAAAAAAATAGCTACTCGTAATTCTTCATTATTATCACGTATTGGTTTGAGCGACACTGAATTGTGCTTCATCGTGCAGTGACTTCAAATGGTTAGCCTTTTGACTCACCTACAAAAACAAAAGAGCTCGAAGTGAAACATGATGGTAAGAAAAACGTTTTTCTTAATATACTGAATATAAACTTGATAAACTCGTACAAAGACGTGGTTTTACTACTCTGGTCTAGGATATATGAGTTTGCCTATGAAGATTCTATCAAAATGCATTTTTTATCAGAAAATATTTGGGGCTTTGGTCTTATTCAACACTTTTTAGGACAAGATTCTCGAAACGAAAATAGGAACCAAAAAGAATGTTGTTAAAGTCAAGCTCGAGCTTCATGCTTAGCGACTATTACTTTCTAAGTGAGCAAGTCAAATGAGAGAGAGGGAAACTTACCCGATTAGCCACCTGGTTTTCACCATCGCATCTGATAGGATATCTCTGCTGACGGTCCATCATACCGATGCGTGGCTTCTCCGGATAGTAATAGATCTCCAGATTGTGCCGATTATTGCCTGAAAAAAAAACACAATTTAAAAGGTTTTTCGTCGTGAGAATCACTTTTGAATTGATCCTAGTATATCCGTACTTAATTTTGTGACAACAACGGTATGGCTACTCGAAATAGCGCACACTATAAGTTCGCTTTACCTTCAACTATGGGTACGGCGTCCACAAAGAGAGAATATTCCACATGGAGATCAATATTTTCCAAACTTGGCGGACCGGAACGCACGATGTACAATCCTTTGTTTGTGAGCAAGGCTTTCAAGCGATCAGATTTCCGCAGCACTTCCATCGCTACATACCTATAAAATACATGAAATTGGAAAATGATCAAGAAATGTTCAACACCCGGTTCAGACATGTTCTAAACGTCAATAAAATAAATCTTATACAGACAACAAAGTCTCCTTTTTCTTTAAATTGGTAATTATAAAGGACGTCTTGAAAGTTTGTACATACTCTAAATGGTATAATAAAACGATTTATAAATCTGACTGGTCAAAACTTAAAATGACGGTTTTAATGAGCCAAATTGACCAATTGATGCACAAGCATGAATGTTGAAAAAACTTTTGGAAAGAAAGCTTTGAGTACGGAAACTTGTAGAAAAGAATGAAGATGAAAATTTACTATGAAAAAGGTAAGAGATTTAATTAATCATTTTTCATGAGAAAGGCTAGTTTCTAAACATCAACCAGAAATAGCGACCAGATGAATTTGGGTTATCGATTTTTTTCCCTTTTTCTAATCTCCTTATCATTTTAATATATCGTATTGAAGAGTAGCCTCACCCATGTGTAATCTTTAATTAGAGCCACGTGCCCAATGCGTAAAACAACCATTTCGAGGCTCTTGGAGCTTGATTATGGTGTCAATTTCTATCCTTTTGTATTACCAGCATCAAAATAATTAGGAAGTAACCAGTCTTTTGAAGAATCTTTTTAAAATGGTTTGTGGAGCTTTGCATTTAATCATCAGATCACTATTTCTGTCGAAATTAGTCATTTTGTCCACATAAAGACAATAGAATAATTGATCAGATTTATACCTCTGAAACTGTCCTTCCTAATTTTTTCCTACTGACAAGTTTTATCTATTCATACTAAAAGCGTCTCATTCAGCATAATTAAAATATTCGGTGTAATAAAACTTACAGAAATCATACTTAATGTCAATATTTTTGTCTATAGTGTCACTTTGTCAAGAAAATGACTTTTTAGTATTCTAAGGACTTGATTTGAACATTCTAAACGGTAGAGAAGGCAGATAAGCTCGATAACCCATCGCTGGTCGTGGCCACTTATAGTGGTCGTCACTGTGATATTTTATTGTATTATATTGTTTTAGGTCATCGAGACTAATCGAGGCCTATTTAGTGCTTTTGTTAATTTTGTTTATCACAGTCTTCTAAAGAAAGTCATTGAGACAACACGTAAAATATTTCATGGTCCACACGTGCCGCATATTAAAGGAATAGTGTATTGCTACAGTTGAACTCGACAGCAAAGAAACTCGCTCATGTTTTTCCCGCAAAAAGTAAAACTACCCGAGTGAGTATTTCCCGTCAAGGGCGCGAGAAAACCGAACGAGATTCTAGTCTTGCTCAAAAAACGAGCAAGAAGAAAATGGCGACTGGAAAATCTTTATTGATAAAAACTGTAATGTTTACGAGATCTTTATTGATCATTTTGTGGCTGAGCAGTGTTAATATTAACCGAAATAGGTCATATTATTATTGAACTATCATTATGGAAAGTTTCAAAGCATATTTTTCAGTGATGCTCGAGATTCAGCTGGATATGATTTTTAATGTGAAACTTTTAAGTGTCAAGCAAATAGGTAAAGCACCAAAATCATAAAGTGTTTTTATTCAACTATCTTTGTGCAAAGTTTCAATGTTTATTTTTCTATGATGCTGAAGATACAAGAAGATATTTAATATCAAGATTGAATTCTTTTGCTAACCAATTTATACAGAACTATCTCTTCTCTTGCTTTCAGTTAAATAACAATGTAGTCAATTTTGAAAACTCAAGAGGAGAAAGAGATTTCTATTTTCTCTCGAAAGTGTGCATATGGATCTGAGAAGTGAAATGAAACTCATCAACAAGACAAGAAAGACTTGTTCATCTCTCGAAAGTGTGCATATATGGATCTGAGAAGTGAATGAAACTCATCAAGACAAGAAAGTCTTGTTCAAAGAAGATTTTCATGGTTCGTACTTCAAAATATGGGACATTTTTGTTCATCCAATGACTTGAAAAATCAACTCTGGAGACTGTAGTCTACATAACTTCAGAATACCTCGATAGAATCATGGAACGCAGATATTATTTTCTCGATAAAAGCACTGTATCATGAGATTTTGCACGAACCAAATAAAATGAAGCGAAAAGTAACTCTACGATGAACGAAAAACTCTGGTTCTGAGCATCATATTGTACTGATTTGGAATTTTATGAAATAATGTTGAGGAAGTAGCAGTAGGACACATTGATTTGATTAAATTTAAAATCCTGTAACTATCATTGAAAATTAAGATCAAACCATCGATCAAGGGACTTTGTCTTCTTGTGCTTCTGGCATGGTTCGACTCTGAAGCTACATATCTCTGCATCCTTTTTGAAAGTCCTCGTACATGCTATGATTTGGGAACAGTTGAACATATTTTTCATGTACCAGTTTGTTTCGTTATGGATGGACATAGCTGCATTTTTTACAGTGGTATGGACATGCTGCTGTAAGAAGAACTGTTTACATTTTATTTACGTTGTTAACTTGAGTGAATGTGGAATATTGTGACTGGTGTTGTATGAAGTGACGATAAATACATATACTCAATGATAAAATTTTAAGATATTAAAACATTTTCTGCTAAAAAAAGGAAGTATTTTTTCACCAACAGTTTTGATAAAATTTTATTTTCTAGGTAACTTTTTTCCCTATGAAGTGCTACTGTGTGAAAAACTCTGAGGCTGAGGGTGCTTTAATTGAGAATTTTTTTTTTGAATGGAAAGAAATATTTTGGAAGGCAACTTCAAAGAGGAGGTCATATTATTATTCAAATACTTTTGCATCACTCTTGATAAAAGTGAAGCCATAAAGAATTTGTAAATACTTATATAGTTTTCAAAATCCAAATGTATGTACAGGAATTTTGTAATGTGATGTTATTTTTTTCAAAAAATGTTTTATGCATTATTTACTATTTGTTATTTTGTTCATCTGCTCTTGATGAAACACAAAGAACACAGGAAAACAAAAAAGAACTGTTTATATCTTCTCATCTCACAATCTCTTTGTGTATAGAAAAACTCTTGTGTAGTATTTACATTTGTGAATCAATTTTGGCATAGCAAAACAGAAAATTTCCTTCATATAAGTATGATACAAGACAGAAGAAATTACACGAAAGATTTTTCATTCCCCTCCCAACTTTTTTATGTCGCAAAGTATTTTTCGGTTTGTTTACATTACGAAAACGAAAGTGAAATCCCGTTCGACCAATCAAATTTTAAACTTTTATCGCGCTCGACCAATCAAATTCCAGACACGTGACCATAATATTTTGATTTGCGTAGCAATACACTATTCCTTTAAAAAGAGAAGAAAAAAGTTAAAGTGTGTGAGTGTTGAGAAAAAAAATTGTAAGAAAGAAGAGAAAATTAAAATTAAAAAGTCGAAACAAGAAAATACATAATAAAAGTTGAAAAATGGTTGATGTTGAGAAACTTGGCAAGAAGCGCAACGCTCTCACATCATATGTTAACAAGTTGGTTTTGGAGTGCGAAGAATGGAACAAGGATGCTTAAAGTAACAAAAACGCTCTTGAAACCACTTGTAAAATTTTAAATAAAAAGTTACAAATTATCATTGAGATTACGGATAACATCGTGGATGAATTAGACGATGAAGAGCAAATGGGAATACAATATGAGAAGTGTTCCAAAGTTGAGCGTCGAGTTGAGTCGTTGATTTTAGCCGTTAAAAGTGAATTGTCAAAAGAGAACCCAAAAATTGCTGTTAGTGATAGAGTGATAGTAGTGTCACAAGTACCCGAGAGAAACAGCGGAAAGCTGATATTCGTCTACCCAAATTGAGTTTGAAACCCTACGATGGAGATCCGTTGAAATGGAAAACATTTTTCGATACATTTGATTGTGCCGTTCATCAGAGAGATGATATGACCAACGTCGAAAAAATGACATACCTCACCAGTTTACTTGAAGGAGAAGCGGAATCTTGCATCCAAGGTATAACATTATCTAACGAAAATTACGATATTGCGCTCAAAATGTTAAAAGAAAGGTTCGGTGACGAACAGATAATTATTAGTGCGCATATGAATAAATTGTTAAACTTAGAAACAACATCAAACTTTATCGATATCAAAGAACTGAGAATGCTTTACAACAACATCGAAATTCAAATTAGAAATCTTCGTGGAATCGGACTGGAGGAGAAACGTTACGGCCCTATGCTCGCACCAGTTATTATGTCGAAATTGCCACAAGAAATAAAATTGTTGTTGACTAGAAAGTTCGGAAAGGATGTATGGGCAATCGATAAGTTACTCGAAGCCTTACAACAAGAAGTCGAAGCTCGAGAAAAGGTCCTTCTTACAGAGAATGAAGGTGTCGAAAATTACGAAAACCTAATGAGTACCGGTCGTCCTACAGACAGCAAAAGAAGACAACCGTTCCGTACCTTTCCATGCGTTTACTGTGGAAACGCTTCACACAAAGCCTATCAATGTTCCAAGATATCGAAACCAGAAAGTCGAAAGGATTTTCTCATCAAACAGAAACGATGTTTCAAGTGCTTGAAAATAGGACATGATAGTAAAAGTTGTAGATCGATGCGCAGTTGTTATCATTGTCGAAAAAATCATCATAGCAGTATTTGTAAAACCTTCAAGAAAGAGGAAGATACGCCAGAAGATACTCAGTCGAATTTAGCAAGCAGTTCGTGTACCGTTTTGCTACAAACAGCCAAAGCCAAAATCGAAAATGTCGAGAAAAATCGTTCGTCCGAAAGTAGAATTTTCTTTGACCCTGGTAGTCAGTTGAGTTATGTTACACCCACATTGAGTCGAAAGCTGAATCTAAAGCAAATTGGAAAAAAGGAACTTTGTATCCAATCGTTCGGAAACAACAAAACCGTCAAAACCTTACCCTTGGTCGAATTTAACGTGAAAACTTCGAAAGGACAGGTTCCTGTGCAAGCATACGTATCCGAAATCAGTCAACCCGTTTCGAGACAGAACACAGTCGAATGTCAAAAATGTTTTGAACATTTGAAAGGTTTAAAACTGGCAGATCCAAATCATGAAAAAGCCATCGATATTGATATTTTGATTGGCTCAAACTTTTATTGGGATTTTATACACTCTGAAGGTGCTGTTACTGGCAAGTCTGGCCAGCCCATTGCTTTGAGTTCGTCGTTGGGATACGTTTTGAGTGGTCCTGCTGATTTAAAAGAAAAGATTTCGTCCGGAATTTTTTTCTCACATGTTTTGAAAGCCGTCATTAGTGAAAATGATCGATCATCTGAAACCGTTGATAAGTTCTGGGACTTGGAGAGTCTTGGAATAAAATGTGAAAACTTTGATACCGAAAAACGTGAATTTGTGAAGGAGTTTGAGAACTCATTAAAATTTAACGAGAAAGAGAAAATGTATGAAGCTACATATCCAGTCAAAGAGGAGAATTGGTCGCTAGGAGACAATTATGAACTGTGTAGAAAAAGACTTCAATGTTTATCAAAAAGCTTCGAAAACAATCAACAATTATTGAAAGATTATCAAAAGATTTTCAATGAACAGTTAACAAAAGGTGTTATTGAAAAAGCGCCAAATGATCAAGAGGTTGGAAAAACACATTACATTCCGCACCACGCTGTTATCAAACCAGAAAAATCAACAACAAAGGTACGCATTGTTTATGACGCGAGTGCAAAGGCAAATAACAATGAGTTATTTTCTTTGAATGAATGTTTAGAGGCGGGTCCTCCATTGAATACAGATCTTTGAAATTTTGTTACGTTTTCGAACAGACAAAGTCGCCATTGTCGGTGATATTGAAAAGGCTTTTCTACACATAAAACTAAACAACGAACAGAGAGACCTTACTAGATTTTTATGGTTCAAAAATTCAGACAAAATTGATTTTAAAAACTTTGAAGCAAACGAAATTGTTGAGTACCGGATGTGCAGAGTTTTGTTTGGGATAAACGCATCGCCCTTCGTTTTGAATGCCACCCTACAACATCATATCAGAACAGCAAACGACGCAGAGTTCGAGAACAACCTTATCAAATCGCTACATGTGGATGATTTGACAACAAGCAAACGAACTGTTGCTGAAGCTGAAGAGTTTGTCGAGAAAACGAAAGAGCATTTATCGAAAGCATCGTTTAACCTGAGAAAATTCCAATCCAACTCGAAGGAACTTGAATCCAAACTCCAATCGAAATACGGAGAAACCGAAAACCCTACTGTGATGGGTAAGACGAAAGTCCTTGGTGTTACATGGGACAAAGAATCTGACGAACTTTGTTTCCAACTCAAAAGCTTAGCGAGTTTGAAACCGACGAAACGCAATGTGTTGAGAGCATTGGCGTCCATTTATGATCCGTTAGGACTGATAAACCCTATCGTGTTAACGTTGAAATTGTATTTTCAGAAATTGTGCCTAAGTAAAATTGATTGGGACACGCCCATCGACGGTGATTTGCTTTGTGAATGGCAAAATTTGGTGAAAGACTTTGAGTATACACAAGAGATCAGAGTCGAAAGAGCTTATTCGAGTGTTAAACAAAATGTCAAGGAAATTCAGTTACATGGCTTCTCAGATGCTTCTGACGACGCACATGGTTGCTGTATCTACACACGAATCGTATCAAAGGATGGTGATATCAAGACAAGCCTCGTCACATCAAAGTCACACGTGAATCCAATCAAGACGAAATCAAAAACCAAACCTGATGACCAGAAGTTGACGACACCCAAAATGGAGTTGGTAGCTATACTTATTGTATCACGTCTCATGAATGTTGTTAAGAGACACTTAGAAATGAACTTTGAATTTGAAAAATTTACTGTATGGACTGACAGTAGTGTTGCTTACTGTTGGGTCAAGAACATTGAAACTTCGAGAAAACAAGATAGATATATAAGAATATTTCTGATGAGATTAGACGAAATTTTGAATCTCTCTCCATTGAACTGAAATTAGTTGCTACAAAGCAAAATCCTTCGGACATTGCGTCCCGGGGGTCTAAGCCAGCACGTCTAGCTGGTTGTAAATTATGGTTTTATGGTCCTGAGTTTCTAATTATGCCTGAATCTCAGTGGCCTCGTTTGAAAGTCGGTGACAAATTTTCTGAGGTCCCTGATCCTCTAACTATACCTGAGAAGACGGGAACAAACCTCAAACCTTTTAGTGATGGTGTCAACAAGGGTCCTAATCTTCTAAATATACCTGAGGAGAAGGATACCCTTTCATTCAATATTAGTGATGGGACTGAGTGGATAACTATACCTGAAGCTCAGTCCAACCTTGGTGAAATTATTGACGTTCAAAGATTTCGGTCTTTTGAACAATTGTTACGTGTTACTGGGTATGTCTTCAAATTTGTGGAGAACATACGTTGTTGGAAAAATAAAAACAACAAAAAAATAAATAAGAAACAAATAAACAAACAGAATATTTTGAATGCTGATGATTTGCTATCAGCCAAGAAGAAATGGTTATTGGATGCCCAAAGAGGTATTCCAGACGAAATGAAGAAAAATCTTTTCCTTGGAGGGGAAGTGTACAGATGGAAGGGAAGATTGAACAATGCTCCAATTCCCTTTGACGCAAAGCATCCAATATGGTTACCTACGAACAGTCCACTTGTTGATTTGTTGATCAAGCAAGCCCACGACAAGGTAATGCATAACGGCCAACGTGAAACTTTGAACGAACTACGATCCCAATTTCAAATTCCAAGATTGCGTCAACGCGTCCGTCATTTTATCTACAAATGTACGATTTGCAAGAAACATGGTGGTAAAGCTTATTGTTATCCAGAATCTTACGATTTACCAAAGTCTAGACTACAAGTTGGTGCCGCTTTCCAGAACATTGGAATCGATTATTGCGGTCCATATTTGGTGTATAATGTATTCGACAAAACGAAAGAAAAGTTCAAGGTATGGATTTCATTGATCACATGTCAAGCCAGTCGGGCTGTATATTTAGACATTGCTACAGACTACAGTGGAGAGTCGTGCATTGAAGTATTAAGGAGATTTATGAATCGCAGAGGAATCCCAGAAGAAATCTTTTCAGACAAAGGTTCGACGTTCACTGCAGAAAACGTACAAAACTTTGTTACAAATTGTCAAATTCGATGGAAGTTTAGCCTCGAGAAAGCACCTTGGTTTAATGGGTTTACAGAGAGACTTGTGAAATCCGTGAAAACGTGTTTGAATAAAGCTTTGAACAACAAAACGCTGAAGTACGATGAATTCCTTTCGTTATTGATTGAAATTGAACGAACAATCAACAACCGTCCTTTAACCTTCATCTATGACGAATTGACAGAAGAACCTCTCACCCCGAATCATTTATTATACGGTAAACGTCTCGGACGTAACACAAATACACAAACGACAACAGTGACAGTTTGAGTTGTCAGAAAACACGAAGCAAGCAATTGAACACTTTTGGAAACGTTGGAAAACAGAATACTTACTCGAGTTGAGAGAAACACACAAGAAACTTGCACGAAAGAACTCAAGCGAAATGATCAACGAGAATGATATCGTTTTAATCAATGAGGAAAATGTTAAACGTAATGATTGGAGGAAAGGTAGAGTGAGTAAATTGTTACGAGGAAGAGATGGTAAAGTTCGCGGAGCCGAACTCGTCGTTGTAAACAAATACGGTAACGGAATTCTCCGAAGACCTATCAATAAACTATTTCCGTTTGAGTATCATCACTCACGAGTAAGTGATGACAAGAACAATCAAGAAGTGAAAATCAAATTCATCGACGAACGTGACCTCCCCTCGTGCGTGGGAGTGTGATATTTTTATTGTATTATATTGTTTTAGGTCATCGAGACTAATCGAGGCCTATTTAGTGCTTTTGTTAATTTTGTTTATCACAGTCTTCTAAAGAAAGTCATTGAGACAACACGTAAAATATTTCAGTCACTTCTGGTCGATGTTTTGAAACGCCAAAGCAGAATAATGAATCAATGAACATTTAATGAATGACCCTTCAAAGTTTAAGTTTATTCTTTCTAAACGATTTGTTTCGAGTGCACTTGGTAACATCGATTGGTAATGGTTTCAATGCCAATATTTTTGTAGTAATACCATAGAGATATCAATTAATCTTCTAATTATGTGAATAATTTTCTAGAATTGAAAAGAATTCAATCAGTCGTGAGAAAATATGCAATTAAAATATGATCAAAACAAATGAATGCAATTACTACTTCGCAGGTTCAAAAGAAATCCCATTGGCACTAAGGGACCCCTCACATGTGCCCTTCATTTAGAGGAAAAACGCTTGATAACTCTCTATTAATTCATATCTCATAATACTTGCTAAATTCACTTTACTGGTAGCAGCCATTTTTTGTTTTGTCACGATATCACAATAAAAGCATGCAACGCCTAAAACTTAATTCTTAACAGCAACAACAGATGGCCATGGGTCAGAGTCTCCGTTAAGGAGTCTATCAGGGTTGGCTATCATCTTTTTCATCCGGATTTGGGATTTGGGATTTGGGATATTAAGTGAGCTTTTGAGCTCGATGATTGGCTAAAGCAAAACCATGATACTAAAACAAACTTCACTCGTCAACATAAACATGAAATCCCAGTGGTTTTTGCAACTTTCGTTTTACGGCAAAAGGAGACGCGATTTCGATCATTTTGACAGAACAACCAGGTCACATACGCCACATTACTAGAAAGCAAAGTGCCTCATTCCGCAATGAGGTATAAAATTTAAATTTGACGCTCTTTCTGGTGGCGTGTCCAAGAAAGCCCAAAATAAATCTATCCCTTTGAATGCGGTTGAAAGTAATCCCTAAAGGTATAGCTACACGAACACGTATTATGAAACTAGATACTTGGCAATCAATATAGAGTAAAAACCGTGTCCGTTAACTATCCTTGAAAAGCATTCGGAAACCAGGCCGAAAGAATTCCACAAAATCGCGAAACTGAACTGCTCAATAAGAAGGCAGCAAACGTAATAATCAGTAAAAGGATAACCAACCAGTACACAGCCTATCAAGTACATCAATGACGTAAGTAATGCAAATTCAAAGCCACAAATGTCAACAACAACGATAGGAAAATTTATAAAAAATAAATAAGGCGAATTTGTCTTTTCGTTTTTTATAGAGAAAGTGCATTTTGTTGAATGTTATTTTCATTTGCAGAAATTAAATTACTTCGCAAAAAAAAACAAAAAAAAACATGGCTGCTACCACCAGTAAAGTGAATTTGGCTAGTATTACTACAAAAATATTGACATTGAAACCATTACCAATCGATGTTACCAAGTGCACCCCAAACAAATCGTTGTATCATCAGATTCTTAATAACAGGCAATCGACGTCAGAAAGACAAGCCAAACAGTTCAACCTGGGAAATACTCATTGCACAGCGAATCCTATCGATGCAGCCGACTTCGTTCTTGAAAGGGAGTATGGCGAAAGTTCACTTTACGTTCAAGGTGAACACTCAAGTGTTTTCATACCTCCTACATTCGTTTCGAATCAATACAAGAAATATTCTACTGCTATCCTCGATTATGACATCAAAAAAGACATTGGAAGACTTTTGGATAATTCAAAACAAAATTCACCAATGAATTGGTTCACGAGAGAATTGGAAGCTTTTATGAGCACGCAACATGGTGGCGAAAGTATTGATGCAAAGGATTTTCAACGATGGACATTGAATCTTCAAATCATCTACTTAGCTATTGTAGAGCTGAAGACTGATCAAACAACCTTACCGTCAACTACGTCAGACCTTCGAGTTTTCATCCAAAGCGTTATCGCAGCGCTACCCTCCCCATCAGCTTTAAAAACACTTCTCTGTAAAAATCTTTCGGCAAAGATCCTGAGAAAGCAAATCAAGCAAATGGTTGAAAACAACTCAACCGAGGATTCAAACCTTCAATGGCTTTTCGGATTGGAATTATCTGACACTGGTGAAAAGATGGAGCATTGGTTTTATAACCAGCTCGTAGCCTTAAAAGATGACACTCTCCGGGACACAGTTGCTCTTTCATCCCTTACATTCATGACAAATTTGAAAAGTAAGATGCACAAAGAAATTGATTTTTTAATCATATCTTGGCAAAGGAAGCTCATAATCTCTGTCGAGCTGAAAAGAACAGTTGCAGATGAGAAAGTCTTTGAGCAGTTGGAATCGAACCATCGAATTTTTGAGGAGAGACTTGGAGATCAATTGAAATCAGGCTGGACTTATTTCCCGGTCGTTTGCGTTGAGAAAGACGCCCTGTCAGTCAACAGTCAGCACTATGTCACCATGGAAACTGAAATTAAGGCGTGGCTAATCAGTATCTTCAACAAATTCCCAATCGTGCAAACAACACCTACATCAAATCCCTTGGATGAAGTGAAAGATCTCCTGAAAATTTTGGTATTTGCAATTCACGTATCGAAAAAAGACCAAGTTGCACCCATTACAACCTCCAGATGGGTCGAATACACCAGCAACGCTATCGAAAATGTGTCAACAAGTCATAACATCATATTTTACTCAAGCCAACAGTTGGCAATAATGAACAACGATGATCCTAGCCACAAGAAAGTGATGGTACGTAGGCCATTTGGTGTTGGCAAAAGTATCTTGCTTATGCAGAAGGCCATACAATTAAACACACAATCTGAATACAACGGAAAGGTCATGTGTATTGTTGGTGTGGAAATTCGGGCTACCAATGAATGGAATGAACTCATGCTGGCTAATAGATTGAAGATGGAGCTGGAGGAAGATCGAGGAATATTCGTTGAAACCTTTGATTTGGTAAGCGTTCAATTATTTTATATTCAAAAAGGCACGAAATCAATTTACTATTTGCGAATTTGAAAAGAAAAGTCTAAACTTTTGTCAAACTTTATACTTTTTCACAAAATTTGACGAGACTGCATAAATTATGGATTATAATCAGAGCCTTCTGATAAGACCTTCTCAATCGCAGTGATGAAATAAAAATTAAACAGAACATAAAATATGGGGCTAAATAATTTCAACTTTCTCTTTTATTCGACAGCTTTCCAACTACACTACTCTCCTTGGAAAGGTCAAATCACGTGACATCAAAGCAATATTCATTGACGAATGCAACGTGTGGAAACAAGCCATCAAATGGATGGAGGAAGTAATGCCACTCGTTGACTACCAGTGGTCGATTTCCAGAGGAATTTCCGGAATTCTCGAAATGTTGTAATGGCAACCAAATCAGTAGCAGAGAAGAAAGATTACCCATACAGAGAAGGTATCAACATGCCGCCTGACAACTTCCCTGGTGGTTGTGCGCCCGTCTTTGTGGATGTGTTCGAAGATGCGATAAAAGAAGCCAGAAAGCGTACGAACGAGGGAATCCTTGTCATTGTTCCAAGGGAATTCGATGTGCAAGACTTTTGTGAGTTTTTGAAGAAGTCGGGCGAGAATTGTAAAGCGTACATCAGAACAAAACGAGATTTTGGTAAGGGACAGAATCCGTACAAGTTTCTTCAAGAAGGAAACGTTTTGATCATTGAAGAGCATAAATCTTTAGGATTCGAATGGTGGACAGTTGTTGTTGTGATTGAGGAGGAGATTGGTGGTTCCACTTTCCACGTGTGCAATTACATGTTGCGATGTATCACAAACCTCTTCGTGGTCAACAAGAAAGCGGACGGGGGTGAGGGAAGCAATTAATTGCCGTAAGTTGAGTTGGGATTGGCCACATAGACGCCTGGTAGATTTTGAGAGGTTTCTCATTGGGTAAAGATTCGCAAAGAAAACTTCTATTATGGTAACGAGCAAAGATAAGTTACAAGAACTTGATTTCGTTTCTTCTTCTTAATTTTTTGTCTATATTTACGAGATCGTTATTTGAAATATTTTTTTTCAATGTAGGATATTTCACGTAGATTATCTTAGAAAATAAATCTTAACATTCTTTGGTTCAAATTAATTCTTTATTCTAATGAGTTATTCACTTTTTTCTCTTCAGTTTTTTTAAGGGCGGCTAAGAAATAGGGGAAGGCTTTTCCTGTAACACTCCTTAACTTATGATTTAGTTGGCCTTTCTGATGACGTCACCCATCATGTCGAAAGTGAGCCAAATTCGAAAACTTCCTCTTTTTTTTCATTGCCATTCCAAACTGACAAAACTTTTATAAAAAATTCTACTATTTTAAAAGGCTTATTTTATCTTAAATGTTCAATAAATTACTGTTTAAACGATATATTTGACATTAAATGAATGTGTCAATTTTTTATGACACCTTGCTGAGATGTAATCATACTCAAAGTGTGAAAATCGCCGGTAAATCCCAGTTAGATGTATCGGAAATATTTCCTGTCCATACCCAACCCAATAGGTATCTATCAAAGTTTATAGCACATGTTTTTGAAATTTTGAGAATGGAAAGCCCCTTCATATACTTCACTGAGAACTATGTACAGTATGTGGCCCCCAAAACGGCGATTAAATTTGAAATTTCTCTCAAATCTAGAGGAAAAGAGATTTTACAAAAGTTTTGCAGCATGAAAACCTTTAACATCTCTACTTTATTTCCTGGAAGTTCCTTTTCAAAATTTTTAATTTGAATAATATTTTTCAATCGCTTAAAGATAGGTAGCTTTTTTCTAATGGGCCCCAAAACGGAGGTTTGAAATTTTAGCAGCTTCTCGAGATATCTTTAAGATATGAATACAAAATTTTGACCATAGTTTTGAAATGTGATTTAGAGGGTTTTGGGCATAAATTTATTTGATAACATTTTTATAGTATACCCCTGGTTGTCAAAATTCAGGTTTGGGGCCCCCAAAACGGTGGTGTAGTTAAAATCAAATTATTAAGCCCAGTGGTAAAAGGGGGAAAAACTATGAACATATTTGTGTTTTCCCTTAAATTTACGACCCGATGGATGTAAAATTTATGATTTTTATGAAGTATTTCAAGATTTTCGATATTTCAAAGTCCAAACTGAAAATTTAGAAATTTGCAAAATGACAATTTTGATTTAACAACGTCTTAATCAAGTTTTTGAAAACAAATCTCTTTTGAAAATAGTTTCATTCATGTATGGTATAAGCTGTGAAAATTTTAGAAAAAAGCTTAACTGAAACTGAAAATATTAAGCTTTAAAGATATTTTTCTCCTATATTTTGCAAAAAAAATGACAGAATTTGCCGTTTTTGCTGATTCAGCGAAAAATTTTATATATAATGTTAATTTTTTGTTATAAACTATTAACTCAAGGTGATAGGAATAGAATTCCAAGATTTTTTGCTTTTTCTCATATTTAGAATTTTCGGTTTTGTCAATGCTGTTTCTAGGGCTCCAAAATACTGGTTGACCTTCAAGATGCTATATCTTTTACCCAGCCTCTAAAGTCAAAGATGTATTTGCATTTTCTGAACGGCATTAGGTGTAGAAAGTTTCCTATACCCCGTTTTCATAACTTATTTTCAATATCCAAGGAGCTAAAGTGAATTATATGCAATTTTTATCTAATTTTGGTGTTAAAATATTTCCTTTAGACGCAAATATGTTATTTTGAATATGTCTCAAACCAGCAAAAACATGCTAATTTTTAAGTATAACCATCATTCTTTCAAAATAAACAAAAATCGTTTAATTCTGATAAATCTACAAGTCAGAATCTTCATTTTAATGAAAACCTCCGTTTTGGAGGCCGTCTCCGTTTTGGGGGCCATATACTGTAATAACTTTTAACATTGTTATTCTTTAATCGATAAAATTAAGTTATACTTTAATAAAACCAAACTCCAGCTAGTTCTAGTTCTAAGATTCAAAGAAGCTAAAAGAAGAGGGATGTTATAGCAAAAAGAAATTGCAAAAAAATTGCTCACATTTCTTGGTCATCGCCTTGATTGAAACATCTCAAAACTTCTTGTCCTTCCGAAGCGTTCTTTGAGTACTTTGACAACACACCACCCGGTCCATAACAATTACGTTTCAACCGGACCACCGGTGGTACCGGAACACTCGTTTCAGTGGATGTCCGTACTGCGGCCGCTGTGCCGGAGGCCAGGTCCAGCACACCAGCCATAGGTTTAGCCACCGTTCCCACAATTCCTTTTCCAATGCCCGATAAGAAACCCTAGAAAGAAGGGGCAACGAGCCATTGGTGATGAATGAGGAAATTAGTGCCTACGACATCTAAGTTTATGAGAAAAAAAAACAACATATTTATAGTATGATAAATTCATCGCGAAAAGTAGTACTAATCCAAAAGACATATACCGCCAGATACCGCGCCTAATTCCTTTTAGCTTTTGATTATTCGAGGATCCGTAATATTGTTGAAACTTTCTTGAAATAGAGAGATACTTACGCCGACACCTTTCTTTGAAGCACCTTCCAACGGTTCCGTGATCATGCTGGTTAGCCCACCGAACACACCCTTACCCAGGCCCTTCAAACCGGCTGAAACGTGCGATGTACTCGACTGTGATCCTTGAGTTGTGTCACGTGATACTTTGGAAGTTTTCCCTGACGCTGACCACAAGCCGTCCGCTAACACGCCTGTCATCTGAAATGTATTGAAGTAAATATTGCTAGCGTTGATATTTTTAGTTTTTATAGCAAAAGTGGTGTAAAAAGTTTCAATTCACAAAGAGTGTTTCCAATCAGTGCACTCTCGCTTATTCGAATCTTTCTATAATCCGAATCATTCTTTAATTGCAATCTTTCTATAATTCGATTTCGAATCAGCCAAAGTGCTTTGAAAGATTGGCCAATGCAAGATACGCTCCCAAAGAACCAGAGAGGGTTTGAATGACTATTCCCGATTGTCATTAATATTCACAACACTTAAACGATAACATGATACCTTAGCAGCGCTGTTGGACATTCCATGAGCCACGTTGACAAACAATCCACCCACGTTGCCTTTCTTCAGCAACCCTTCCATACCAGAGCTGAAATCTTGAAACAAACCCATCGGATTGCCCAGTATGTCCAGTGAACCAAGGATGGAAGTGATTTGATTCTTGAATGTTTGAATGTAGTACTCTTTGATGTGCGTTTGTAGCGAGGGGAAAGTTTCGAACATATTGTTACGAATGTAACTTTCGAATACAATGACTGCTGCATCGAAACTTGCCAAATATAGTCCTAGTGGAATGAATGACAAATGCATGTTGTGACAGGTCTTTCTAGTGCTTATGGTGGATTCGATTTCATCAAAAATCACGGAGCACAGTGCACTCGGTAAATGCAAAGGGAAGATTTCATAGCTGTCTATTTTGTTCCGAATCTAATGTCATTGCTCGACCTTTATTCAAATTCTCAATTATTTGATTTCTGATACTCCACGTGTTCGAGTTGTGGAGAGTCTATCGTATTTTTCATTGTGAGACCGACTAAAGCGCACCCGATACAAAGTACTTATGCCTTTATTTCAAATGTGAAAAGTATGACATAGCGATCAACTAACCTAGATTCTTCTTGATGGTAGCAAGCTCGCCATCAATCTTGCCAGTGACCACCAGACTGATGTTCAAATCCCCTTGGTTCACTTTGACGTCTTCGAAAAAAATCTTCTGTTGAATTTCGTCATCCGCTACATCCAACCTGTGATGACTATCGAAGAGGTTTTGGATTTCAGCAGTGGGCGTGTCCACCTCTTGCATCATCAGCGATTGGACAGCTTGTATCAGTTTCAACAGCAAACGATCTTCCAGTCGGATGTATAAACGCGTCACGTCCAAATGAAATTTCTATTGAAAGATAAGACCGAATCAGTCACTGAATGACAAGCGACTTACAAATACTCTTTTTTACCAGCAAATGTTTAAAAAACTTGACAATCTGAAGGGTATCGTGACCTCTACTTGACAAATACAATGTTAACATGGACGTACTAGGTACATAGTTGATTCTGTCTGATTAAGTACATCATCCTTATCATGAGAAAAGAAGGGGGGAAAGGCAAAAATACCTTGAAAACCAAGAAGCCATAATCCGGATCCTTCTCCACTTTCAACAATATTCGGAGATCCGTCCGATCGGCGGACTGGTTCTGTCGTGCAGTCGAAGAAGAATTTGTGGAGGCGGTAGGTGGTGCAGCAAAAAGAGCGACAGTCTGTTGAGAACCGAACAATTGGTTGTCGATTTGCACGGCACCGATGCGTATTTCAGCCTGATTGGTGCGCGGTGTGAACTCATACATGAAACGAATGTGAGAAAAAGTGGCGAAGACAACTTCTTCTGGGTAGAGGTTGACTAAGGATAATCCAAAGCCAGCTGCTAATGAAACGCTGATCTGAAAGAGAGATTGTGATTTAATGCTTAAACTTTTTCAATATGTGTATAGCAAGATTTTTGAGGTCTGAGCTAACGTGTCTTTGAAAGTACGAACCGATATGGACCTCGAAAGATAGTTATTAAATTCGAGAGAGTCGAATGCAGATTAAATCAATAAAATTTATAAAAGCAACCTCAGTGGAAGGGATTTTTCTTCGGGACAAATCCAAGCCATGAAGTTGAGGAGCACCTTCGATGAAAACCATATCCTCTTTCTCAAAATCGTGTTGTGAATCCGAAACCTCCACAACTTGAGTCGGTCCTATCGCATACAGCCGCACCGACAGCACGCCCGACCCAGGTCTCAGTTTCTGTCGACGAATTGCGTAATAATGCTTATCAAAAGTCTCTCCCGTATATTTGGTCAGTACGGCCAGCGTGTTTGCACGTAGACCGTCCACTCCTTGCACGGCGTAACCGTTCATACAACACTTCAACGAGCTGGACTCGAAAAACCAAGTCTGTGTCGATGCTCTGTCTGGATTGTATTGATTCAAAACCAGCTTTTGAATGACATTTCCTTTGCCATCTTTAGTTTGTTCCACGTCCAGTACCATTCTCCGTGAAGGCGCGCTACTCGTTCGTCTTACTTCAGGTTTGAATTGCACCAAGTTGCCATCAGCGTTCATGCGCCACAGTTGAGAAAGTTTGTGTTCAGCTTTGATGGCCAGCACAATTTTGCGATCGTGGACGACATCTAACACTAACTGTGTTGTCTGGGGTGCGGAAGAGGTCGCTCGCAATGATGACGGTATGGACTCCCTATATCAAAAATAGAGAGAACATTAAGTTATACAACGTAGAAGAAGATTTGAACATGGACAACTATATAGCTCTTCGCTTTCTTGTGATTCTGTATCTGTTTGCTTCATATTTACATTCGTCACTGGGTATTTATTTTCCGAATGTAATAATAGTGTTATTTTTGGCAAACCTAAAATTTGAGGCCCGCTATTTCAAAAGTAATGAAGGGGCTCACCTGGAGTTCCCATCAAAGGCGATGAAAATGGCGTTTTGGTAATACAACTTTCTGTAACCACCTTTCATCTTGGTGCTCAAATCATAACTCTCTGAGCATTCTTGAAACACATTAAAAGTCAATGAGTGAGGTTGTAAGGGTTCATCCATGACGTAATCTTTGCATTCTTTGGGGCGTATCACGTTCCTGATCTCCGAGTTATTTTCATTGGTTTGGCAATAAAACAAAGGCACTTCTGAGAAATTCAAAATGCGATAAGGCGGTGGGAAATCTTCACCGTTTAGAAAGACACAACGGTAAGTGCCGTTTTTGAATGCGACGCTCACTTGTAACGTCACTTCTTCATTACGATTCGACTTGACGGCTAAATGATACGTCGTTTCTTTATCGATGCGAAATCCACCTGACCACTCTCCTATGTCGTGTAAACGGAGCCTTAGAATACGATCCCATTTAGCGGACCAATGAAAATTGGTGAGAACGCCTGGATCACACGGTAGCACGTCTTCCTCACTCTCATTACCCGTCGAGCATTGCGTCACTTTCAATTTATACTCTGTTAAATTTTTGATTTGAAACAGCGGTACAAAAGTCACAATCTTAGTCCTAGAGAAAACACCTTTTCCCCATTTCGTAATGATGCCGACTTGATACGCTTTTTCCATGCGATCGCCCTCCCGCCTCACATAGAGAGAACGATGCTCGAATTCTTTCTCGTAATTAAAAGCACGACTCCAGATGGATGTGGACTTTCGGTTAGGGAACTCGTTTCTCCTGTAGTTCTTACCGACGCGCATTTGACAAGTGTACATGTATTCAGTGGAGAAGAAGGAGAACAGGAGAGGCGTTAGACTTCTGGCTTCTTCGTGCTCTTCAAACTGTCCAGCAACCTCTTTCTCATCTTCTTCACGCTTGAATACCAATGGAATGGACATCTTGTTCACCAACCAAAACGGTGCAGAAACAGAAATCTAAAAAGAAAAGAAATTGCATAACACACTCTTTTCGGGATCCTAAAATGGTTGCAGGCCTCGTTTTCAAAAAGAATAATTACTTCAACCAAAATTTATATAATTAATATACGTGCCCAAACGACCGTTATTTAAAGTGCGAACGTTCGCAATTCCGTTCGCTAATTATGTATTAAGTGTTTAAAGCACCATACAATTCTATGGAGAAAAGGAGCATGATGATTTCAAAATCCATCAGTGTTGCATTTTTTTGAAAAGGGCGTGATAAGGTGTGGATAACCTGCTTTGGAGTTCGCGCTTTATATTCTCCTAAATATTCAAGATGTTCAGGATTCCCTTTCGAAAAAATTTCAATTCAGATACCTACCAAGACAGTACCACTGCGATATTTGATGAAGGCCCTCAGGAAGAGCACACGATCATGCATATCATAAAGGCGGATGGGTTGCACGTAGTTCTTTTCTTCCGATGAAACGCGGATAGGATCGGATCGTTGGAAATTGTCACAGGAGAAGAAGACCGACATTTCGTCGCCCGCATGGTGTTCCACGTGCAAAGGAGTGACGTCACCTGTCATTACCACGCTCTTCATCGCGGAACCTTTGAATGTGTAGAAGAGATCGCAAGGAAGCTGATTTTCCAGCACAACACTGTGTAGGAGGGTTATGTGATGTTCAGGGTGCGAACATTCGACGAACTCGTAATCTCGACTGATGCGATTCAACGCAAGCCGACGAATAACCGCTGTAAACCTGCCAACATGAAGAAAATTTACACTTATACAAGACATACATTATGTTGAAGCAAAAAAAGAATACTAGAAAATTATTGCTATGAAGGGGATGCCTAACTAACAGTCTTTCACCTTATCCAACAAACATGAGAAGATAATATTCAATATCATACTTGTAAAAAGGTGTGGTTACAGAATCGGTTTTGCAACTTCTGACGAAACTCGTTTCTTGCACCGATATCCCATTTCGCCAACTGATCTCGTCATTACTTAACTGGAACGACCAGTTAGCACGGATAGGTCGCACATATAATTTACTTTGTAGCAAGTTGATGGGGACGTAGAAAGTTTCTTTAGCAGGGAGTATGCACATGCTGTACTGTTTAGAGCAGAGTTCAGCCACAAGTTCGACGGGTAAGGAGAGCTTGTTCTGAACAATGAGGGCGGAATGAACAGTGATCACTTTTCGCGCACCCTCCAACTTGATGTCCATCATGACATACACGTCTTCTTTTGAACTCATCTGAAAATAACGATGTGATTGTATATGATCGTGTGCATTTTATGCCTGATAATAAATCAAAAGCATATTTTACGATGATAATTTTTTGAGAAACTCTAATATAATATAATACTACCCATCACTCCTCAAATAAAAATAATCTGTTCTTTTGAGAAAGTTTAGGGACATAAGTTTTGAACAATTTAAGTCACAATTTATACTCGACATGCGCTTCTTAAAGACATCTCGGCACAAGTAAACATCCAGTCTGCTGGGAGAAGAAATATTTAAGAAAAAGTAGCAACCGCTTTCAAACCTGATTGCTAGTTGTGGATTGGGTATCTTGGTGTGTAGCGATGCGATAAAATTCTCCGACGCGATCAACAGTGATCGGTTTGATGGGGTTGAGACCAGGTAGTTTGACGATCATTTGGTGAACCGTCAACGAATGTGTGGCCTGTAAGAAGAAGAAAAACACCTCCATAGAAAAGTGACGCGCGATGAAATGTCAAATTCTTGTTACCGTTATTTGTTAACATAATTTGTTACGGGTACTTTTCTAAAAAGACTTAGAAGGTCAACGATTTCAAATACGTTTTCATATTTTTTTTCTTAGTTAAGAAAACCAGCGTGACAAAATAGCTTGATATCGGCAAAATAGACTCAGAGAAAAGGAACAGTACTAAAATATGAAAAATCTGAATACATATATTTGACATTATATTAAATGTTTTGAAGATTTTCTTTAAATTTATAGATCAACTTCATGTATGTTTGACTTTCCCAAACCATAACATGGCAATAATGTATGAAACATGGGAACCTGCATATATTATTTTACGGACAGAGACAAAAACTACTTATTGCCCTACCTGATGACGTTGTTTGCTCCTGTGTTGGAAGGAGAATGGTAACTCGTCCCCGTTCTCCACGTCATGGTGATACGTCTCCGTTGGCAACAGACGTGAACGATTCACTTTGAGGAGGGAGGATGACGTATTGCTCTTTGGTGACGTCATCAATGTGTTAAAAGATAATTTCACACCTGAAAAATTAGAGATGGAGTGATTGTCTAAAGGATAATTTGTTTGTATCGAATCCGTTATGCAAATTTTAAGTACTTTAAACCTAACAAGAAATCTTATTTCTCTTTGAGAAAAATTTGGCGTTGTGAAAAATTTTACGGCGCTAAAAAAATTACTTTGCGGTGCTAGGTGTTGTCGTTGGTATAAAAAAACTTCGTTTTCCTCGTGGAAGAGGAATCTCAGAGGGACACTTTCTTACCAAAAAATTATTTCAAAATTGTATGAAAATATTTCTTCAAAGTTATTCAACCGAACATGTCTCATTAAAACACACCCGTTCGGTTTCTGAGGACGAAAGGGAGGAAGGGAGCTCGTTTCTTTTCACGAACATCTTGTTGATCTTCCATCAGTTTGGTTGTCCACAAGCCAGCTGTCGTTTTGCAAATGTCCACAAACGCGCTCGTCATGTTCATGTCCAAACGTTCAGGAGCTACAAAGAAAATACATCACTGCTGATTGACCAAAATGTAAAGCCAATTCAAAAATTGTTAGACTGTAGTGAATGAAAATGAGAGCAGTAGCTTAGACAAGAGGGGCGCAAAATTTGTGTAAAAGAGCAGATTTTTATTACACAGTAATTATCTTTTTAATAATATAAATAGATTTGTGTAAGAGAGCAGATTTTTATGAAACAGTAATTTTCTTTTCAATAATATGAATAGATAATTACTGTGTCATAAAAGTCTGCTCTCTTACACAAATTTTGCGCCCCTCTTGTCTATGCTACCGGAGAGTATATAGCAAAGGCATATTCTGTACTTAAGAAAATATACAACTTAAAAAAACCAAAAGCATCATTTTTCAGGCCCAGTGAATTTGTTGAATGTCATTACAACCTTTTTCGGCACTTTACGTAAAAAATAGATAACTACCATCAACTTTGAGGACAGTTTTCTCTTGTTTCTCATCCAAGAACTTGAACCAATGAACATTAAATCTAAAACAAGCAACATGCTGAATGGACCTACCTGTTGATCAAAATCAGAAAAAAATAGGACAAATAGCAAGGGAATAAGAAAGTGTAGTGAGCAGCTTGAATAGATTACCGTGAGTATCAGAGCTCAAATTAGTCAAAAAAAGTCCAAAAAAACAAACATTAGGCACTTTTCTACCCAAATTACCATTACATATTACCATTTTATATCACTATACAAAAAATAAGAAAAAAATACCAAGCCAATCTCGAGAAATGCTCATTTTCCCTAAATATGACAAAAGGGAATTTCCCCAAATAAGAAAATCCGATTTTTACGGCCAAAATAAATTTTCCGAAAAAAACTACTTCAGTCACGTTTTAGAGAACCTTGCCCTTCATCTTTGTCCAAAAAATCAAATGAAAAAACTAATGAAGCAATTTCACACACACAAAGTCCAAAAATCCCATTTTTAGGCACTTTTTGGCCCAAATTTGCCCCAAAAATCTTTTTTTCAAAAATCGGGCTCCGTCACTTTTTAGGCATTGTTATTTTGTATCATTGTGCAAAAAATTAAAAAAAAATAATAAGCCAATCCCGAGAAAAGCTGCTAACAGGAAAATGGTAAAAGGGAATTTCCCCAAAAAACGAAAATCCGTATTTTACGACGAAAAAAAATTTTCCGAGAAAAATTACTTCAGCCACATTTTAGGGTGCCTTGCACTCTATCTTTCTGCAAAAAATCAGGAAAAACTAATGAAGCAATTTTGCACCAAGTCCAAAAAACCTTATTTTTAGGTAGTTTTTGGCCCTAATTTTGCGAAAATTCGTATTTAACGACGAAAAAAAATTTTCCGAGAAAAATTACTTCAGCCACATTTTAGGGTGCCTTGCACTCTATCTTTCTGCCAAAAATCAGGAAAAACTAATGAAGCAATTTTGCACAAAGTCCAAAAAACCTTATTTTTAGGCACTTTTTAGCCCAAATTTGCCCCAAAAATTTTTTTTTCAAAAATCGGGCTCTGTCACTTTTTAGGCAATGTTATTTTGTATAATTGTGCAAAAAATAAAAAAAAACTAATGAGCCAATCCCGAGAAAAGCTGCTAACAGGAAAATGGTAAAAGGGAATTTCCCCAAAAAACGAAAATCCGTATTTTACGACGAAAAAAATTTTTCCGAGACAAATTACTTCAGCCACATTTTAGGGTGCCTTGCACTCTATCTTTCTGCCAAAAATCAGGAAAAACTAATGAAGCAATTTTGCACCAAGTCCAAAAAACCTTATTTTTAGGTAGTTTTTGGCCCAAATTTTGCGAAAATCTGTATTTGACGACGAAAAAAAATTTTCCGAGAAAAATTACTTCAGCCACATTTTAGGGTGCCTTGTACTCTATCTTTCTGCCAAAAATCAGGAAAAACTAATGAAGTAATTTTGCACAAAGTCCAAAAAACCTTATTTTTAGGTAGTTTTTGGCCCAAATTTGCCCCAAAAACTTTTTTTTCAAAAATCGGGCTCCGTCACTTTTTAGGCATTGCTATTTTGTATCATTGTGCAAAAAATTAAAAAAAACTAATGAGCCAATCCCGAGAAAAGCTTGTAACAGACGAACGGACAACGGTCAAATTAAAGGACCTCCCGGTAGGTCCAAAAAACAATGAAATGTTTCGTCAATTTCGTCATGAAAAAGTTCGAGTGGAAGAGTCCAGTGATGATCATAATAACTTTGAAAACTACTTGTTTGGCTGCTTCCGAAGATTTTTTAATATTACAAATATGAGAGGATAATGAAAAGGTAGGGCAAACCTCCAACTTTCAAGGAAGGGTTCCCATGCAGAAACACGTGTGTTGTAATAATTGGTGGCCACTTGACATTCCGATGAACCTTTCCATTCGGGAACAAAGTCATGGTGCATCATGATCTCTAAAGGTCAAGAAGATGATAGCATGGATTTATTGATCACCATTTCAAGAAATTAAGTCTTGAGTTTATAAGGGTAAAACTGATTTGGAGGCTCCGGTTACACTTAAACCCCTTGCAAGGTTATTTCAAATAAAAACGTGTATACGGCAGAATCTCTACTTTTTATTTGCCATCCACACTATACTTTACACAAATTGCACCTGTGGCTTTAAAGCTTGGAGAAATAGTGCTTACTGTTGAAACGAATATCCAATAAGGGTACATCTGTATCACCACAATCATCAATGATGATCAACGAAACAAGGTCCGTCTTCAGCTAGAAAAGGAGGTATAAGGAAGAGTGAACGATTGAACACTCTTTAACAGCCAGTAAATTTTGTCTCTACCTAGCTTTTATTTTTAAATTTCCCGAAATTTTCGGGTATACACTTCTGGGTATGTAAGGATAGTCATTTTAAAGTCTGTGAGCACAAAAATACTTCAGATTGTGTTATAAGGCTGAAAATTGGCACAGATGACCCTTAGGGTTGTTAATCCTAATTTTAAGCAGACACACTTGATCAAAATATGATGATTCTATCAGAAAAAGCATGAAATTCTGATGAAAATTGAGGTATAAAACATTCCTTGAAAATTTTCCTAATAATCAAAGTTTCTTAATGGCGTCATCACAAGCCTTTCCAGGCAAAACATAAAATGCTCATAATTTTGGAGACTATTGACCACTTTTGATGTTTTATATATGGATTCATATCAGAATTCGACGCTCTCTCTGACGGTTTTACCCAAACAGCATTAGAAACTTTAAAACGTGCCCAATATTCTAAATTAAATTTCAAGATTTTCAAGGCAAATCTCTGCACTATTCTCGCAGGGGAACACAATAAAAAAAATCAATTTGGACTATTTGGCACGTTTCAAATCTTTTAATGCTCATAAAGTTATGAAACTACAGTAGGTTGGATGGACACGTTTTCGATTTACTTATTTTATTTTCATGAGCTTAAAACTCTGCTTTTGATTTTATTCAACCTTTGATAAATTACCTCGAATCCAGAGATGGGTAAGTTGGATTGTGGTGGCGAAGCACTTGAAGAATCCACGCGGTCGACGCCCAATGCAGATGGTTTGCTATTCAACCGTGTCACTTTTCTCTTCTTTAAACTCGGTTCACCGCCTGAAGAAAAAAGGGAGAGAGTCTTTCAAAATTCATAACTTCATACCTATTTGATATTCTCCAGAAATTTGAGAAATGCATTTATGCATTATTGATATAATGATTTGAGTTAGGGCTAAAATATTCTAAAAATACCAGTTTCAAGGTTTTTTGCCAACTTTTGGCGAATTGTTTTTCTGTAATGAGTTTTTGATACTCAAACTTATGTCAATGGTAGAAGCTGTTTAAAACTACCTTTTCCATCGACTTGAAGATGCGAGGAACTGTTGGAGGTAGTTGGCTGTGAGAGAGCAGAAGCAATTTGTTGTTGAGCACTTTTGACGATCTGTTTGAACATTTGAACGTCGTGGTATGAGAGGCGGATATTGACTGGAACTTGAAATTGTACCTGAAGACAGAATGCGTTAAAAGTCATGGTTTGCACCTGGCCAAGAATTTAAGAATAAAGCTTATCAACAATTTCAAGTTGTTTCTAACAACATTCCTAATTCTTAATACTGGAAATTTTACTTTTAAAATGCCATACTTTATAGTGCTTATACGACGTTTCCTTTATAAATTGGAAGACTTCTCTCTCCCCCAATAGCAAATAAGATATCGGGCCTCTTTGGTGGATCTGGTAGAGCTAAAAAGTTTAAAAGTAAGATTTGAGTTGTGATCTTACTTCGAGCATTGGTTTATTTTCCACAGCATCCAGCAAACCAACGTTGGACTGGCGTTTGACTTGGTTGTTCAATTCCACAAGGAACGCCACAGGGTCCACAATGGAAAGTGCTGAGTCGTCAGGTGCACTCAAACAGCATGAGAAAATCTCTAGGCTTTGCAAACTGCATGAAATGGGTCGCTCACTTGGATGGTCAGGCCTGTAAAAGAAGACTGCGGTAGTTTTGAGAATGACCGTTCGGCTATCGGCAATTTTGATGTCTTCAACAACGACAAGTTCTGATTCGGTGATGTTGACTTTCAATTCGAACTGTTTCTTCTTTGGAGAGGGAGGAGTGTTCTTGTTGGAGGAGGTGTCCACCTTGGTTAGGACTGTGGGTGAGGAACGTTTCGTCATCACTGGTCCCTGTTCACTTGCTTTTCCTGTCAAAGGGTGAAAGGGTGAACGACAATTGAAGAGCATTTTATTACTTTAGAATTAAGGGCTAAATGAAGACCCAATTCTCAATGAGCAAACCTTCATCTCTCTCATTCTAAGAACATAGGTACTTACACATAACACTACGAACACATACTACTATCACTACCAAACATAAATGTAGCCTTTCCTTAAAACTTTCGTTATATTTATACTTTCCTTTGCAAGTTCAACCGATGACCAATAACATATCAACAGAACTCAATACATCCAAGAAAGTAAAAAGGGGAACATACCTGACAATTGATTTTCTTCTTTCCGCAGGATGAAGTTCATGACTTGCAAGAGAAACTCGAATTGCAAAAGAATGCGACTTTCATTGCAAAGGAAGGTCAATCGCGATTTATCTTTGGTATCTAGATAATGGACTTCGAATTGGAGATAATTGGACGTTCGTCGGTTCTTCGTACATGGCATCAGTATGCCAGTGTTCGCTGAAAGCAAAATGTTCTCGATAAAGTCTCGCTGTTTAAAACAAATTATTTTAAACTATAAAATCTTCAAAAAATTCTCAAACGAAAGTGAAAAAAACGATGAAAAAAGTGAAGATTTTTCTAATGGACCAAAAATCTTGAATTTGAACCTTTGGATATCGCTGATTTCAAATATGCCTTCAGATTTTTACACCTTTTTTGATTCAAAAGTTACAGCCCCAAGAGAAGGTCTATTTTGCCCGTTTTCGGCCATTTTCAGCCAAGCTCAATGACTTCGAGGATGGAAAATTCCTTTGTTCAAATGCTGTTGTTTTCAAGTTTAAAAAATGAATGCAGTGAGTTGTACCTGGTGATCGGATATCATGTAACAAAACGTCAGATGACACCAAATTCATCGCTTTCGATTTGTCAGAAAATGACTCGAAAACGAACTTGGAATTGATGAGGTCGAACTTGCCCAGTTTGCCACCTTGTGATGTGGAAAGACCTTTGAACGGTCCGAAGGAGAAAGTGGGCGAGGTGATCAGAGTGACGTTGGATAAGTTCAACTTAATATGAAGGTTCGTCCATACTTGACTGGATGTCGAATTCTGAAGAATTAAGAAATCCGAAATAATAAGAAATTCAAAAGCTCTCTAATTGGTGATATCAACCATCCAATTTTTGCATATTCCTGGTCTGGTCACTTTCCTGTCACTTACTGCTTATAGGTTTTTCCTAAATTTAATTATTACGTTTAATACGTTAATCATTACGGGTACTGATGAAGCTACAAGCACACCGAATGCAGGCAGGACATAACGGGTACGGCGGCCGCCGTACCAGATTTTCACAAAAAACCCAAAATTTTCCTCTTTGTCGGTAAAATCGCTATAAAATCGCTTAAATTTTCTCATTCGCCGTACCAGATATAAAAAGCTTCCGTCGTGCCTGCCGAATGTCGTCATGGAAATAAAAGCAAACTTTTTTAGGTAGTCCCAACGAATATAAACTAGCATTTTCATCACTTTTATTACTTTTCTTTTATCACCCTTTCGTTTTTGTTTTAATTACACTAATTAGGAAAAAATATTTCTTTATACCATTTCCAAGGGGTCGACGATAACGGTAAGTGGTGCTTGGAAAGCGTCCAGTGGTTCACCCAGGTTCTCGCCGAGCATTCCCATGATCAAACTGAATTGAGACAAGTCGAGGTCGATAGCTACCGAAGAGAGATGTCCTGTCACTGACATGTCTGGCACTGAAAAAAATGATTTAACCCTTGAACTGCCGTTCGTATTTTTTAAGGTTCGATCTATTTGCCCGGGAAAAAAAGAAGGTTCGACCTATTTGCCAGATGTAGTATCAGCCAAGGACTATAATTTTGAGTTGAACATTGTTGAATAGTTATTTTTCAACATAGAAAAGCTTTTAACTATTATCTTTTTTCATTTCAAACCATCTAATACAAAATCTTTGTAGAAGTGTTAAATTTTGCGGCAAAGAAATGGAAAGTGCCCATGTCGACAAATCCCGACATCGGCAAAGAAATCGAAAATGCTCATGTCGGCATATGCCGACATCGGCAGTTAAAGGGTTAATAATGGTTTAAAATACATGAGTAATGATTTGTAACTACGAAACGATAGACTTACCGCACAGTAGACACTCTTTAACCTCTATAACTCGAACGTCTCATTAATTAACTCCATATCTCGAAATTTCATCAATTCGAAAAAATTCCCCGTGTCCGAGTTATAGAGACTCCCCTGCACTGCCTTTTAACGCCGGCCTTCACTGGCGTTATTTTGGGCCGTTAGAGTGCCAAACTTTGATAATTTCAGCGATTTTTAAAGGTTTTGCATTTTGACCCTACTGATAAGGGCGAAATTGGAAAATTACGATAGAAAGACCGGAGTAAAAGTGACCGGTGTTTGAGTAACCCCTGCATTGTTAAAAGTGTTGATAGAATAAGAAAAAACTCAATTCTTCTTTCATCCTTTTATTTATGAAATTCGGTACCTCTTAATCGTCTTTATAATCAAAAACAGACAAATTAGAGATCTCACCTTGTCTGCCAAACGCCCACTCAAGGTTTCTTTCCACCATCAGATTTAAGAAGCAAGGGTCCACCATCATCTTCTCGCCTTGATGAACGTAAACCAACTTCTCCTCTCTTGTCTCCACCTTCAACGCACTGTACACTTCCATGTCGGTGAGACGAATGTTGATGCAATCCAACAAACGGTCAGTGTTCGCCTCTTCTTCCTCTGTCGAAAAAATGAACATCTTACAGAATAAAGAGATGTTTATCGTTTCAGACTGTGCCTCATTTTCATTGTTTTTGATAGTGAAAAGAAAAGGTTTTCCTTAAAAGTCGCTGGTGATTATCCAGATGATGGTGAATGGACTATATTTATTATTTAATTTTTTTTATGGGATGAGTGTGAAACCTTCTTCATACCTTCATCCTCGTCGTTGGTCAAATTACTTCTCGATCGACTGGCGATGAAATTGAAAGCGTTCGTTTTCTGGTCACTCGCATACAAGAACTGGTTCTCCTCCGACAGTTTGCCAAGGTTGGCCACTAACACATCTGCGCATGATGTTTTGCGTGGTAAAATGAGGATGGGAGCTTCCGCCTGCACTTTCAATTTCAGCCGAGCACAACGGTTGACTATCGCGTGAACCTAGAAAACACGAAATGAATTTTCAGTATGTTTAGTTTTGATTATTGAGTTGGCGGAGCCGCCGTATTAATTTCTTAGGATTGAATCACCGTGGAGATGGAGTCATATAATCTTACTACCTAAATAACACGAAATTGTCCTACATATAGCCGAAAACAAACAAGGATACAATTACTGGACCAATGAACTACCGGGTGACCCACAAAAAAGTTCAGACGTTTCCCAACGTCTTGAGGCTGAACAAATGTCCCAAAGTGCTTGGAGTTTTGATATTTAGAAAGTAGATATCCTGACTTAAAATTTGAGATATCACTTTTTAAATTTGACCAACTTGTTCTCTGCTTATGAGCTTTTAAAGTCAAAATTCACTTTACGGAATGTGTAAAAAACACGTAAAAAAGGGGTATCAAATTTGGTATTTTTTAGACGTTTTTGATATACAGTTTTTGAAAAAAATCTATGAAAGCGCCAATTTTTATAAAAACTAGTCTTGTTGTTTTAAACAAAAATTACTTTCAAAGGTGTTTTTTATTAATTATTAATGTCATAAAACTCGTTAAATAAGTCAATTTGTAATGATTTTCTAATTGATTGCATGAATTTAATACCTCTTTTTTACGTGTTTTTTACACTTTTAGAAAAGTGAATTTTGACTTTAAAAGCTGATAAGTAGAGAACAAGTTGGTCAAATTTAAAAAGTGATAGCTCAAATTTTAAGTTAGGATATTTACTTTCTAAATATCAAAACTCCAAGCACTTTGGGACATTTGTTCGGCCTCAAGACGTCGGGAAACGTCTGAACTTTTTCGTGGGTCACCCGGTAAATATCAATTCCGATGATTAAATTCCGATAGCCATTTCGGGAAAAGATCGGGTATATTCCACAAAAAATACTTAAAGTAAAATAGCACTGACGTTGCAAAAGCCATTATAAACAAATTGACGTCAAATAAAGATCAATATATTTGACGTCACTTTTCCCAAGTGTAAACAAAAAGAAAAAAACTTTAAAAATCTTTAGGTAGGAATTTTTATTCTGAAGAGTGAAGAAGTGTTACGTTAACGCTCTCACTCATTTTGTGATTTATCGTGTTCATCGATAGTGTAAATCACCAATTGAGATACTTGAAATTGCTTATAAATAACAGCAAATTGAAAATGGTTTCTGTTGTTGATAATTGTTATCGATCCAGCTCTTTGAAAAGACGTGCGTCTGTGAATGAGATCTCCATTGCGATGGGTCAAGATATGCTGAAATCGAAATTGCAAGCAGTTGTCCTTCTTTTAAAGGCGAAACAACAACAAGCTCCTGATGATCAGTTTGCGGATGGACCATCTCACTTTAAGTCTATAGTTGTGAATGATGTCAATCAAGGAAAGATGATGTTGCAGGCGAAATTATTGAAGCTTGCCGAAGAAATGAAAACAAAACAACCAACTGCTGTTTCTATTTCAAGATCTTTGGAAACGCCTTGGTATCTCAATCCATTGGATATACAAAGCATCCAGAAGAAGAGGCAATCTACAAAACCAGTCTCCAAAGTCACTAGAGACGATGGAAGCTTGTCAACAACGAGACCACATAAATCAATCGACTTATCAAATCCATCAACTGGTAAATTGTTGGCATTAAGACCTTCAATGAGCCAACCACGTCTTCCAAAGGTGAATGGACAAGTCGCCAAGAACATTCAAGTCTTTGAAATTAAGAAAGAGGGATTAGGAGGTTTTCTGCAGAGTGAAAACCATTTAGCAGTGAACTCACCGAAACCTTTTTCACGATTCCGGAGACGAAACGTTCTGACTTCACCACCACCATCAGGAAGAATGGCACCTTGTCCACCGAGACATCTGAAGTTGCCACAAATCCAACGGACAACAGCGCCACCAACAAAGTCTGCTTTTGCTCCTTCTTTCCAAAGAAAAGCAATGCATCGAAAATTTGTTCCCGCCGCTGGTTTACCACCTCTACCCCCACAGCACAGAAATTTGATGTAAAAATCTCATTTCTCCTGCTTTAAAAAGAAAATTGACCCTGAACGGAAATCGGACTATGCAAAACGGACAACGGAATTACTTTAAAAACATATCGGAACTTGATATAAATACGGAAATTGACCCTGAACGGAAATTGACTATGGATATGGAAAACGGAATAACTTCGAAAATGAATTCGATTTAAATACGGAACTGACCCTGAACGGAAATTGGACTATGGATACGGAAAACGGAAAGTGGAAATGAAGACTGACTGAACATTGATATAAAACCTTGGAAATAAATGAAGATCACTAAGGAAAAAAATAAAAAACAAATAAAAAGTGCAATAAACATCTTGCAATAAACATCTGAAAAAGTATTAATTCCTTATGTTCCCTGAGTCTACTTTCAAAATGTGCCGTATATGTTTTGCTTGACATGGGTGAAAAGGATAAAAATGATGAGTGAAACAGATAGTTACCTTTTTCCCTTCGTTCGCTGCCCTCATTCTGCCCAAAACCTCTTGTAAAAATACGAAATGTTGAGCGAACGAAATAGTCTCCATCAAGAAGCGCTGCGTGTGAACGTATTGGAGCGCTGACATGCTCAGCGTCAGGTCCATATCATGATCACGGTTAAGGAAAGGGTCGGGTCTTCCGTAACGGAAGAAGGAGAAATCCAACGCTTTCTCTCCCGATGAAATAAGCCTGTAATAAGAATGGATGGGCATCTTAAAATATAATATGTATATCTGTACAATAGATTCTTAGGTTATTTTCGTTTTCTTTTGTTTTTATTTATCATTTACTCTTAATCATTTATTCATTATCGATTCCAAATTTTACATAACATTTTAGAATATACACTAAAGCGCGGTGAGAAAGCATTCTGAAATGCACACCAAATTATCAACATAGGAGGACCGAAAAATCAAAACAGGTCATTACCTTATTCCATAGAGTCCTTTATAAGGCGACAGATCCATCAACACCACTTTACCAACGCTACCAGAGATGTCTTGATTGCCATCATCCAGCGACATATTCAATTGCATTGTGGTGACGGAGGCTTTGGCCAGTGGATATAACTCCTTGTTGAGGTACAACACCAACGATTTGATGTTTACATTGACGTCGGTGGGTGCAGAAGCAATGGCGCTTTGTGCTTCTTCGATGACTTGAAAAGAAAATGAGATTATCAATCAAATGCATTCATGTCATTGGTCAATTCTCTTCTCAAAGTTCAACTACTCTTGTCTCCCGAATTGACGGCCCCCCCCACTAATTGCTAAGAGAAAAAAATTCACCCCCCGCTCTTATTAACCCCCCCCCCCGCTAATTAAATTCGAATAATTCAATATTTTATCACAGTATAGATAGATATACGTTAGTATTGATATATGTTAGTATTGGTTCTTATTTTACGTTATTTTACGTGTTCATTTGTTAAAGTTTCTTTTTTTTGCTGTTGAAATTGATATCAGTTAAAAAAAATTCTGTTTTATTACCCCCTCCCCTTATTCCATTCCCCCGCTTATTAGAATTTAGAACATTTTCCTACCCCCTGCTTATTCGGACCCCCCCCGTCTATTCGGGAGACAAATGTATTGTGTAGACAAACATCGTTGCAGCTGAGCTTAGATTTTTCAAGTAAGTGTTGATTTTAGGGGATTTAGTGAATCTATAGCTGAAGACAATTTCTATACCTTGCGCAGGTGGTTTGGGGTCTTTGGGTGAGAAAGGAGGTGTGTGTGGTTGTGGTTGTTGACTTCCAATACCGAAGAACTCCAACAGAATGACCCATGTTTGAAGGTTGACCACCATGTCTAAGTTGTTCATATCTACCGTGATGCTCTTCTTCGCCTGGCAAGAAGAATGATTGGTTAAATATTCATCCAAATGGTGATAACAAACCATTACAGTGTACTTTGGAAAGCCTAAGGTTACGCTTACCTTGCCTGCATTAGTTTTCTCGAGTTAAGAAATCGACTTTATCCAGTTAAAAGTCCTCTATAACGTTTTATGAGAGCTTCCATTGGTATAAGTGGTTTCGGGTTTTAATTGACTTTCGTCAAATTTTTGGGGTCAAGGGGACTTTCTTGTGACGTCACTTTTGAGGTTTCATAACCCAGAACCCCTCACTTTTAAATACTTAATTCCTTGAAATAGAGCAGGTCTCGTTGCGTCGAATAAAAGATGTCACGGGTCCTAAGGGTTTCCCCCTACTAAAAGGTTACGTCAGCTTCATGATCGGGTTTTGGACAGGTCTTATTTATTCTTTACATTTTCGCCATTTCTGTGTTAGAATGATCTAATTTAAAGAATACAATAAATGCGAACCTGTGTGGAGTCCATCATTTCTTCTTCCAAATGAGAATCACTTGTGGTGACAATTTTGATGGAGATAAGTGGTGTTTCCATTTGTTGGATGCTCGTCCCTTCCACCTCCTCATCAAACGAAGACGCGTCCTCACTTAACATGTTCGGTAGAGATGTGGACAATGAGTTGACCATGAATATGGAGCGTTCCCCTGGGTACGAGGAGCTCGGCCGTTCGTTCTTCAGCATGATGGAAGGTGCTGAAGTTGTTTGTGTTGGACTGGTGGAGGACAACAAGTAACGGTATTTGTCTTTCTCAGGGTGTAGTAGATCTTCGATGAAGAAACTCTGCAGAGTGATGCATATGGTGGTGAACGGACGGTCGATGTTTGAGAAAGCACAGTTGAAATCGTTGAACTCGATGAGCACGAATCCGCATGACTTTCCGGCCATTTCACCGTGTAGTTCCAGTTGTAAGCAAGGCATTTTGAATTCTGCCGTGATTTCTGTGGGCACTGATTCTTCAGCTACTTCTTCAAACTCTTGACTAAAAAAAAGAGGGAAGTTATTCAAAAAGGCTCGAATAAATAAAATGGGCGCCAGAAGGCACTTTCAGTTACTCTCCTTGTAACCATACAGCAGGAGACACCATCAAGTTTTGTAGAAAAGACTTGTCTGGATGACATTCTAATCATAAACCGACCGTCGAAAATTTTCATTATAAATATCTACAGCAAAAAACTAGTGTTGAATTACACGTTTCTTTTTACAAGAACTTTATTTTAAAGCCTTCGGATTTTTTTAACTTTTTTAGCTTTAAGCCTCAAAATTTCAACCATTTTGCGAGTATTTTTGTGCAATTTCCTAAGAAATTCGGCGTCCCTTAGAAATTGGGTGTGTCTGCAAAACCTTAAAAATATTCTCTTTCGAATATTCTTCTTTACGATAGTGTAATTTTGCCGTTGTGACGAATCTCCCGAAGGGTACAAACCTTTCAGCAGAGACGGATATGGAAAGAGAAGTTTCGGATGACGCAGCTGATGGAGTTGTCGGTATAGACGTCGACGAGGAGGATGCATTTGCACCAGTGATGCTGGTCGAGTACTGCAAGGTGGAGAGGATTTGCTGGTACACTGGAACTGACAGAAACAGTTTGATCTCAGTGTTTATTTTGGCCAGGATGCTGATTTGTTGGGCGTCTTGGTGAAACCTGGGAGGTGTTTTTTGGATCTGCATGAAGAGGTCAGTGTTGTCGAGAAGTGAAACCATATCAGATGTTCTCTCCAACAACAATTGGTTCATATTTGTGGCGAAAGTCATATCATGTTCCATGTTCAGCATGGACAAGTTGATCTTCTGGATGTCCAGTTTGATGTTTTCACCGAATGTTGTTTTGGAGTTTGTAGCGTTGAGGTTGTCGATGTGGATACGCCCCAAATGACCGACCAGAAACTCCATGCTTTCCGAATCTTTGGGGAAGATGACGACTGGTGAATTGATGTTTACAATGTAGATGAAGGTTCCTTGAGAAGGAGTATCACCTTGCTGCAAAGAAGGTGAATCTGTAGTCTGCGGAAACAAAGGGTCAACACCTTTGACAGGACTGCTCAAGAAGTTGGGTTTACCAGCCACGATGCTTTTCGCCATATCTGAGGCAGCCAATTGGAGTGACTTTGCCATGTTGACAGCATACTGTTTGTAATCTCCGACACACATCACCATCTCACTGATGAAATTTGGATTGTGAACATAATACCCTGACGCGATATGGATGTTCAATTCTTGAACGTTTCGTTTCTTGGTTAGTTTGAATGTGAACGCTTTCTCTGGATCACCTTCACTTCTTTCGCTTGGCCCACCGGCTTCTTCACCCACAGTGAAGATGTTCTTCCGAAGAAAGCTTATTGAAGAGAGATCAATGACGGTCACGTTACCAATACTACCAGACACATCCATGGTTGAACCGACCGTGGAAAGCAGTTCGAGGTTGCTGACCGTCACTTTGGAGACCTTTAGAGGACATTTGACGAAATCTTTGACGATGGAACGGAAAATCAAGATGTCCAACTCGCGAAACGTAGCCGTTAATTCAATCCGCCTTTCGTTTGTCTGTATAAAGAGTTTTAGCGAATTTAGAACTTTTTCTTTAATGATAACCACTATTTTGATGTGGAGTGTAACAATCTTTGAAATGAACAAAATATACTGAAAATGCGATTGCTTTCAAGACGGAGAGTGTCTTGCATACTTTCACATTGAGAGAAATCACTGAAACTGTATTAGGTTCTCTCTATACCTCTTTAGTTACATATGAGAAGGACTTACATCTTCGGAAGTAGAGTCGTGTCTTTTGCGTTCTCCGTGCTTGGTGTGTCGCGAAGAAGAAGATTTGGGTAACAGTTGACTCAACACGTTGTTCAGTTCTACCATTGTCTCAAGATTGGCTATAATGTAAGTGGAGCAGGGATTGGTTCATTACATTGGTTCGTTACATTGGGTCATTACATTAATTTACATAAATAAAGTATTTACACCTACCTATGATGAAGAGAGTGTTGAAATTGACGGACAGGATATTTAGAGGAGTGGTTTCAGTTTGATCGAGAGAAGGAGCATCAGAGCTGATCATGTCGTATGTGATGTTGATCAGTACATCCTCTTCGCCTGAAAGAAGAGAGAAGTTTCATTGAGAGAAACTTAAACCAACTTTATCCCAAAATCTAAAGTGCGAAATTTTTTGTATTGGAAAAACGATAATGCCTATATAGTAGTTATAAAAATCGACCTTCTTCCAATTTCTTGCCCATCATTTCTACATTTTCCATTCATTGTCCATTTCATTGGAAGTAGAGATTGTGTCTTAAAGAGAGCTTTAACTACTGTACGGATGAAGTCGTACCAAGCGGTTGGGTGGGTTTATTCGAGCTGACAAGAAGTTCATATTCTTCTCCATAAGTTTGTATGGCATCGATCAGCATCAAAGAAGACAGGATGAAAGAAACAGAGAGATTGTAGGGTCGTTTCGCTACTTCGCACTCGATCCCTTTTAATTGGAGCTCTGCAAAACATCTTCCTGTGTGTAGAAAAAGAAGATGATAAAATGGTTCCAAATACAATTGAGTATCACAAAGAGTTTTCGTGCTTTTGTCTCTTTTTTAGGATTCAAAATAAAATCAACTGGTAGTCAAGAACATTAAATATGTTTTGTTTAAACTCTTTATATATAACAGCAGTGTGTTGAATCGTTTTAAGGAAGTATCTCAGAAACGAGAGTATTAGTCCATACCTCTACTGTGCAGTCCTAATGAGAGTTTTTCGAAGGTGAACTTAGCCATGAATAATTTGGATTCGGATAGCAAATCCATCGTATCCACATCCAGGAAAGTGTCACTGTAAAAAGAAAGTGAAATGGAAAAAATCTTGTTGACTAGTAAGAAACTGCCACTAGACAGACAGCTGAACTTAAAACCAGAAGCAATTCATTATAATAAAAATACATCTAAGACCACCATGTTGACGCATACGTTACCTTCTAGATTTGGAGGCTGACACTGTACTTTCAGTATCTAAAACAAATTTAAATAAAAACTTTTGAAATGACCTCAAAAAGACATCATAACTCCACCATCATTCAACACATAATGTGTAAGGGGGGGGGGTTAAGGTCGGATGAAAAAAGACGAGTTCCTGAAACCCCTACCTGCACCCACCAACAATGGTGCCAAATCCCTTTATTCTTGAAAAGTTGGAAAAGAAGACTCAAAAACTAAACTGTAGAAGTGTGTTTGCAATCATTTCTACAAAGCGCAAGAAGGTACCACGTGACCAGGATGTAAATTGTATACCTTTGATAATGAGTGACGATTTGCTTTGGTTGTTGGTGATCATTTTGACGCATGAAAACAATGCTTGTAGCTGAAAGAAAAAAAGCAAGATAATGAGAGAAAATCCCCTCCGAATTCGAGAAATTGGGGAGTCTAAATAATTGGAGAGAATTCCAGTTAAAATCACACGTAAACTATTAAATAAAAATGTTCATCGTATTCATCGTTTACCTTGTTTTCATCGATGTGAATGAGTAACTGTGGTAAGACGGTGGTCAAGATAACTGCTGGTAGCTCTGGATCTGTTGTGAACACGATACGCCTGGTAAGTGGTCGAGAAGAAGTATATTATGAACGATCTGATGCTGATATAGATTAATCGTTATGACTTTAATAGCCAAATTAATCATCCATTGATTGTTTTCAAGTGCAGTTTATTCAGTTTAGCAATATTCTTAAATTACGTTTTCTTTGCAAAGAGTTTACAAAGGTACCAACCATTCATTTAAATACCTTTTGAGATGGAAGGAGACGGAGAACTCTTCAACCACATGATCAGGACCGAAACCTTTCAGTTGAATGGATGAAATGTCTTTGTTGTTGCAAACCAAAATCTGAACCATACTCAACTCCACCGTGTAACTGGAGAAAAAAAAGCAAATCAAAATCAAATTCAAAGATCTCTTTTTCAAACCAGAGATTTCGTTTTCGTTTTCAGGCATAAAAGATAACGCAGTTTTGAACAAATCGGTTGAACAAGCTGTCCGATCAGGGCGTGGCACTGGCACTGGCAGGGGGTCGGTACTACTCTAATTTTAGTCTGGATACAACCTTTTTGGTAGATTTTTAAGTTTTTATAGGTATACCACCGCGTCAGTAAAAACAACATGATGTCAGAGATTTAGTACCGACCCTCCCCTCCTGGAGCTGGTAGAAAGGATGATCATTCAAGATCAGAAGAACCCATTCCTGGATACAAAATGCCGAGCTGTAACTAGTGAAATTTATGAATTTTGAAAAGACTGGCAACAATGCTAGTTAACCTGTCATAGAATTTCTCTTTAACTTCTTCTGTGGGTAATGTTTCACAAAGGTTAGTGAGATTTTCTTTCATTTCTTCTTGAGTGGGCGGTGTGGAGGAGGGCGTTACAAACTCATCTTCTTCGTCATCCTCTTCATCTGATTCTGAAATGTAAATGAAGACCGTTGCAAAAAGTATTCAGCTTCTGAGCAGGAAATTCCTTGAGTGTTATATCGACAGTTATTAGGGGTCGCTTGTTGATACCACAAAAATGAATTGGCACATAGCTCCAAACAAAACTGAAATCTTAACAGATTAAGTGTAAGTCAGGCTAACCAGTTCTCTGCCATGAACTACCACCGAAAAACAGAATGTCCACAAAGTTGTATTCTATTGTGGTATATAGGAGGAAAACTATTGAGCCATGCCGTATATACCTGCAATATTGGCTTGCTTTGTAACTTCTAAAACTCCTTTAGCATATTGATTTCCAAATGTGACGCGTCCCAAATTTATCACTACCTATAAATGATTATAAATTAATAAATCCAAAAAATCAACGAAAGTAATACAAAATGCTCTTACAAACTCGTCAACTATGGATAGAGGAGGGCATACCGTTTTGTTGAGAATGTCTTCATCTTTAGAGACGGGAATTCCACTTCTTGATGTTTGGTTCAAAGGGATAATGATGCGAGGAGCTGTTACGTCCAAACTGATATTCCATCGCTCCTCTAACATCTAGAAAGAAAATACGTATGGGTTATTAACACATCATGGCTAAATTGCAAGGTATCTCCTTTAACAATACCTTAAAGGATGGAAATTTGGCAAACTCCACTGAATTAAGGTCCTGTTAAAATTAGTTTTTTCTGTCATCTGCTAAATTTATTTCCAACAAATTTAATTCATTTCGTACATTCTCTAAATACAAA
Organism: Clytia hemisphaerica; assembly: GCF_902728285.1. Lineage (NCBI taxonomy): Eukaryota > Metazoa > Cnidaria > Hydrozoa > Leptothecata > Clytiidae > Clytia > Clytia hemisphaerica. Next base: position 341,553 of record NW_027104020.1, read on the forward strand.
TTGTAATTTTAAGCCTCAAAACAGGATTTTTTGCATATGTAATAAAAGATTTTTGCCCAATAATAACCTGCAACCTGCCAAATTATCATACATACTCACCTTGGTTTGTCCCTTGAGAAGGTTATCAACAACTTGTACTAGTTCAGTTTTGGTTGCATTTTTGAGCTCTTCAAGGCGTGAGCTTACAGCTTGTCGCAATTTACTGTTCATATTGTCAATGTTCAACTGATATCGCGATCGTTCTTGAAGAACAAAAAACTCCTTGATTTGTGAAAACAACGAAGGTTTGTACACCACTGTTGAAGCCTCCAACTTGATACTCAACCTAATGAAAGAAAAACACAGTGAAAGATATTGTCTCTAAAAAGAATTATCCATTTAAATTTGAGATGGACTAATTTTGACTAAATCTTTAATAACATTTTGTGAATTGATGAAAATAAGAAATGGTTATTGCATCTTCTACATTCACTAATGATATTTTGAAAATAATGGGTCCACCTGCCTTAGGAGTAAAGAATAGATATAGAATATTTGAAAAATACTTATTTTTTCTTATTCGTAGAATCAAGCGAAAAAAAACTTATTTATTTAAAATAAGAAATCTGTTTCTGTGTGACTAATCTCAATATTCTTTCCACCCTTATACTAAGTATCATGTGACTAAGAAGCGCCAAAGGAACAAAGATAAATTCATAGAAATATGCTCATATTTACTTACGTATTAACAACTTTAGGAAAGGTAGTTTTTCCAAAGCTGATCTCCAAGAAAGGCTTATCGCTACTGTTCCCATTTTCCTGTGTAAGAAAACAACAGCTATAGTAGTGAGTGAGGAACCCAAAAAGGATTCCAAATCTTCATTAGCTTTGCAATTTCAATCTTATTTTACTTCCTGTAACTGCTGATGTAACTTAGTTTTCAGTATTTGTGGCGCTGGACGTTTTTTTTGTTATAACTGTATGCTTTGTCTCCTCAAGAAAATCATGATAAGTAAAAAAAAGTGTAGGAAAGAGTAATGTAAAAAATATTACTTTAGCTTGCGGGAAGACCAGCTCTGGAAAATGTTCGTCGGTCTTTTCAGGGTTTTCAATGATCATTGAACCAAGGCTAGTTGTCCAATGAAAATACTTTGTCTTCAGAAGCACTTTCGAACAAAACTTCAATGCTTCAAATGAAACATTCAGCAAGACCTTTGAACTGTATTCATCTAAAGTAGAGGAGAAACATTGAAATTAATCTTGCGTCTTCTAAAAAATCTGAAATCAAATATTGTACCTTTTGTTGTATATAAAGTGAAGATGTTTTTGAGTTTAACAATAATTGTTTGTTAATAAAATGAAATGAAGCTTTAAGAGTGTAAAAATTGAAAGTTCTACCTTGCAATTTAACTCCACACTTATTGAGAGTGAAAGAAACTTCAGTGAAAATCGCATCTCTTTTGTATAAGCTTTCCTCGTCATTGCTGTAAGCTTCACTTAAGTCGGCTAAAAATTTCTCCTCCTCTAGAAGTGGAGAAAAATAAATCTTTTAAATCTCTGAGCAGAGGTGATCTAGCGATTAGGATTGATCTGTTATAAAATGCAAGTTCGTTCCTAAGTCTTGCAAATACCAGATCCACTATTGAACTAACAGTTAGCATCTGGCAGAACTAGAGTGGGGAGAATGGGGAGTCAATATTAAACGTCAATAGCTCAGGAATTCAGAACTTTTAGACAGTTCTTTGGTTTGTTTTTATAGGGTCCATAGCCTTCAAGCTGCTCTTTCTAATCACTGGTCTTCCCTTCTATATCCTAAGATATGGCCATACAAGAAAGGATAGATGAGACAAACCTGATGTTAAAGCAAGATCTTTATTATCGTCATCACTTTCACTTGCATTATTGGCTTGATTGTATGGAATATAACTCATTGCCCATGAAGTCCACGTCTGACTTGATTGATTCTTTTGATTGATCTAAACAAAGAATAAACAATTGTAAACAAATCGTAGTACATCATTCTAACATAACAATCTTATGCGAAAATCCGTATATCTCTAATTACTATATACATAAAGAGAGAGAAGCTATGATTGCAACGTCCCTCATGATATTTATGACCGTTTAAGAAAATTGGTTAAACTGGTTGATAATATTTTTCAAGTACCTTTTCATTACTTGCAGTTCCAGCAATCTTGGAGAAAACGTTTTTCCGCATAGCAGCAATTGCCTCAAATTGTAATTCTTTCTCCATGTCTTCCACAGATTTCTAATGAGAAAAATAAAACTTGTGTAAATAAGATTATTTAACAGTCTTATTGGACTGAATCAATTTTAAAAGTTGAATTTTTGGAGAGAACCCTAAACTTTTATAAGACATGGTATTTGATGATATACAAAGCAAGTGCATATCTCACACTGCGTATAATAACAATGCAATAGGTCATTTCAATTACTAACCAGTTCATCAGCTTCCACTTGTGCACCTTGTGTCAACACCTTAGTGTATTTTGGGATGTATTCAGTGGCAAACTTGACATGCTTCATAATGAACATTTTCTGACACCTCCGATGTTTATCTTTGATTGGCTCCAGCACTGTTTTAATGGCAAACCTCCACCAAGCTTTGGAGCTGAAATGAAGAAGAATAAAAACTGAAAAGAAAATGTTTATGTAGAGAATCATCTAAGTCACATTAAGAAATATGTACCGTAAACATAATTTGATAAGAACTCTGATCTTACTCTTCATGAACTGTTGTAAAAGGTCTCCACTTTTTGTTCTCTTTCTTTTTGAAAAACATGGTGATTTCCTCTGAGATATCAGTGATCAATCTGTATTGACCATTAGACAATAATGCATGCACAGCGTCAAATAGCACTTCTACATGAAATCTTGGTCCATCCTTCATTGATAGAGGACTGTTGGATGCATTTCTACATATCCTAGCTTCTCCACTCACTGGATTTAGAATATACTTGAAGTTCTATCAACAATGAGAAAAGGGAATGAAATGTTGTTTAGTTGTTTTAAAATTTAAAATGTTGCTTGTTTTATCACAATTAAAGCAGTACCTGTTCTATTGCAGATGTGTTACAAGAACAAATAATAAATCAAATAATACCTTGTTGTAAAACTCAGAGTCTTTATTTTTCAAAACTTCCATATCCATGAAATCTTTGTCGTTGTAGATTGATAAGTTTTCTAGCTTTACAGATTTAAATTTCTTGTCTGTTGAGCATCCTGCATATTGAGTTTCCTAACAACAAAGTTCATATCTTAAATGATAATTTATAAAAATCTTGTTCTTTATAATAACAATCAATATTCATTGGAGCGCAGAAACTTTACAAACTGCTGCCTTCTGACTTATTATTGAACCAACAAACAAATAAACTCTGCTAAAAAAACAAAGGGTTGGTGGGCAACAGACAAAAAGCCTATATTCAACATAAATCCAATTTCAATCAAATTTTATGATGATTAAAAAAAAATTACCCAGTTTTCATTTGCAGATTGAGCAGACAAGTTTTCAATTTGCAATCCGAATGCAAACTGGTGTGATTCTTCTTTGCATTCATATCTGAGATGGACATTCTTAATTTGTAGTTGCAGGTTTTCCACGATCTTTGTTGAGAAAGAAGAGTAGAGAGATGGAAACCAGGAGCTGGATGACCACCAACCACCTTTCTGTGCGCTCTTCATGTTGGCCTGAAAATTACAAAGTAAAATAAAATTGGTTGGATATTTGACTTCATTGCACGAAGTAAAAAACAGATCTTGATGAAATATTGCAGCTGAGCTATCAACATATTGCTCAGTTGCCTAGACCTAAATATATTGTGAATACTTTACAATATACTGCCGACACTAATCAAGATATTGTCTAAACAATAATATTGTGTAGTGTATGTAGCCCTAATAGAACATGTATTTGTCAATTGGGCCTTATAAAAGAAAGCAATGAAATTGTACAACAAAGACAAAGCAAAAACATACCTTCCATTCTTCTTCAAGTTTTTTCAATTTTTTTCGTTTCTGTTTTTCAAGTTCTTCTTCTGCCTCATCTTCTGGTATCTATCGATGAAATTAAAAAGATACTAGAGGTTAGCTGCATGATCTTAAATAGGAAAAATAACCTCTAACAGGCACAACGGAAGCTTTTTAAATCTGGTACGGCGAATGAGGAAATATAAGCCGTACCTGCCTGTCTTAAAACACTTTTATAATCGCCTTTGGTTAAAAAAAAACTTCAAAAGGGAAAAACTCTAGTAAAAAAAATCTCAATTTTAAACGTTATTTATAATATATGGACTGCTTTTCACAAACCTGGTATTCAGGTTCCACAAATAAAAATAAGTCTTCAATCTTAATGATCCACGGCTGAGTGTTTGGGTTGGCATATGGGATAACCAAATTCAATTTTCCAATGTAGCCTTGACAACATTAAAACAGATGCAGATAATGTGAAACTAGAAACTAGAGCTCTGGGTCTTTAATCATGGTCCATGGATTAGATATTTTTACAGTGCCAAGTTAAATTTACTAACAAACTTAATAACCAAACAAAATAAAAAGAAATTGCCTCATCAATTACTTAATACCCTTGACATATAATTTAATTTTTCAATTCTTAGGTGGCTTCATGAGTATTTCGGTGTCCTAAGTATAAATTATATTCTGGGCGAGCTAAAGAAATCCAAAAATAGATAATTTTAAACACATAATTTTGAAATATCAGATTTTCAGAGCACAAGAAAAAAAACAATAAAAGAATTTTATTAGAAAATAATCAGAAGATTATTTCACTCAAATTCGTTAAATTGTCTTATTATTTAGAACTTTTACATACAAAGAAAAGGATCTAGATGTAGCCTTTAAAATAGTATTCTCATTACTATTTTTTAAGATTAATTTCTACAAGTGACCTCAAACATTTTTCAGTAGCAGTCCTCCTCATCTTACCTGAAGATAGTTTGAAAGGAAGGTGAAGACTTCTCAATGCTGTTTTCTTCAAAACTAACTTTTCCAATTCAACTCCACCTAAAAAATAAGCAATATTTTTTCCCATTGAAACATTGGTCTTTCTTAAATAATTATGTGATAGCTTTGGTCAAATGTTTTAGATTGTAAGTCTCTTAAGTAGAGTGTTTATTGTCATCTTCTTTTTCCCTATTAGTAAGCCACTCATTGTAATTTTTTATCAAGTTATTAAAAAAACTCCCCTGGCTAAAATCCTACTACTTTAAGTTAAAGTCAAAAGTTTAATTGGCGAAAGTACATCAAGCTTTTGGTTATTCATTTTTGTACCAAAATATGAGATCATCAAAATATCTTCTATCAAAATAATGAAATATAGAAAAACTATACATTTTTGTCAGGATAATGTGAGCTAATGGGTAAAGATTTTTTGTTGATTCTTTTGTTATTCTATAGAGGAAAACTCAACTTAAATTTTGGTATATTAAAACATTATGATCGGTTCAGTCAAACAAAATTTAAAAATGAAAATCTTTATCTAAAAACAAAATAAAAAAATTCATATAAAACAGTGAATAAAACTTCCAAAAGTGTCAAATAGTTCTTCTAAAAGGATTAAATTTTGCAACTGAGAACTTTGAGATGGCTGATCTAAAGTCTCTGAAGCACAGAATTTGCACAGAACAGTAAAATTTCCATTAAAAGTTCAAAGATTTCGGTGAAAGAATTAAAACTCAAATACCACCCATAATTTAAGAAATCCGTCAAAATGCCACTATATCGATACTTTAATGTCATTAAATTCAGTTTTGAGCCCCTTATTTGAATCCTTTTTAACAAAATGGTATTTTTTGTCAACATTCCTGTTGTTTCTACATTATCTCACGTTTATATTTTATAGAGTAGTACATTTACACTTTGGTGGGTTTTACACTGATCAATCACTCGATCCGTTTCAATTCTTTCATGGTAGCAGACGTTGGTTGTGATGGCAAGTAGTGGTTTTCTAAACCCACCTCAGTGGGACGAAGAAAACAAGGAGTTTTCTTTATGGTTATGTGAAGTGAAAGCCTGGAAAGAGGCTACTGCAGGAGTTGCAGGACTTAAAAATGTTCATGGTTTACAACTGGCATTACACTTACCGAACAATAGTGAAATTCGTCGCCAGGTTTTTGACACCTTTGATACTAATGAAATGAAAGGAGATAATGGCTGGGAGAGAGTCATTGAATTGATTGAGACTTACTATAGTAAGGATGATAATACTTCCGCATTTGAAACATGGAAGGAATTTCGAACTCTTTCTCGGAAAGAAGGACAGACAATTGAACAATATATAATGCACTATGAAAAGTACAAAGTTCGAATGAAAAGATACAACATGAACCTGGGTGATAGAATTCATGGCCTGAATCTTCTTTGTGGGGCTAATCTAAATGACTCTGACCTAAGATTAGCTATGAGAGAGGTTGACGGTGACCAACCAAATGAGATGTATAAACAAGCTAAGAAAGCACTAAAGAAATATTTTGGGTTATCTGCCGTTTCGAGTAACCAACCGCAACCGGAGCAATCTGCAGCTGTAAATGTTAAAACAGAAACATTGTTTACATCCGTTGATGAATATGAATCGTATGTGGCATGGAAACAATATCGATCAAAGGATAAACCGCCACCAAACAACCGATATACCCCACGCTCCCCAATTCGCACTAATCCACTAAACTCGGATGGTAGACCGTTAACATGTCGTATCTGCCGATCCATCGCACATTTTGCAAGAGATTGCCCGCATCGTGAAAAGAAGAAAAATCGAGACAATTCTTCAGATGAAAACCATACATTTGTTGCATCCATGAGTAAAAACGAGAACGACAACATCATTGAATGTCGATCTGCTGACACATCTGCTGGAGGAGCTTTGAATTACATGATTCTAGACACAGGTTGCCCACAGAATGTTGCAGGATCTGTATGGACTGATTGCTTTCTTAATTCAATGAGTGACAGTATGCGTAAAAAGGTCACTGAACAGAGTAGTAATAAATTCAAATTTGGTGGTGGACGAGTTTTTAAATCGATAAAGAAAATCAAAGCACCTATCATGATTGCAAATCAAATAATAGGGATTTATGTTAGGAACAGATCATGCTGATTACCCTCTTAAAATGTGCCATAGGTTATAAAAACTTGAAAAAACATCAATTTTTAGGGTAGGAACCATTTTTGGTTTCCCTACCCGGGCATTTAGGGTCCACCGACTGCTCAATGGGGCCGCCCTAGGAGTGATTTTTTTTCTTTGTCAAAAGATAGTCATGTGACCCCTCATTGGAAAGAGAATTTCATGCAGATTCCAAAAAAGGTCACAAGTAGTGACTGAAAATGAGGTTATAAAAAGTTATGCCTGCTAAAAAATGATGATTTTGTGATTTTCCCTCTAAAAACACATGTTGGGTATATTAAGCTCTTACAATCATTTCCCTATCCAGGGGGGGGTCTTGCAGTTACTCCTTGACACTATGTGGAGTAACTGCAATTCTGGACATTTTCTACAGACACCACCACCCTTGCAGTTATTCCATAGTGTACTAACTGATTTTACCCTCAAAATTGGTGTATACCACCCCCAAAAATGCCAAATTCGGCAATTTTTCCACTGAATTCCTCATTTTTGATACCATTTTACTGGGTACGTCTTATTAACGACCGTTCAAGAGTTAAATATCTCAATCATTTTCCAAGTTTGTTAAAATATCTTTCATGCCTTGATTGAAGAAAAAATATTGTGATTTTTTTTTTACTTTTGAAAAAAATGTTTTGAATTTTTTTGCTTCCGGAATTTTTAAAAACCTAAAATTTTAAGTGAAAAATTGAAAAATTTGCTCACTTAGTACACCATATCCTACCAAAATCGACAATTTTGGGCTTAGGCACGAGCCATGTTGCAGTTAGTCCACTGGTGGAGTAACTGTTTTCCCAAATTTTGGTTTATATACCACCACGGTAGTAATTGTCATAGTGTTTATATAATAACTGCATGACCCCCCCCTGCCCTATCCAAATCGTTATGCTTTGATCAATACTTTCAAAAAAATCATACAGAGTTGAGTAAATCAGACTTTTTGTCATAGGATGGCAGTATTTTTTCAAGAGCTCAGTAAGCTGCAGTAAGTACATGAGGTATGAAGAAAATGGTACTCAATAAAACATGACATTCTTGAGCAAACAAATCCAAATAACTTTAAAAAGTTTACAAAACCCTCCAAAGAAGTCAAGGTAATTAAACTTGAATAGGCTGATAAAGTCAAGGAGCGGAAAAATGAAGCCTTTACTGAAAAAGAAAAGGCAAGTTTGAGTGAAGAGTCAAAAAAGTACTCATTATTGGAGACTTATCTCAGGCCCATATAACTCAGAAGAAAAAATTACTTAAGAAGTACGTAGAAACAAACTTGGATGATAAACTTAAGAACAAAAGGATGTATAATGAAGTGAAATATGCCAAAATTACATGCATGTCTCTCAAGCGAACAGCTGCAGTCTTTCGTTTGAGAAAAGATTATCGCAACCTCTCCACAGAAGAGTACACGTTTTTTTTTTATAAGGAACCTTAACTTTGCTCTGAGCCTGGAGTTCCCTATTTTTACAGAGAATTTCAGTCTCAAAGTTCCTTATCGAGTTCCTTACTACATAGGAAATTTTGAACTTTTTGCCCCTTGAAAGATCAAAATTTGGTCAAATTAGTCCCAATAAGGTACATTATTTTCAAATCCACTTATTCTCAGCCCGAGCAGTTCCTTAACAATTCCTTATTTTTTGAACCATTTTCAGCCTTGAGTTCCTTATAAACGTGTTCCTTATATAAAAAAAAACGTGTATGTTGAAAACTTGAGCTCTTACCTCGGTTGTTGCTCTTAGACAACTATTGGAGATCTTAGAAATGTTATACATGGAATTGTGGGTAAAAGGGATGATAGTAAATCACTAACACTGGAACTCAACTCTCCTTTACAAGGTCAAGGGGATGAAACAGTACAGTAAAAAAACTTGTGATATTGGGGAGCAGTAAAGTCAAAAGACTTGTGATATTGGGGAGTATGTTATTGCCTTTTTGCATGAGGGTAATGAGACAAAATGACATTTAGGAGTAGTAGAAAAGGTTCAACCAGTAACAGTTTCATACATGACACAAACTGATAAAAGCAGACACAACTGGATATTCCCTGAAAAAGTTGAAATAATTAAGACATCTGTCGACCAAGTAATTACGACTAAAATCAAAGTCCAATATCTTGGAACTGCGAGGATAAGATGTTGTCAAAAATATTTCAATTTCAATTTATTAGGTTTAAAGTCTAATAGCAAAGGAAGTACCCTTCAAACTCTGTAAAATATCTTTTGGATGAAATCCTTTTATGCTAAAGTCTATACAACATGTTTTCAGTATAAAGTTTGAGAGGTTGACAGACTTTCTAACTTCGACTGTTCTCCATTAAGAGCAACGAAATTTCTTATTTGTAAAAGAGCTCCTTTATCCTTGGTTTTATAGTTTTTAAATTTTTAAAATGATCCTGTAGATTCAAAATGTATGATAGATATCAGTAGAAAATAAGTACTTATGTTTATTTCATGTAGGTCTTCCAAAAAATACAATGAAAGTATGAATTAATTGCAAAAGTATGAATTTTTTAAGACATTACACGATTACACTAAAAAAGCCTCTTTCAAGAGCAATGTAATGTACTCTACAACCTTATCACTTCAATTTTGATGCATAGTCATGATGTTTTTCTTAATCTACATTAAATTACCTTTCAAATGAGGGGTAACTTGATAGGTTTTTGAGAAGTCTTTTTTAGGCAACCTTGCAGTGAGATTCCGAGGTGGGCGTGGCCTTAAAGGCCCCGGTAGGGAAGTCAAAAAAAGTTTCTACCGAATTTGTTCTTATTTTTCTGAAATTATACATGTTTTGGCACATTTTGAAGGGGTAATCAGTTTATGATTCCAAAAATCCATTTTTAACATAGATCCCTACAAATAACATTCATCGAATTTGATGTTGTTGAAACCGATCTTCCACTACTTCTTGGGAAACACAACATGAAAGAGTGGAACGTTTTGATAAATACAGGTGATGACACTGCAGAAATTACAATAAATTCGGTTAAGAACAATGTAGAGCTGTTTAATGCTCCGTCTGGTCACTGGTGTATTAATATTCAACCTGGATTTCCCGTTGAAGTAGTTGATGTTATGTTTTCCGTCAAAGAAATGTCCAGAGAGCAAAAAACGCATGCAGCCAAACAAATTCATCGACAGTTTTGCCATCCAACTTTCGAATTTATGAAAAAAGTCTTGAGTGGCTTGAATGATCCTGACAAGGAATTTTTGAACATCCTTGAAAATTACACCAAGAACTGTGAAGTGTGTAAACGCTACAAACCATCGATTCCAAAACCAGCTGTCGGTAATTTATTTACTCCCGATAAAATGAAATTTAATGAATGTCAGCATTGATCTCAAAGAAAGAAACGGTAAACATATACTATACCTCATTGATATGGTAACGCGTTACACTCGAGCAGATTTCGTCAAATCAAAGGAAAAGCATGTTGTTATTTCAAAAATTATTGAACTATGGTTACCAATTTTTGGAGCTGCAAATACATTTCATATGGATAACGGGGGAGAATTTGCAAATGATGAAATGAGAGAACTTGGAAATCAATTTGGCATATCGATCAAACATACCACAGCATACAGCCCGTGGGCTAACGGTCTTAACGAGAGAAATCATTGCACCATAGACATTATGATGGAGAAAATGCTAGAGGACAATCCAAAGCTCTCGGAATCTCTTGCCCTGCAATATGCCACATCCATCCGTAACACGTGCATGTTTGTACATGGTTTTACCCCAGCACAGCTCGCCATTGGACAAAACCCAAGATTACCATCAGCACTCCATGACGATTTCCCTGCTCTGGAAGGAGTCACAACTAGTCCAACCATTGCTACCCATCTAAATGCTATTGCTTCTGCTCGGAAAGCTTTCATTCATGCCCAGACAAGCTCGAAACTCAGGAAAGCATTACAACATCCCATTCGTGAATATTGTGATCGTGTGTATCAATATGGTGATCATGTTTTTATAAATTGCCCAATGACCGTAGATGGCAAGGACCCGCCACAGTAATTGGAGTAGACGGAAAGGTTGTTATGCTAAGACATGGAAGTGTTGTTCGTCGAGTACATCCATGTAGACTGCAGTATACAACAGAACCAAAGACTTCTGAGAAACATGAAAAAATTGAAATAAAAAACATTGAGACCCAAACTGATCCCGAAGCTCCAATCCCTGATGAAAGTATTGAAAATACTGCCGAAAAGCCAACTGAGGACGTGGTTCAAGATGCTGACGGACACAAAACTGCTCCAGTTATCATTGACCAAATTATGTTGCCAAAACGAAACCAGACCGTGTCATACAAATATCCAGAAACCAGTCAATGGAAAATCGTTAAAGTTCTAGGACCGGCTGGAAAGAAAGGAGGAGTCCATCAAAACTGGTTGAATGTCAGAAGTGACGAATCAACTTATTCGATCGATTGGAGTTTGGTGGACGAGTGGAAACTATCTAGCAATATCGATCCTTCCAAAGATGAGATTTGTGTTTCCGTAGCCTTTTCCGTTCCTGATGAATTCAGAGACGCTAAATTACAAGAACTTGAAAAGTGGAAAAAGTATGGAGCATACACTGAAGTTGATGATGTCGGCCAAGAAACATTGTCAGGCACATGGGTTTGCACTCGTAAAACTGTTAATGGTGAAACATTCCCTAAAGCAAGGTTTGTTGTGAAAGGTTTTCAAGAGGAATCTTCAATCCCTGCTGACTCGCCAACTGGTAGCAAAGAAAGCAATCGCTTAATTCTTTCCATCGTGGCTAGTAAGAACTGGACGCTACAAACACTAGACATTAAAGCTGCGTTCTTACAAGGTAAACCTATCGAACGTGATGTTTATATTGTCCCTCCAATCAAAACCAAAGGGAATAAACTGTGGAAGCTAGAAAAATGTGTTTACGGGCTAAACGATGCAGCCCGTATGTGGTATTTTGCAATTTGGGATGAATTGGAACGTCTCGGCGATCGTCCATCGATTATGGAATCTTTTACTGGAGAGACTCAAATGATAAACTTTCTGGTGTAATATTTGCCCATGTAGACGATTTTCTTTGGGCGGGTACACCTGAGTTCAAACAAATTATTGATAGTATCTGTAATCGTTTTGAAGTTAGTCACACAGCTTCAAAATCCTTCAAGTATGTCGGTGCCAATATGCAGCAAAACAGTGATGGCAGTATCACTCTTGACCAGCTAGACTATATTGAGAAAACTGAACCGATCGTGATGGAGAGGAATCGTCAAACCTTGAAGGATTCACCTTGTACCGTGTCTGAAGCCAACGAATACTGTAAATTGGTCGGTAAACTAAATTGGATTGCAACACAAACCCGTCCAGATATTTCATTTGATGTATCTCGCCTTAGTTCTTCAATGAAATCACCTACCGCCAATGACATTTTGAAAGCAAACAAAGTGTTACGAAAAGTCAAATCCAATCCTTTGAAAATCAAATTTCCAAGAATTAATCTCGAAAAGTGCTTCATTACTTGCTTCAGTGATGCTTCATTGGGAAATCTCCAAAACAGTCAAAGTTCAGGGGGATATATCGTCTTTCTTCACGATAATGAAGGAAATGCTGCACCGCTATCCCGGAGAAGTAAAACACTACGTCGAGTTGTTCGTAGCACACTGGCTGCTGAAACAAGTGCTATGGTGGATACCCTCGATACAGCTTTCTACCTTTCAACCGTCTTAACCGAAATCCTGGTGCCCAAAGGATTTGATACCATACCAATCCACACATTGACGGACAATGAATCACTTTACCGAAATGCTCATTCTACGACAATGGCTGAAGAGCGTCGTTTACGTGTCGATATCGCGATCATCAAAGATATGTTGACAAAGAATGAAATTGAATCGTTAAAATGGTTGCCTAGTGAGTCCCAACTTGCTGACGCTCTTACAAAACAGGGAGCAGATGCGAAAAAGCTGTTGAATGTTTTGGAATCTGGAAAGTGTATTGTTTGAATGTTTTGATGGCTTGTTTTGATACTTGATGGTTTTGATGAAATTTACTTACAGTATTTGGATAATACTGGTGCTTATTGATAAAAGCGTTATGAAAGTGTTTTCGGAGCATTTATAAAAATGCTGCCATAGGGGCATGTAAAAGTAGGCATGTCGCCATATGATTTTGATAGAAGTTGGTTTGTCTGACTTTGTTTTTGTTGTCATTGATTTGCTTATAAGGACAGCTCTGGAGCTGCATTCTTTAGTTTATATTAGTATATTCTTTTGTTATTTTCTCTAGGACAAAAGAAAGAGTGGGAATGTCAACATTCCTGTTGTTTCTACATTATCTCACGTTTATATTTTATAGAGTAGTACATTTACACTTTGGTGGGTTTTACACTATCAATCACTCGATCCGTATCAATTCTTTCATTTTTAAGATCGTGAAGAACATGAAAACAATATTTCCCCCAAAATAGTACTTAAAAATTTCATTTTGATTAAATTACCTTTGATAATAATGTTGATTTTTCATTTAAATTTTGATTAACTGTTTTTAGTGAATTTCGTGAAATTCTTTGCAAAATCATAGTATCATGACAAACATGTATACTTTTTTTCTTGGGGCACCCAGTAGATAAATAGTATAGAATAGATATGAAAAAAAAACAGATAAATGATTAATGCTGACAAACAAAAACTTTACATGGGTTATTATTAGAAAAAGTTTTTAAGAGCTTACCATATCCAATTGAAAGTTGATCAACATTCAGATTCTCAATGTATTCTCCAACATAATCTTTTAACAGCCATAACGCTATTGATTGAAGCATTATACAATTTCTGGACTAATCTTTTTTTCTGTACCTATGTCATTTTAACTGAAAAAAGGATAAGTAAGTCGTACACTAGTGTCCCTTTGAAATGCGTATCAAAGATAAATGCTGCAAAAGCGATAATTTACTTTACTTGTAAGCATAGAATGTGCCGCAAAAACTCCAAACGAATTTATGAAAAAAATTACTTGGCACTTTTTAATGAAATTTACAATAATAAAAAAATACTTTTTACAGAAAATCGAGCTCCAAATCGTATAGTGAACTAGCTTTTTTTATTCTACCTAGAAGACTTAAATATTTGGTGTTCTGCTTGTTCACTTCTCAAAATTTTTTACACATTACAATAAAATAGGTCGAGGTGGATAGTTACTAAAGAAATTCTTCAGAAATTTGTTTATTACCTAAAGTAAGTTTTGTTTAGATTGGCACATAACATTCTCCCGAATCAGCACGTGATAACGCTGCAAATGTTCCCATGTAATTTTATCAGATTGGCTAGGAAAGAGAATTTATTTTTGTTACAGCTCTGATAATTTATACCTTAAAAATAATGGAGATAATTTCTTCCCGTTTCTCTGATATAATATTTCTCACAACGATTGAAACAAGAAAAAAGAACATATAAACAAGGTGTAAACAGAGAGCAAGAAAAAGTATCTAGTTTGTCTCAACACTAGAAACAAACCAATCAGGAGGCAGAGTTTGATGAGAACCACAAATACCATGCAATGTCATTAGTTATCAAATAAGGTTGTCAATTACATTCGAAAATATATAAAAGAAAAGAGAAAAAAGAGCGTGCAAGTCAGGGCAGAAATTAAAATTGCTCAATGTAGATGGGTGTTTAATTTCAAAACAAAGGCCAAACAAAGTCTAAACCAGGCTCTACCAACAAAAACATTGCGACAACGAAAGCAACACACGTACAGACAGACAAACAAAGTGACATAAAGACTACAGCTAATTAATATATAGATACTTTTTCAAAGTTTCAAAACTGGGCTCCATTGTGTAGTGAGGATTATTGTCTAAAAAAAATTATTTTTTTACTCTGGTCTGTGAAATACACGGCTGCCCCACAACCTACCCAAATTGGCAACCCCAGTTGGCTACCCTGCTTTTTAGACCAACCTGGAAATAACTCACAAAGTTCCAAAAAATCAGAAAAATTACGACCTAGAAGTATAGACTAAAGCTCCTGTATTAAGATTATGGGATTAAGAGAAGAGTGTAGACCAGTGAAAAAGTTTACGGTCTGGATATCCAGGCTAACTCCGTCTTCGTGGAATTTTTTAATGGCATGAAAACAGAATATGCAATGTCTTTAAGAACAAATTCCTAAAAGGCTTTTGTTATTCGGTAAATATTTCTTTTTGGATTAAGAAATTCCATCTTTTATTGTTCTAATGGTTATAAAATTTATTTATAAGATGCTTTGTTGTCTTTTTAATCTTTGTGTAAACTTGCATATGTTTTGCATATTTTCCAACTAAATCCAACCACGGCTTTTTCGTTCCTATATTTTTGCATACAATTCAAGATGGCGGATGGAAAGGCGAAAAGGTCTATTAATGCACCATTTACACTAGATAACTATAAGAAAAGAAAAGAGTGATGTGGGCGGCAGCAGGTGTTGTGCCGCCCTGGATTATGTGGTGTGTTTAGGAGGATCTCTAAAAATTGTTTGGTTCCCGTCATCCGACCGACCCTGATTTTTACTCAGAAGTTAGAGTCAGAGAGTCGGAGACCCCTTTTGCCACTTTTGGATTCCTAATTGTCAACCTCTGCGCGCTCAGTGTTTACAAGTTTTCAAATCAAAATAGGGAGCGCGGCGCGCCAGCGGAAAGTGAACCAAAAACCAGTTTATCCATGATTTCCCGATTTTTTAACCCGATTTCATAATTCGGAACTTCGTGGAAGCAGACCACGCTCGCGAAGCATCACTTTCTAAAAAACAAGATGTTGCATAATAATGATTATGGGGCTCACAATGCAGGTACCTAGAGTCATATCACCAGTGCACGAACGTCCCCAGTGCACGAACGAGCGTCTTTGAACTTGAAAAAAACAACCAAAAACAAACTTCTATAGAACTTCCTTTGTGCAGCAGAATCCTCAAACTATCCCTTGTAATCTCTCCAAAAATTAAAATAAACGGAGTACTAGAACAACATCAAACCGATTTTGAACGAGGCCAAGTAAAAAAATCACGAAATTTGGGATTTTTGTAAATATGGCTGATCGCGAGAGAAAATGTTTTTTATAAGAAAATTTGCGCAAGAAGACAGGGTTCGAATTATAAATTTGAGGAGCTTCGCTAAAAAAATTCGAGCGAAGCGAGTCGGATAGCGCCGCAGGCGAAAATTTTTAGATGTTTTCGAAGCACTTTTGGAGTTTTGCGATGTAATTTGCGATTAAATGCGATCTATATTTACGATCTATTGTTCTATCTACAACATAAATGTGAAGTAGATAGAATTTAGAAATTTGTATGCCTCTTTTGGAATTTTGTGTTCAAAACAATAATAAATTTATGTCTCTACTGTCTCGAGAAATCTCTACGAGAACGGAAATTAGCAAAAACTGTAAATTGTTTCAAAGTTTTAGTCCGTTATTTTTACCACCACTGTCTAAAAAAATCCCACCGGGTCTGTGAGAAGGGGGTGTCTTTAAAAAGATCGATAGTGATACAGGGGGCACATTGAACAATATTAATTAAATATACAAAAGTTGTTTATCAAAACGCTTTATTAAACAACTACATTCCTCTCTCTTTGAGATTCAAAAGAGAAGATAAATGTCTAGACTTGTAAAATGTAAAAGGAATTTTACTCGTTACTAAAGATAACAAGTGCAATGAACCGAACATTTGTTATGACGTAATAACCAGAGAGAAAGAAAAATTACTCAGCAACAATTAACGAAGAGATTTTCTCTTCAGCAAAAAGGCAAGCAAATAAGGGAGTTTCTTTTATGATGCCAGAGAGAAAAGCTTATATAGAAAGACTTTAAAAAAGTGTTTATTCAGGCGTGTGATCCCACTCATTAAATTACATATACAGACTGTGTTAGATTCTTTTTTCTCTTTGCCTTTCAATTTTTAAGTTTCGCTTAAAAATTTTTGCTTCGCAATTTTTATCTCAAAAAACTTTTTTCTTCGCCAAAACCTGAAATTGCTTCGCAATTTGCGACGTGCGAAGCTATAATTCGAACCCTGGAAGAGTTCTGAAAATGACTTTCCTCTTTTAAAAACCTGTTATCTTCCATCACACAAAATTTCATTGAAATTTGTTAGCTCATTAATTCAAAATCAATAGAAACATATCACCAGTAGTTGATATAAAAAAGGTTCCAGTCCGCGAACGATCCGAACACCATATTCAAAATGAAGACATTGCAACGTCAAAACATTCGAAAGCGCTGACGATCTCAATTAAAAAAGAAGACACTACATTGCCGCGCTTTTCGATGAACAAAACTTGAATAAGAAAACAAAAAAATGGACGACAAGAAAATATTTACAAAAATAAACAGGTTAGTAAAACGCTAAAGTTCTTATAAAAAAGACGCTATTTTGGTGAAAAAGCGTGTGGTTTTGAAAAGTTCAAATACCCCTGTATCATCTCGGAAGAGAGTTAAAGTATTACCTGCGAGCGGAGCTCTAATTTTTCTTTCAAAAGATCGTTCGCGCACTGGTTCCTCGTTCGCGGACTGGGTCCGAATAGCGCTCGCTTTAACGACTTATTATTCCAAGAAGAAGCCTTCAAATAAAGTGAAAACAAACTGAAAGAAGGACTTCAAGCTTGTTTACGAGATGGTCAAAAAGGATTTATGTAAAAACGAAAAGTAAGTCAGAAAAGAGAAAAATAAGTTTGCCGTTCGTGCACTGGGTACCCCCCTCTACAATGAACAAAGATGGAATGTATGTACAAAAAAATATTTTCGACCGACCGACCGACGACCCACCCACTTTGTAAAGTTGAAATGACGGGAACCAAACATTTTTTAAAAATCCGCCTTATAGCGGCTTTTAGTTTTTTAGAAGGATTTTTAGAGTGTCTCTTTCTTATTATTTTGCTAGCAACTTGTATTGCGAATTGAGGTGGAGTCTGGATCACTTCTCAACCCTTATACAATATGGCTAGTTTTGACTCGTTGTCAGACAAAATTGTTGTCAGAATACTGACGCATTTCTCAAATCCAACGTCGTCGTCGGACATTTTTACTGTCGGACTAGAAAGTGTGTCGGACTACTGACAACCTCCCGTCTCTTTTGGGGCTTTATCAGAGTTTATCAGAGTGGCTCTATTTTGCTAGCAACTTGCGAATTGAGGTGGAGGGAGTTAGGTGGAGTCTGGATTGCTTCGCAACCCTTATACAATACGGCTAGTTTTCGTTCAGCCTTGCTTTTTGTACAAAAACTGGAACAATTTCATGCAACCCTGGTAAAATAGTGATAAAATAACAACCTTAAAAAGTCTTGCCATGAAAGCTTCAACAATTTCTGAGATAAAAATGCAACGAATCCTTACCCTGCCACAACAAACACACAAACACAAAGTAAAGTCCAAAAAAAAAGTAAAATCTTAAAAGTGAAAGGTACAAGTTTATCTATCGTAGCTTTCACTACCATCTTGATTATAACCTAGCTATGAGCTTGTTCATTTTAGTGCATGCTGCGGCAAGAACTAGCCGTATTGTATAAGGGACCATTGAGTTTCAAGCCCGAAGGGCTAGAGGTCAATCTCTAACCTTTCGAGGGCGGTCAATGAACTAGCCGTATTGTATAAGGGTTGCGAAGCGATCCAAACTCCACCTCAATTCGCAAGTTGCTAGCAAAATAAGAGACACTCTAAAAAAAATCCCTCTAATAAAGCCGCTATAGAGACAGGGTCGTAAGAGCCTTAATGCCCCAGCCCAAACACATCACATAATCCACGGCGGCACAACACCCGCCGCTGCCCCGCACATCGCTCTTTTGTTTTACTTCTAGTTATACTAGTGTAAATGGTGCCTTAATAAAATCGAACGATCGAACATTTTTATTCGAATCACGAATCGATCGTCTGTCGAAATCATCACAAAACACAAAAATAAAACAAAAACAAAAATGTACAAAGATGGCTTGTTGGTTCTTCGGCAGTTTTGATTTATTTCTTAACAAATTCGACAAATTTGATTACCTCTGTACTTCTTTATCATAGAAGAATATCCACTTGGTTTTGCAAGGTAAGTTTCGTTCACTAAAAAGAGCACTCCTCCCGCCCGCGCGACTTGCAAAAACCTCTCATTGATTGACCTTATTTGATACTTGATACTTGCTGTTAAAAGTCAAGGGATGATGAAGATCCTTTCTGTCACCGTTCAAACTATTTTTTTCCATTAAACAGCAAAATAAAAACCGAAGAACCACTGCTTAGATTGCTTAGATGCGTGCCGCCCGCGCGGCAATTTGATCAGCTTCAGATTCCGTGTTTCGGCTTCCGGTAATTTTGTTGCTGCTCACTGCTAGGGTACACCATTTTAAAACGGCATTTTTCGCAGTCCTAGCTACCAAACCGAGAAAGTTTACGTGGCTTCAAGCCAAACCATTCAAGGTCATTTTGATAAAATCATCGGTTTGAAGATGTGATTTATATAGCAAATTTTATAGCAAATTTTCGCTTGGGATAGAAGTTAAAGGTACGTGCACAATATAGCAAAACTGCTTCGCTCATAAATTCGCTTCGCAAAAATCTCGTATAGTAAAGATTACATCATTAATTGCCCCCGCAACGAGCGTAGCGAGTGAGGAGGCCTTCATAGCTTCACGCAAGGATATTGGACAGGAATCTCGAATCTTTGCGCGCGCGTTTGTTCGTATTGTATGTTCCGGCCAATTAAGTGTTCCGCAAAAATATGGCGGTAAATTATACAGCGGTAAATGTTATACACATTTTCATATTACGTTATATGCTATTACCATTATTATATATTGCATTTCATTAGTTTTGATTTAGGATTGAAAAGCTGAAGCGAGTGTTATAAATGCAAATTATAGAAAACGTATATAATTACACCATAACAAGGATTACAATATTACTTTTGCAAATCAAAACAAACAAAATGGCAGACTGGTTATGATGATGAGCTGATTCGATTCATTGAATGGAAAAAGTGTTTTGTATGTCTAATTTTGTTTCTTGTCTTTAAAACTGAATAAATACTGTAATTTAGTCAGAAGTTCATTTCAGCAATGATTTCAATTCTTTTTCGGGAATCTTTAAAGAAATTTGCTCAAGTTTTCAAATGTACATTTTGTTGATATTTTTGTTCAAACTTATCAAACTGTAATTTATATTGTATGTTATTTTATTAATAACTACCTTTATTGTTTATAGAGCTTCTTAAGCTTTAAAGACCATTATATGGTCGTAACTCGGGAATATCTTTCTTAACTCGGTAAAACAAGATACCGGCAAAGTACAAAAAAGTAGAATGTAGCATATGAATCCAAAATTGAATGTGAATCGATGTAAACAAACTTTTTTTTGGTCTTCAAAATAGATTTACCTCACTTAGAGTGTTTTCACTGTTTGTTCAGTGTGGTAAATCTATTTGGAAAACCTGAAAAAAGTTTGTATAGGTGCATACATTCAACTTTTTCAGTTGTGATAGCCTACGTAATAACTTGCGCTCCAGTAGTTTGGTGAAATAGCTCCAATTCTGGCTTTCCAAGTTAGGAGGGACCTTCCCGAAGGCATTTAACGGTGGTTAGACTAGGCACACAGACAGTCATACAGAAACGGTAAAACAAGATACCGGCAAAGTACAAAAAAGTAGAATGTAGCATATGAATCCAAAATTGAATGTGAATCGATGTAAACAAACTTTTTTTTTGGTCTTCAAAATAGATTTACCTCACTTAGAGTGTTTTCACTGTTTGTTCAGTGTGGTAAATCTATTTGGAAAACCTGAAAAAAGTTTGTATAGGCGCATACATTCAACTTTTTCAGTTGTGATAGCCTACGTAATAACTTGCGCTCCAGTAGTTTGGTGAAATAGCTCCAATTCTGGCTTTCCAAGTTAGGAGGGACCTTCCCGAAGGCATTTAACGGTGGTTAGACTAGGCACACAGACAGTCATACAGAAACACCATAAAGTGAAAGTATATAGCTATAAACTCAAAAAGTCTAGCTTCCTGAAGGCACATCTCTTCATTGTCTGCGCTGCGATCATCTTAATGGATTCAATCAGCTTTTAGTTTGGAGAAAAGATTGCATCATGAAAAAGTACTATGCACTTTAAAAAAAATTAGGCGCATTTCAACTTTTCTCGACTGTACGTCTGAACATTGAGTTTCAAGCCCGAAGGGCTAGAGGTCAATCTCTAACCTTTCTCAGGCAAGAAAAATTGAAGCCTTAAAATATGCGCCGTATTTTTGATGACGGATTGAATCTAGCAATTCCTTTGTTTTCGAGTGATATATTTTTCAAAATGAAGCGGTAAATTTTAGTTTCAATCTGTCATTTGTGTAAAAACCAGGCGGGTCGCTCAAGGCCGTACAACTTTGGTAGGATTTGTTGGCTTCAAATCCTACCAAGGAGATTGACCTCTAGCCCTTCGGGCTTGAAACTCAATGCGTCTGAATGGACCACAATGGCATATCTTTATTTTTCTTTTGACCAACAACATAAAAGATTTTGCTTGAGAAGTACAATCAAAGCGTAGGCGAGTGGAGTCCGGGCCTTAGCTAGGATTGGTTTCTATTTCGCCCTATTTAAGATGGCGCAGAACTTTTTGATAAATTTTATCCGCAGTATCCTCTTGACTATTGTTTATTAAGCAAAGTAGCAATAGAGAATCAATCAATCAATCAGTAATTAAATCAATCAATAATCAAATCAATTAATTATTCCTGATTATTTTTTATGTTTCAATCTTTAAGGCATTAAAACCTTTATCTCGTCAACCTGTTCCGACAAGCTCGTTTCTTGAACCCGTCTTACATTTAAAATCTATTCCATGTAAATTGGAAGTTTGTTTTGCTACCATGTACAAACCACTCTCAAGGAAGATACTCTCGGGTATCTAATAAACGTACATGTACGTTTATTAATTTTAACAAAAATTTTCGTCAATTTCAAGTGCCTACTTTTGTTTCTAATGATAAATATCCATCTTTGACTTTTCAAATTACCCAATATTTACCCCCAAACCTCATTAAAAAGATCCTTCAATTAGGTTTGCATGCCTCCATTTTCGACCCTGTACGTTTATTCGCTACTGTACGTTTATTAGGTACTCGAGTAGTCTAATTACTCTGATATGGTTTCCACATGATAGCAAAAATGAATGCCAATTTAACCCTATTATTATCAGGCTTTTTCGGATTTTGTATTCTCAAGGGGGGGTGTTTTCCACCAGCCTTGCATAACTTTTGATCTATGCAAGATATGGACTTGAAATTTGGCATAAATGTTCTCTACCATAAAAGGAGTTCATAGAAAAAAATTTGGGTTGATGACGTCATCATAAAGGTGTTGACGTCATCACAAACTTTCACATTTATCGCTTACTAATGAAAAAGTACTATTCATTAAAATAGCAATTAAAGTTGAACGAATGGAGATTTTTCAATTCTGTTTTGAATTTCTAAAAGCCAAAATAAATATCTTTAACATATTTGCCGGTTTTAAACTAATAAAATTGACCTTTAAAATCCATGCAGAAATTGAGTAAATTTTTTCAAAAAACAATGACGTCATTTTTGATGACGTCAGCAGTTTTTGAAAATTTTTTAAATATTTTTTAGAATTTATTATTGATACCTAAAACCTGTCAAAATTTGAAGTCAGTTGGATGACTAGGTCAAAAGTTATGCTAAATTTAAGATTTTTGGATTTTACAGGGTTTTAGCTGGATTTTATGATATGCCTGCACAAAAAAGTCATAAAACCTGATCTGGTCGGTGTATAATTGTAAAATTTGGTATACATGCTGCTAATAGGATTATATTAAAAGTCAAGAACTTTCAGGGTGTTAAAAAAATTTTTCAGTGAGCTATTAACAAAAGAGTGCCAGCCTGGTGGAAAACACCCCCCCCCCTGATAAAAATAGGGTTAAGTGTAATAAACTTTAGCTTGCAAAACATAAGAGTCATTTCTTTTTAATTAGATTTTTTCATGTCTTCGTCGAAACCTTAATTATAACTAGGCCATCGTTTTTATTTATTTAGATGGAGTGTTATTGTTATTATTTTCAGGAAAAAAGAAAATCTTTTATTTCTTCGTTTAACCAAACGTGTAGTTACTTACTATTTTTTTGTCCCCATGCATTTCTTATAATCTTGCAATTGACATTGTTATGATTATACAATTTATTATAGAATTCTTTAAATATTATATTGCTGCGGTGGCATGTTAGTGTAAGCTATGTACTAGTAGCATAATTAGTATAATTATGCTATTGTTTGGGTCTCCAACCCTAACCCTAACTGGAAAGATCGATATTCTTATAAAAAGTGTTTCTTATAAAACATCGACATTTATAAGAAGTGTTTCTTATAAAACATCGATCAGGCAAGAAATATTAGTGAGGTTAAGTATACCGGGATAATCACGACGACGGACGAAAAATGTAATAGGCTAGTGGAAACACGAAATTTGATTGGTTGAAACTCACTAGCCTGTTAAATTTTTCGTTCGTCGTCGTGATTTTACCGATTTACTTAACCTCACTATTGTTATCTGATATTCCGATGGCGTATTGGCGGCCGCCCACGCTAAAGCTCTAAAGGAGCGGGCCAATATACTGTACCCATCGGAGACATATAGTAGTCATCGTTTGATGTACCGCATCACAGTCGTGACACGACACCCTTCAAAAGGCGGCGACCCGACCCACGACAACCTTTGAAAGTCGGCGACCCGACCCACGACAACCTTCGAAAGGCGGCGACCCAACCCACGACTACTAGTCCGGACCGGCATTATGAGCCAAATCCCCCCTCATAGTCATAATCATCTGCGGGCGAGAGTTCTCCCGTTGCTAGAACGTGGGAGGGGGGTCTTGCAAAATCTAGTAATCTTAAAAGGCCGATCTCCACTTGTTCGCGCTGCGATCGCACTTTTTTAAGCAAAGCTTCCACGCTAATGGTCAAAAGAAAATGAAGCAATTCTATTGGCGCGATCTGACGTGCAACGGTTGAAATTAAATTTTGCAGAAAATTTTTCTAAAAAGATATGTCAAAAGTTATGACTGTTTTTTTAAGCAAAATCCAGATGAAAAATTGATGAAAAACCACTATTTTGAAGATTTCGAGACAAAGTTGCATTTACAAAAATTTTCCGCAAAAATTAAATTTTTAGTGTTCGGTAAAAGATACACCATCTACTGCGAAAAATTTTCAAAATGTTTTTTCTTCGCCGAAACTAAGCTCTTCAAAGTTGAAATACTCTTCCTCGCAAAAGTCTTCATTTTCTTCTTCATCAATTTTTTTCAATGCAATTTTTGAATTTTCAGATTCAGGAATAGTTTGTCTAACAGAAAAATGTATAACATGCCATAGTTTTGTTGGTTACATCAGTCAGAAAACACATTTTAAACACGGCAATTATGAAAAATTCACTATGGTCAGAGCCCTTAATATACTTTTCCCCGACGAAGGTTTCCCCGATTGGGTAGGAAGTTATCAGATATTGGAAATACTTCAAACCAAAGAGGTGAAATTGCAAAATCTTTAACATGGTATTTGATAGAGAGTAGTAAGTAAATTTCATTTGGCTTTGAAATCTTTCTTTAAGCTCCTCCCAAGGTTTTTAACTGTTCCAAACTATTTGAAGATTTTTACCCTCTTTGCTTCGTGTTATAAAAGACTAATATATTTTTCTCTCTTAAATATTAAAATATGATATTGTAAATATTAAAGTTTTTTTCACTTTTAGATGTCGCGAGGAAAAGAGACGAATTAGAACAGAAAGAACAGTCTGTTTCACTATACAGACGTCAATTAAATAGCACTGTGACGTCATGTTTTACTGTTTGAAAGCAAATCCTATTTTTCTAGTGATTATGTTTTTAAATAGACAAAAAACAAAATAGTTGTTTTGGGATTGAGATCAGCGAAGCTTCTTTTATATACGCGAGAAAAGATTCAACAACCATAACCAACGTAAAAGAATTTGTGAATTTTCACGGTTAAGAGTTATATATTATCTGCACACTACTCATCGAGAAAGAGCAGATGCAAGAGGATATGTAGAGAGTTAGATGTATGAATAGTAGTGGTATTTTGTTGAGTATCAAATGTAATTGATGATATTTTTAGTGGAATTTTATTGTGGGAAATGTTGATACCGATGGGGCGCAATTATTCTCCTTTGCGAGATCTGAAGATGGACCAACTATTGCAGCCAGTTCTTGAAAATAAAGGTAAACATTCCTCTCCATAATTGACTCACAGTATCTCTTTATCAATTTCGAAATTTATTGATACACTCGTACACAGGGCAAGGCACCTGGCAGAAAAATCGGGTAAATCGCTGACAGGGTAAGTATATACAGGGGATATTCCCTGCAAGTTAAGATAATTTTAATATCAAAATCATTTTTGCAGACAATATCTCATCGGAGAACAGTTGATTGAAAATCGATTTCATAAAAGAGGAAACTTCACTCGTCATATTAATTTCTTATGCTGACAGTTGATTTCTATGGTGACGTCATTCAACCAATCGAATTGACGTGTTTATCTGCATGTGACCAGATGCTCTAATATCCTTTGTATGTCTGAAGGCACGGCCATTGCATGTTTCCTGCATTTAGTTGTATATTGTACCTCGTAGGTAGCTTTGACAGCTTTTAAATTTCCCTCTTTGTATTTATCTTTTGGACCTTAGAGTATTCTTGCATAGACAAGAATGACGAAAATCTGGCAACCTAACTGTCTGTATGATACCAGAATGTAAAGACTTTTTTACTGAGTATTTATTTATTCCATACTTGGAAGTTTGGTTCTTAGGAGATAATCCTCTCTGAAATGCACAAAGTAAACAAGCTTAGTGTTTAGTTGAACGATGGTATCAAAGTATTAGAGATGTAGTTTACAAGGTATCTGTTCATTATTAATCAGTAAATGTGAGATAATCCATCGAAAAGCTAATCAAATTTGGTCGGTGAGTTCTTTCGCAAGAAGAAACTCTGGACTTGGCGGTTTTCACGACTTTTAGTCTTTAGTATTTCTCGTGAAAGTCAATGTTTTTGAAAACTCTATTCATGACGTGATTCGCGAAAGTTTATACTCGCGTAAAATTCTTGACAGAATAGGAAATATGTTCACTTTTTAGCATGTTAAATGCCTTATAAGTCAAAAGACAAAAGTTTCAAACAACTAAAATATCGTTTAAAGCGCAGAATTCAATTCCATATCATTGTGATTTCCCAGTGGGAAGGAGGCTTCAATCTCGCAATGTTTATCGAGGCTTACAATTGCTGCAACTGGGATGTAACGGACGAGCTTCTAAAGAGAGATGTGGCAAGAGTTCTTATTGCGTTTTGGTTGCGTTTAATATTTTGATTGTTTGGTCACTGAAATAACTCTGGGTGTTTGTCAGAGAGTGTGAAGACTGATGATGTCATCTAGCAGAGGTGTTGTTTCATAATAAAATCAACATATTTTGTTATCTCGTGCACCCCCATCATCCACAATGTTTTGTTTTGGTGAATCCACGTCATTAAACATCCACAACTGAGACTTTAATAACTGAAAGAAAAGGGTACAAACCGCCAAAACTCACCCAAAACATAAACAAACTATTGAAGGTGGTCATTTCCTTTTCATTTCTCTCTAAAAACACACATTTCTTTATTAACGCTTCTAAAATTCTGTGGATAGTATTTTCTTTATGATTTACAGTTCGAACAGTTCCTTACTTGTTTATTTTTTCCATCAAACTTTATATCATTTATCAATCATTTAATTATGTCATTGATGACGAAGTTAGCCTGGATATCCAAGCTCAAAATTTAAGAAAAAACAAAATTTACCTCAACATACAAAGTTCTTAAATTATAGAGCTTGGTCTCCCTAGAGAATGAAAGTGCAAACCCATGTTTCCTAGTCAACCCAAGGCAGCAAAACAGAAATTAATAAAAAGCAGTCTTACAAGATCTAAAACTATTTAAAACATCCAAAGATTACACCAAAGTTCATAAAAAAGCTTGGATGCATCATCCTGACCAACCATGTTTTCTTGGAAAATGAACTTGCCTCTGTTTTCTTCTTTTTCATGTTTTCATGTAACAGAAAGCCCTATCTTCACTAGCAACTGGAGGACTATCCTATTTTTGCTTTAGAATTGCTCCGCGCTGTGTAGATTGGCCCTTACGGCTTTAGCGAAGTGAGCGCAAGCAAGCGGACTGCATTCTCTTAAGAGAATGCAAATCGCTCTAGGGAGACCAGGCTGTAAATCAGAACATAAAATATCTAAACTAGACTGTGAAATAATTTACAGCCTGGATATCCAGGCTATGACGAAGTTTGATAATTGACAATTATTCAAGACACTTTTTAGACGTAAAAGAGTTTCAAAACTTACAAATGATGCAAATAGTGAACATGTTTGTTTTAACTTTATTCCAGTTGCAAAAGCGATTGAAGTCACAGTACTCCATCACTGTCCATCCGCCATATTGGTACGGGCTTCGATGTCAATGTCTGGAATTCTATTTATAGCTATAAAACTTTAAAGGAGATGAAGTTTTTACGTAAAACTTCATAAATACCATATTAAGTACAAATAGTTTGCATGACCAAATGATTGATAGGTACTTGATATATAGCTTGGTGTGAGAAAATTCCTTTCAATTTCGAAATTTTTCGTCTAAAGGCTCTAAAGGTCACCTTTAAGTTTAACAAATTCTTTCTTGACATTTTTGATAAAAATCGTCATCAGCTATATATGTGTAAGAAAATCTTGAAGAATTGATCTTTCCCAACGAAAAATCTATTAAATAAATGTTTAGCTAAGCTGATCAAACATCGGGCATGTGAATAGCTTGCTAGACTAACATGTGGGGGGTTTTCGCTACGGACGGTTGACGAAAACAATTTTTTACCTAGTAATAGAATTAATACAGACATTAAATTTGAACATGCGGGCATGACAAAACTTTTGTCCTTTATATTTTTTACGTTATGGCATCATGATAATACGTGGGTTGTGATTAATTTTCTCCCCTCTTTTTAAACTGATGTACGAAAATGTTTACACAAAATGCATGACATTTCGTAACTATACATCCCTCAATTGTCATTTACTCATCATCGCTCCTCCAATTACTAATCCCTCAACGTCTCATAACTTGGATATTTTTTGCGTTGTTGTACCTATCATCATAACACCACCACACAAATAAATCAGTGTCAACGTGTACGGAATGTAGATTAATTTACATAAGTTAACTCTGCCCTCGTTATAAAAGCACACGTTCGATTTGCGTAAAATCTACGTTCGAACGTTTGCTTCCATAATGGCGGGGATTACGTAACCAAACATGAACCGCATGAAAAACTCTGGGGTTTATAAATGGTTTATATCTTCATTGTATTCTTAGAATTCTTCCTACCTATTACACAGTCTGGACTCAGGTCATTGTCGTGAAATGGTCGAAAACTACGTCGCCGAAAAAGCACCCAGTGATCAAATAAGTCGCCTTGAAGTAATCTCCTCTTTTTCGGTCCAAGCTTGTTGTCATGTTGAATAAAAGAGATATTCAACTTTTTAAATACGATGACGTCAAAACCTCATAGATGATCAATTAATTATAACCTTGTGTTGATAGTATCTTCGAATTATTGTTGTTTCACAAAAGCATATTTTTCTCGAATAAAAAGTATGACGTCAATCCATGCCAAAGATTTCAAGCCTTCTTCACAATAAAATGTCTCGTTCAGCTCGACCAATCAAAAGCGTAGATTTAACGTCATCGATAGAAATCAACCAATCACCGTCGCGCTGCCATTTCCTTTACTCTCCTCGGTTCTCTTGCCCGCGTCGACTGATTGCACAGAACAGAAGGAGAACATGGTTTAGTTTTGTCACTAAATTAAGAAATAGACTTCTAAAAACTTGACTTTATACCATAAAGCTTGCTAAGTATTTTTATATTTTTTTTATTTAGCCGTCAATGTTTACGGTAAAATGGATCGTACGAACGAAGATTTTAAAACCCAACCTGTTCGTGTTGGATTTTATGATATGGAAGAAACCATAGGCAAGGGGAACTTTGCTGTGGTTAAGCTTGCCAGACACAAGATAACAAAATCAAGGGTAAGAACACAATTAATATTATCTAATTCTGTACTTGTTGTTGTTCATTCAGCTACTGCTACACTTAAATTAATGGGTTAAACTAAAAACAATTTGTATATATAAAAACCAGACATCAGAATGCTCAAGGGAGATCGACCCAGTTCTTGTGTTCAAATAACCTGTCTGACCTGTCTTTACCATCTATTTATCAGGTTGCTATAAAAATCATTGACAAAAGCAGACTTGATGAAGCAAATTTAAAGAAAATTTATCGTGAAGTTCAGATTATGAAACTGCTACGTCACCCTAATGTTCTAAAACTTTACCAGGTATATTGAATTATAATATTTAATGTGTCTATCTTATCAATATTGTATGCCCATGCAACTTCAGAAATGGGTCTTGTGTGTTAAACTTAACATCATACCAAGAGGCAATGATATTGAAGTGACTGCGAAATTCCCTTTTGATTGAGACTTGATTGTGTCTGCTGATAATCTAGAAATCTCATTTGGTTATATTGATTCTGACCGTCACTTCAATTCAGATCTAGTTTAACGTGCCTTCCCGTAAACTTAGTGAATAAGGCAATTAAATCAGTGTTGATAAAAATGCTTTCAATATAATTATCAAACTGGTTCTTTTCTGTAGGTGATGGAGACAAAGAACATGCTGTATATAGTGATGGAATATGCTACTAAAGGAGAAATGTTTGGTAAGAATTACATTATTTACATATTATTACTGCTTTAAGTTAGTAATTTATGCCGTAGTAATTATTTATTCAATAGATCTTTGCTAGAAAGTATGCGTGTAAACAGTAGGTCGTAAGTCCAAAAATGTATTTAGCCAGATTATTAGCATAATTATTGACTTAAATATTGTATCTCTTGAAGATGAGGTCTACTTGAAAGTGCCTGTTTTAAGTCAAAACAGCATTGTATTACTTATATTTTGCTTTTGATTTTTAGCACACATTGACAAATATGGTCAACTATCCGAAGATGAAGCAAGAAACTTCTTTTGGCAAATAATATCAGCAGTTGAATATTGTCACAACCGAAAAGTTGTTCACAGGGACCTTAAAACTGAAAACTTATTATTGGATGAAAATCTAAATGTTAAAATAGCAGATTTTGGATTCAGTAATTATACATCAGAAAATGAACTATTATCAACATGGTGCGGTAGCCCACCTTATGCTGCTCCAGAAATTTTTGAAGGAAAAGAATATGACGGACCTGCAATTGATATTTGGAGTTTGGGTGTTGTTTTGTATGTTCTTGTTTGTGCTGCCCTTCCATTTGATGGTGAAAGTGTCCATGAAGTTAGAGACCGTGTACTTGAAGGAAGATTTCGTGTTCCATATTTCATGTCATCAGGTAAAAATTACTCTCATCGTTTTTTCAAAGTTTTACCTTCAATTATTATAGCTTTTTTCTTGCTAAATTTTCAACTTTTTTGAAAAAAGTCGTATATCGAAACAATCTCACTAACTTTAGCTTTTGTTTTAACAGAATTGGAAGATTTGATCAAAAAGATCCTGGTAAAGAATCCATCTCAAAGATACACATTAAATCAAATTAAAGGACATCCATGGATGCTAAAAGCACCATTAGAAAAACGAAGTTTCAACCCCAACATCCAGAATTTAGAATGCAATGGCTTCAATGGAGAATTAAATTCCCAAGTGTTACAACTCATGCAAACTTTGAATATTGACATCACTAAAACAAAAAAAGTAAGTAATTTTTGTCTCTTTTTCTGTTTTTTTTTTTAAATAATTACTTTATTTCCTCGATAATAAGGGCCTTTCATGTACAGTATTCCAACATAATGCAATCCAAGCTAGAAATGTTTAATTCCTCGTATTTTCTTCATTTCAGTCTGTTGAGCAGAATGCATATGATCACCACAGTGCCATTTACCATCTCCTCAGTGAAAGGCTAAAGCAACATCGCACGTCATATCCAGAAAAAAGCAATGTCGGAACCAGGATTAGGCGTGCTAGTTGTATGGCTGATCAAGCTATTGTTAGAAACAATAGGGTTCAAGCCCTCGTTAATCACCAACAATATAGACTTCCTTCTTCACAAAGTAGAAATCCACATGCACAATTACAGTATGCTTTGAATGAACTTCATCTTGGGGATGTTAAGATTCCTCCAGAAATATGTAGTAGTAATGTTCCTGGTTGTGTTACAGAATTTATTCCCCCTATTACAACTCAAGCATCATACACTTCTAGACTTTCCCATGTCACAACACATGTTTCATCGGCACAATCAAATATTGAGACTGTTACAGAAGAAGGCTGTGTTGGTGAACAACCAGTATCAAACCCACCTCCAACTAATAAGAGGAGAGGTCGTCGGTCAGCCGTAGATGCCATGGTACACATGAACAATAGCAGGAGGCATACTGTGCAAGGTCCTCCAAATCCAGATACATTATATGTTCCTGCAAACCATCCTTTATTGAGACAAGAAAATTCTGAAAAACCCCCTGAGTCTGGAAATGAATTTGCAAATAGAGTCAAGATTCAAATTATTGAACCCACTGTACCTGTTACCGAGCAAACGTCAATGTCAATGACTTTGCAACCTAATGCCCAACCAAAAATTGTTCCTATATCTCCACTTGCGCACAAAGATATTGGTTTCAAAGAAGGAAGACGTGCTTCAGATGGTGTGAATGCTCCATTCAGACATTTGTTACACAAGGCCGAAAACCAATATCTAAAAGAATATCAGGAGTTACAGAAGCTTCTTCAACGTAGTCTGACTCCAAATGAAATAGGCGAACAACAATTTAACCATAATCAATTCATTGAATCTGGTGGGTGTGCTACCCAGAATGGTCAAACACCAGACTGGAAATCAAGTCCTTTGTCTAGCCAAAACGAACTTATGATGACTCTGCAAAGTATGCATTTAGTTAATCAAGACAAAGAAGGTCAAAATGAACAGGAAAGTTGGAATAATGGACTTGGACCTTGTAGAAGACAGGCACCTTACCGAAAGATGTCAGGGGGATATTCACCTTTGCCTGCTCACATTCGCAAAAGGAGAACTCCTGTCCTTGGGGAAAGTCCCTTCTCTAGTTTTGATAGTGGAATGGATGATTGATTTTGTTGATCCTGTTCGGTTCTTTTTTAATGAATAGTTCTCGCTCGTAAATTTAAAATTGTTTTTATTTTCCACCTTTTTTAAGAAATATTTTGTTGATAATAACAATTTGTTTTGAATTTACCATGTTTTATTTCTAGTTTTAAGTTATTACACCAATTTAATCCTATTTTCAATCTTTCTGTAAAATTGTACATACAAGTATTTTTAAATGTTTTAAAAGGTTTAAAATTCGCTATTTCTCAAAGTTAATAAGAGTATTTTGATACAAAGATATTCAATTTTGGGCCTCAATTGATTTATTTGCAATATTTTCGATAATTATACCGTGGCTGTCAAATTAATTTTTACTTTCAAAACTTTTTCACACCCTCTATGAACCTATGAGTTAAAAATTGTGTATATTGTTTTGGATTTTTCATTTCGTGTGCGATATAAGAAAGTGGATCTCTTAATTCTTTTACCTTTGTCAACATGCTTGCTGTGAGCTGTGCATGTCATGTGTTCTCAAAAAGGTAAAATGACGTAAAAGAAATTACATACAGACGTATTTTATGTCTGTTTATATAAAAAAGACAACTTGACTTCAATCAAAACACTCGGTGCTATCTCAAGTAACCATATACTTGGATAGATGCCAAAATTGACGCTTTGAAATATCTTGCCCCCTTTTCTTATAATAAATTTACACACAGTCACTACCTTTGATTTTATAACAATAACATTTTTAAATTATTTTATTTTTCAAAAGAAATTATTTTTTAGTTTTACTTCATATACCACGTCAACTCAAACGAGTTGCAGATAATACCTACCAAGGGCTTTTCAAAGTTAAATATTTTACAAGCTTCCTTCTTTTTTGTCTTTTTTGATATACATAACCTTAATTAGGGTTAAGTATCGGCGGAACTCTACGTCTTATTGATTTTTCGAAAATAAAGGTAGCTCGTAAACTATTTTTTGTACAAAATTGTCATTACTATATTGTGAGATAGAAGTTGTTGGTTATTTTAACTTTTTTTTTTTGATTTTAGTGAGATTTGAATTGAGCGTTGAGAGTGAAAAATACTTAGAGGGAATTTCTAAAATTTGTAAATTATTTTTTATGTTGACCCGTGGCAGAGCCAATGAAAAACACAAAATATGTCAAAAATCAAAAAAGAAAATATTTGTTGTTATTTTTTGTCTTTTTGCTGTATTGAATTACATCGGTTAAAGTTGACCAGTGTAACTCCCTAGCCAACTTTTATGGCGCTAGTCTTCATCAGCTATTTTTATCGTTTGTAGACCACTAAAAAGGATCTTTGTCTTCGTAAAAAGTGCCCAGATTCCATTAAGAATTGGGTTTTTGGGTGAATGAAATTTATCGGGATTTCTTTTTTGGACGAGGATTCCTGCTCTAGTGTTATTTTGGCAAGCGGAACTCAAAAGTCGTTCTGTCTCCTTTCTTTTGGAATCAACGCCAACCTAATCAAAGTTGAACTTTGTCTATTAATGATGCCAAAAATATTAATGAAAAGGAACACTAACACAAATCATAAAAATGTTTGAACATCCGATGCCTTTCTATGTTTATCTTTTGTTATTAAAATTCTTAATTGGTATTTAGCATCCTTTCGTTCCACTAAAGTGGGACAACAGCTTTTTCAACGTGCTCTTTTTTGCGCACACACAATATACAGTAGGCAATTTCAAATTTTCTGTTTTTCTGATACTTTCCTGAAGAAAAAAGCAGGCTGAATCTAGGAAGACAGGAAGCCAATATTTTCTCCCAGTTGACGTAAATAATCTCGACGTGAATTCCCTCTTGCGTTTGGAGTAAGGTTAAGAATTGAACTTAATGACGTCACTTTGCTATTAGTTCAAATTGGAAGAGCGTCATTCCATGAAAGTAAAGTTCATGAAAAGAAACCCCTCTGTATAATAGAAAAGAAAATATCAGCGGGTCTACTGACATTCAAAATTGTTAATTTTGTTTTCAGACGATTTTTCCTCCGTCTGAATGGATTCTAAAGTTATGTAAAGCATGTAAAAATGGTTTCTAAATCTCCTTTGATTTGTAATGAATCTAGATTTCATTTTTTGCGCATTAAAATATGTTTCTATCAACCAGATTTCGTTATGGAGAAAAATGTTTTCATCCATCATCATCATTATTTACTGACGACTTGTTTCTCTTTATGATTGCAAATTGATGGCGTAAAAGTCATTAAAGACCTATTTAAGAGACCGCAATCATTTGAAAAAATTAATTGCAAAACTTCAAGAAACTGGCATGGCCTCTGGAACCGTCCGTTCTCTTTCAGCGTAGTTCCATTGTATTATTTTCGCTATCGATACATAGAAAGTGATCGTCTGAGATTTAGTACACTTTTTTGACCGTAGGTGCTAATTGCCGCGCGGGCATTTTTTGTCCGTTTTACCACCCTAAAACCGTCCCAGTGTTTTTTCGCACCTAATAGAAAAAAGTTTGAAAAAAGATTGAATCGAGTTTGGGATGATAATAAAGTGGCACTCGCCTGACTGCGCGACTGCGGTCGAAAAGGTGTATTTGTGATGGTACAGCACAAGAAACTTTGATAAAACATTTTCATAAAGGGCACACTCATTCAAGGTTTCAACTGAACGGGATATGTAGGGAATTTTAACCGGAGAACTCTTCCATTTCTGTTCTGACTTAGTAGGTAGACAACTCCACTCGGAATCGTATTGAATGTCGTTATTACTAGTGTAGTATAAATCAAAATGAATCTATAATTACAGGTAGTATACAAATCTCTTCTTCTTTCGTGCGCGCTATCCGAATCAGAAAAAACCAACTAAAGAAAAAGACTGGGTTCGAGGTTGCGGACAAACGATCTGGACAAAGTCTTTTGGAATATTATAACATCTGTCTGTCTAAAAAATCTAGTTGCAGAATTGAATAGCTTGTGGTCTGTTTGAGAGGAAACATCACAATCACAATCAAACCCAAACAGAAAGTTCCGTTTTTTAATGGTACTTTAAATGTAAAGGAAATGAGTTGCCTTTTGTCTCCTTAACAACAACAGTTTTGTATGCCTACGTAATTGTTCTTGTGTGCACATTGTATACTTCATCACAAAGTATCTTTCCTTTGTGTACTTTTACGTGGTAAATGATCATTTCATGAACTTTGACCGTTCGGCGAATACCTTGTTTTGCAAACCGACTATTTTTCTTTTGCTTACACAGCAACATATACTAATGAATTAATTATCCCGTTAAATACTAAATATCTCTACGGCAAATTACTTGGTTATAGCATGGAGGTAATAAAAATATAGATGGAGAGTCAATGCCTTTTGTTCTATTCTGATTTATCATCGGAAGCAAACAGCTGTTTGGTTGCTTTGGGAATAAGATGATTAATTTTGGGTATACTCG
This sequence comes from Clytia hemisphaerica, assembly GCF_902728285.1. Lineage (NCBI taxonomy): Eukaryota > Metazoa > Cnidaria > Hydrozoa > Leptothecata > Clytiidae > Clytia > Clytia hemisphaerica. The sequence goes on from NW_027104020.1 coordinate 377,315, forward strand.
TGGGAATATTCAAGTTCATAAAAAACTGAATAAAAAGATGTTGGATTTTTAACAACTCTATTGTGAGATAATAACTTTGTTGATCAAAATAAGAAAAAGGTTACCGTAACAAGCACAAAATCCTATATTTCTAAGGGTCCCCTCTCATAAAATCATCGATAAATTTCAAAAAGAATTCTATATTACGATTAGGTAACCTTTTAATTAATCATCCATCAGAATTTGAGAGCCCCCTCCCTTTTAGACGTAAAGATTTCTAGTGAAGAAATTTTCAAGGAAAATGTGCTGAAACTCTCAAAATTAGCACCGTGTTCGCCCAAAAATACATCGATATGAAACCATAGAACTTTTGTAACCTGACTTTGAGAAAATTATTTTTGTATCGCGTTTGAACAAGAACTTTTTGCTCAATAAGTTTATTTCAATCAGGATAACATTCTCACTTCTGTTCTTATAAATTTACATTTCGGATTTTTTTGCTTCCAATGATGGTACATCAAAGAAAAGCCGCTTTGAATAGATTTATAAAAGATTTCAACGATCATTTAGATCATTACCGAGACGTTTTCTCTCCATCTATATCTTTATTACCTTCATGGTTATAGTGAGTTTTTTGTTTCTCATTTCCGAAACTTTCTTGATCGTTTCACCGGCGGCTAGTTCGAAACACGGGTCACGGGTCACGGGTTACGGGGTACGGGTCACGGGTCACGGGGCACGGGGCATACAATTTACAGACCGGAAAAAATATAACGATATCATGACGTATAATTCATAACACGTGTACTACATAACACATATAATAGTACTAATACTACTAGTATAGTATGTCTGAAACAATTATATACGAATAGTATTATCATGAAAATTTTTAAATAATATGTCACCCACAAATTTTGACAAAATGATATTGAATGACAAAAATATTGTCAAAATCATGAAATATAAGGCCTCTGAACCAATTTACAGCAAAATGTTTTTTCATACTCAATAGGATGCTAATCATGTGACTGGATATAGATTGACATGTTTTAAAACGATTAAATGCTGCAAGATAGTGGTTTTAGAGATATGAGTATAATTACGTCATTTTTATTAAAAATTCATAATGATAAGTGGAAAATATTGACACATTTATAAAATACCATCATTTCTACGTTATTATCCATTAAAATTATATTCATACTCAAGGTGATGGAGGGGATATAATGAGATATGATTTAACAATAGCCGTACTATCATTTTCTTGAGAAAGCTCGCTTTTCAGGCGATGGGAATTGTAATATGTATATTACTTACGTATAACATATAACATGCATATAACACTAAAAGTGTATTATTGATAATATAAGCTTATTATATGTATGTAATATGTTGCGGTGTTTTCTGGTCTGCATTATACACGATGCAAACTTCGAAAGCACGTGGAAAGCACGTGGTTAGGTTTTAGCGTTTTAAATAGTCATACGTGGATAAAATACCTCAAAATTGACTTTTTCGATAATTTTTAGTGTTTTTAAAACATTTTCTGTTTGAATTACTTTGATCTGAGCTGCCCCGTCACCCCGTGACCCATGACCCGTGCCCCGTAACCCGTGACCCGTGACCCGGACCCGTGACCCGTGACCCGTGTTTCGAACTAGCCGTTTCACCGGTAAAAACCGGCAATATTTAAATGTACACAGACGATAGCTCGCGGCTAAGGAACTAGTTTGTTTGGAACTAGTGAAGCTTACTTTTACCTACCTACAGTGGTGGTTAGAATTTGCAACCGTTAATAATTTGAGGGAATAATGTACAAAATACTCTCAGTGGTCAGTGGAAAACCTGGATTCCTCATCTATGACGTCATAAATACAGGAGATATGTAACTTTTAAGGACTCACTGGAACTTGGAAGGACACCTTACACCAGTTCTCACTAACACCTCTAAAAAGTCCCTGAACATATTCTTATAAACAACAAATGAGAAATTTTGAACTCACCATACAAGTCAACACAAAAATACCTCTTTCACTGTTGTTACTTTGAATCAGCATAAATGAATAATACGCCACATGTGTTTCTCTTTATAGAAATATGACCAACCTTTTAAGAAGAGTTTATTTCTAACGTCATAAAAACATCAGAAAATGTTTCTGTCAGCAACTCATTTTTCACGAAAAACGTCAAAGTTCATTTTTTTATTAGGATAAGACTATCGGCCTCCGGTGTGTGTACCAGGCCAAAAAGTCATATCGCCCCTGGTTGGGCGAGGAAGAATATTTTCGATTTTTCATTTTTGTTGTACTTTAATGTATTGTAATGGTATATTTGTATTTTAATGGTATATTTAGATCACTTTGCAAATTATTGGTGACATATACGATATAGGGGGCGCCCCCTTGGACCCTCGGTGACGGGGGCCATTAAGACACCTCGCTGATTTTACAATTCAAGTTGCAATGGATTTTAAATATTTTATCCTAAAGTGTCCAAAGCAAAGACTCTTTTGAATGTTTTTTTTTGAAAAAGGAAGAAGGGCAAATATAGTTTATAGAGCTTGGCACGAAAAGGAAGACATACTCGACTGTAAAATTTAAAGTTTTATCCCCTTAAAGATAAAATATGCTGTTATGTCCTCACATTAACATGTTGATGTTCTTGAAGACCTAAAGAAGACGAATTTTCAAAATTTTCACTTTTGAAAACATTAGTTAGGTTACAATCAACGTCAAAATATTTTTAGAATTTTTTCATTTTTAGATTGGAAGTTCGGGCGAGAAAGTCGCTTTTGGGCTATTTGTTTAATTCAATCGAATATTTCATTTTGGGAGGGATTTATAGACTTAGGGTCTTATAGAGTCTTATTTCTTGACCATACTTAAACTTTTGGATCCTCAGATTCTACAAAGTCATAAGTCTAATATTAAAACTCAGAGTTAAAACTCTAGACCGTTCCAATCAAGCTAGAGAACTTCCAAATCGTTTGTGGCTATAAGATTTCGTTGGAAAATTTCCTTTTTTTCTCAAATACTATGACCTTGATCGGTTTTAACAAGCTATGGAATTGCGTAGTGTTTATATATTAAAAATGCAATGTGCATACTCAAATATTTAGTATCATACTCAGTAGGGATTTGAGCTTAGTGAAGTTTTCAAATAAAATTTTCCAGTGGGTATTGGTTCCACCGGGTCTTCGGGTAAGTTGAAAATACCAAGATTAACGAAGCATCTTTTGTGTCCTGTTGAAAAAGGATATTGTATAAAATACTGCGCATTAGAAATAAATATTTACATAAAATAAAGTTCATCAAAAATACTACGGTTATTTACAAGACAAATACGAAAAATTAAGCACCTGATAATCAATCGTTAACAACAAGATAGCTGAAAACATCTCATAATCATAATCAACACCAATATGGAAAGCACCAGAAGGAACAACTGATCCTTACGTCTTGGCGTTTAGTGTTTCACAGTGGTTAGTCCACAAAAATACAATACTAACTCGATTCGAGTCAAATTATAGGAAGGAACAATTTAGAACAAATCATCATAAAAACAAACTAAACACAAAAACTTAGAAAGGTCGTCTGTTTCCAAAACAAAGCGATCAAATAAATGATATTCTCTCACTGGATCAAACAGGTATACATCTCTGCCTCATTGAGCTCTTCACTTTCTACCCTCACAATATTTACAATGAAAAATTAATTTTAGGTTGTTTCTTACTGTCCTTTTCCTCACTGGAACTTCAATCGGATATAATAATATTCAATAGTGAAGGACGTGATAAGGGTTGGGAAGGTTGAGAGCGATGCTACCACTACAATGAATATATACAAGATATGATAAATATTGAAAAAATTCGATACGCAAGGATAATTTATAATGTATTCCATTCGTTCGCATGTTAATCAATGTCGAGATCGAGACGAATGACTTGCACAGAATCTCCTTCACGAACATAATAACTTGTCACGCGCTGTACATTTGATTTCTTCATCTTACGGCCAACATATGTACTATCGTTTTCTTCTTCCTCCTGCTCAAAATGAACCAAATTGAACTTATTCTTCTTCAATTTCAATCGCGTGCCAAGTTCCTTATACAAAGAGCGAACAGTTTGAGAGCAATCCAAAGAATAGAGGAAAGGTGATTCTACGTCTCCTTTGACCAGAACATCGACAATGAAACTTCTATCGAAATTCACTTCAGCCAATTCGTCTAACTTTCCGTATGTTTGTATAAGATCTTGATAACGAGTGGGCTTGTTTTCACCTTTCATATGAAACCTGATGAACAGCCTCTCCGCGTCCTCACGTTCTTCGTCCTCTACGTTACTCCCGTTTAATTTGGTAATATTCGGTAACCTAGCAACCGTCAAACAACGTTGTTGTTTCTCGGTCAACGATTTCTTTGCGTAAATTGGACAGCCTTTAATTCGTAACTCTCTTAACTGTGGCAGATGTTGGAGATTCTCAATAGATTCCCAATCATCGATGGGGCACTCCATAATGTTCAAGTTTTTCAAATGACAAAAGTCATTGCTATTTTTTTCATATTCAATTTCTTTGAATAAATTTTCACTAATATTCAAAGAAACGAGATTCGGGAAAAGTTTTCCAATTTTTCGGATATCAGCCCATGTCTTGATGTTATTTTTTGCCATAGAGACAGTGGTAACATTTTCATACTGTTTGTTCAGGTTTCCGGGGATGGAAGAAATATCATTGATGCAGAAGTGAAGCACGGCAACACTGAAGAATAAAATAATATAAAAACTTTCAAATTGTTTATAACTTGGTTGCTAAAAGTTGAACTCAAAGTTGTCTATCATTACGTAAGTTTGAAATTCTATCATCAAACTACAAATATTATTTTCAGAGCGACGAGGATATTTTGGTTAGCACGATGAAAACGTTAATAAGGAGATAATCTCTTCCAAGAATTCAAAAACTTTCGACCAAAAATCCAATGAACCACACTCTTGCAAAACAAAAAGTAAGGACCAAAAAACCCTTAAGTTATACACCCCCTTCTCACAGACCCGGTAGGATTTTTTTAGCCAGTGGAGATAAAAATAACGGACTGAAACGCGATGGGGATCAATATTCCCAAATATTTTATTCAAGTTCTTTTGTTTTCAAGTCAGAAAATCCAGTGGGGATGGGAAAAATAACAATTTTTTTGCAGTGAGGATTGACTGGTTTATTTGATTATTTTTTAGTTGCGACAAAAATTGGAGGATAATATTCCGGGACGATAATTTGGCCAATTTTTTTCAGTGGGAAGGGGCTGTAGTTATCCAAGACCTAAAACCTGCACTAATTTTTCAATTCGAACAAGCTCGACAATTGACGCTACTCTTCTCGAACTAATGCCATAGTATCTTAGAGAAATCCTATGCCCTTGTATTTCAAAGATTCAGTACAAGAAATTTGGTACAGAGAAGAATCTCCAAGTGTTTATCATTTGTCAAGCATGAAAATTATATTACCTTGGGTAGATATCAAGTAGTTTAAGAAGAGATTGGAAATCGATGCCAGTGTTATTGATGACTAAACTGTGGATGGACTTTTGAGGTGTTGACAAGTTGTGGTCATGTTGAAGCAAAGTATCCCTATCCAGTGGGTTGTGTGAAACATTCAAACAGGTCAAATGTCTCAAACATTTTGTGATGTTAATTATCTGAAAATCAAATCCGAATAAAGGGGATTAGCGGAATGTCTGTTCAAGATTTTTTCATTCATGTAGAAACCATGCCAATGGCATTAGATTAATTCCCTTGAGGGTGTTTTAATATGGCATGGTAAAAAAAGTCGTCGTGAACATGATTTATATATGCCGTTGGTTAAATTTTGTAAAATGAAGTCGATGATAAAGAATTTATAATTATGAAATGATGATTGTACATTCATGTTTAATCAATACTTAATTGATGAAATATATTGATGAAGGAGAAAATAAATTAATTTTAATGAATTGACATGATATTTGTTAATAATGCAAATCTTCTACATAAAAAGAAACGGGCTGTAATTTCAAAATGATACATTTAAAAAATGATCCAAGGACACCTACTTCGCTCCAATCTTCGAAGTAGTTTGAGGAAACATCTAACTCTTGAACCATGGGGCACGAGTTGGCGATGTCATCATAATTTCCAGCATTTTTGATGCTGCAATGATCGAGTCCTATGATTTTCCTCTTATCCAAAGATTGTTGCGGACAGTTAAGCGCTATAAAATAATAAGAGCAATAAGAGCCTTGAAATAGCCTTGAAGTCAACAAAACGAAAAATTGTATCCTCTTTCATTAGAAAGCTTTTCAACAATCATCGGTCTTACAAAAACCATGATTAATTTTTTTTACTGTCAAAAAGATAATATTTAGAAAAGGAATGAAAAAGGAAACATTGAATAATAATATTTGCTATTTATCTAATTCATTTAACTCATTTAGTATTTATTTTTTGACTTGAACTTCTCATCACCGCCAACTTACATTTTCAGCTTGAGGATTCAACTTAATTTCAACTCCTAGTTTTCAATACCGCTGGCTGCCTTCATATTTTGGTATTCTCAGCACCAAGCCATTATGTTAAGCTTTGTGTCAATATTCTCAGCCTTTAATTCTCAACTTTACTACTTATCCTCGGTTTGATATGAGCTTATTCTTTAGGAATTTTATATTATAAATTATTTTTGAATAAAGAACCAAACATTTTATTTTAACTCATTTTCATTTATATTTTTTTTTTGTTAAATGTTTTTATATGTAGGGAGAACGAACATATATGTTTTGTTACTACTTAAATATATAGATAGATAGATAGGGGTCCCTCAACAATGAAGAATGTCCCTAAACAAATGTTTATTATTTCAAAGGGAAGAGCATCCTTAAATCTACAAATTCACGGCTTCTGGGAAAATTTTATCGTTTCATTGTTTGATAATGACCAACCAATTAGGTGTTAAGTCATTAAAAGACACTGGAATGGGACCATTGTGTAAGGATTGCAGCTTAAAAAGAGTTAATGGACGGCGTGTTTAAAAATACACAATTTCTCTTTCGATTTTACAGTGAGTGAAAATACAGATCAGATATGCAACAGTCCCATGTTTCCACCAATCGTCCCAAGTTGGAGCAGTCGACGGTAATACAAGTCAAATATCTTTTAGTATATTGAAAAAATTGGACATCCATTGGAATCGAAATCGGAGCCCCATGCATATGACATGAGACAGACAATCTAACCGCTTGAGCTAACCACGCTTTGAAAGTAGTGAGAGAAAGCATGAACCGATAAGAAAGGAAAAGGAAAGAAAGAATCGAGAAGAAAATTAATTCCCGCTTTGATGTTATTATCGTAACAAAAGGATCAGTCATGCTGAAATTCCTTTCCACACGTCAGCAATCTACTTTTTATAAATAGAAAAACTAGATTGTAAGGAAGATTCTAAAAAAAAATAGCTGTTTTCTTAGACGACTACGTTTTAGCAAAGCTGGAGAATGGACTTTTTTATGCAGATATGTTTAACTGAATAAAAGTTGAACAAGTGTAATAAATTTATCCCAGAACTTAGATGAATTTAAAATATCACCACAACGATCAAATGTTCAGGCCGAAAGAATTTTTTACCCCAAAGAAAAGTAAAAACACAAAGCAACCTTTGATAAATTCTATTGACAATCGCACTCTAACATTTCACTCAGAAATGTTTCAAATATAAAAAGAAAAAGAATAAAATAAAGTATAGCTACTCACATCTGACAATTATGTTATCCAAATTATCAAAGTCATATTGAGAGGAGAATTTCTCATGGAGGGCATTGCAAAAAGTTTTCAAATCAGACTGTTCCATATTCATTCAATGTCTCCATATATCTCTGAAATGATATCAACTTTTAAAGTAAGTTATAGCAAAACACTGCAAACTTGTTACTTCAATAATTTTTCTCAGCTGAGAACTTTGTTTTGATATTTTGGCTTACGAGTGCAAAAAAAAGAAAACAAAACCACGTGATCAAATCTAATCCGTTTCATTGGCTTAAAAGCATTAGTCTTACGTAATGTTTCGTGTTTATTCTTCCGGTCGTACCGGAAATTACGGGTTAGGAGAATAACGGTCTTGTTCGCCGGTGCCCCATGTATGTACTGTGTGTACTTACACTTTTTGATAAATAACGAGATTGCTCACGGGAATTTTTTGACCCGCATTCCGCGCGATCGTGTTTAATCGCCCGCGCGTGTACGCTCTGTGAATCCTGTCTGCTGTATATAGGTACTGTATACAAGAAAAAGCTCCTCTCTTCAGTCTTTTGGAATTTAAGGAGATTGGAAAGTATCCTAACCCCCCAGATGGAAATTCTAATTTTAAATAAAGGCACTAGCAGGGTTTACAACCCGTTTGCTGCACTCCCACTAAAAAGACTATAAAGAGTCCTGAAAATCCCCTGAAAATCTCGATGAGTGATCGGCTCCCGTATGTTGGAAATGATCTAAAATCATTTATTTAAGAAGTTAATACCTTGACAGGGCAAATAAAATCATACAGGTTATGGCAAATAAAGATATATAATATTTAATTCAAGTTTAATTACAGATCATCTTAAGTGGCCGAGTGGTTAAGGCGTTGGGCTGTTAGTTGTTGGAATGTTATTTTTGAGAGTTCGAATCCTATACGGTGCGTTGAAGTTTGTGTTATTTTGTCAGCATTGACCAACCTTTTTCTGGTTTTATGGGATGAGCTGGAGTTTTTATAAGATACTTCACTAATTGGTCATTTGAAATAATAGAGATGACGCGTTCTTTAGAAAAAGCAATAAAATTCTTTGTCTCAAGATTCAACCATCAACCGAATCATCGAAAACCTTGTAAAAACTCCAGCTTGACCCGGTTTTATGAGGTCTTATTGATATTTTTGGAAATTCCCGTTATATTTTTAAGAAACAAAAATTTTATAAGTTGTGTTACCTCAGTGCAGTTTGACTCAAGTACAGTATTTCAAAATGGATCAGGTTGGTTAGCGGGTGGAGAGTCAAGAGTCAAGAGTTACATGACTTTCCCTTCTCTTGAAAATCCAGTATTCCAAAACATTGAACTAAAAAAATGCATAAAAATCGACTTTCGTCTTTTTTTATTATCTCACTAACACTTTTTTCGAAACCACAAGTGAATAGAAAGGCAGATAAAAATGATTGACAGGTCTAAAAGATGATTGACAGGTGCGGGTTTGCTCGCGCGGGCTAGAAATTCCCATGAGCAATCTCGTTATTTATCAGAATGTGTACTTACTTACAGACTTGGTCCTACTTACATCACCGAACGCAAAAAAGCCTAAGATTTGTCCAAAACCATTGTGAAATTTAACAGTTAATCGCACGATGAGTTATTTTTTCTTCTTTGGCGCGCCTTCAAAGAGAGCAATTAATCGTTAATTGCATCCTGTAGAGAGCAATTAATCGTTAATCACACTCTTCAATGAGGCGCCAATATTTACAAAATTGATTTTAATGTTTTTTCTTACATTTTTTTTGCATCGAACGTTTTAATTGCATTCGAAATTTATTTTGTGAGAAAGAAAATCAATAAACAACAATAAAAGAAAGACATAAAGAGAAGAGAACAATATAAAACTCTCAGTGTAATTTCTGTAATTTACTTTCCTAACTGGGAAAAAGTAGTGAAAGCCATTGTGCGATTAGCTCGTAATCACATAATAACTCGTACAATTCGAAAATTGCACTCGTGATTTTTTTGTTTCGAATTTTCCTCGTCCTTTCGGACTCGGAAAATTAATAACAAAAAAATCACTCGTGCAATTATATTCGAATTGCACTCGTTATCATGTGATTACATATACATATCCTACAGTATATATTAAAGAATATTGGAATAGATTACTTTAGAAAATAGATATCACAAGAGATAAAAAAAACAAAAACTTAAGATTTGTATTAAAGGTTTTATTTTTACATAAGTGTTCCCGTTTCATATCAGACACATATTTCATATGCTGCGATACTCACGGTAACGGGTCACGCGTTTTGGATGAGAAATAAGTACCTTAAGTGGATAAATTTTGGCGGGGATTAAATTTGGCGAATTTGACGAATTTTGGATCGAAATTAAATCCTCGCAAAAATTTCCAAACTCGGCAATTCGTTTGAAAATCTAGCCCTTTCGGGACTTTGAAATCAAAATAGAAAATACGAGTAAAACGCTTCACTCGAAAAATTTGGTAGATTGATCTAAAGCAAACTTAGATTATATCTCTTACCCAGACTGCAGAGCCCCAATTGCACAACTATTTGATTTTACTTGTAGATGAGATCAGGCGTGATACAATTGTGTGCGCTCAGAATCATACAAAACCGAACAAAGAGGGAGAGGGTTGAGTTTGCAGAGCGGTACTTTTGGAGGTTGAAGCATCCTCTAACGAAATAAGTTTATTTTATTAGGAAGTTATCTTTGGTTTATCATCATAGAGGTATGCGAATCAGACTAATCTTATGTCCTTTAACGGTTGATTTACTCTATTTATCCCGGAAAGAATACTTTCAAAAGTTTGTGAACTAAACGACACAGGCGTAGCCTGGCATGAACAAACTTTGCATAATTATGGGTATGTTTTGACCCCAGCTAGAATCTCTCGTTTCTTGTCACCATTTTTAAATATGGAGGAATTTAGGGGCACCCCTGTTCTGTCATTCTATCAATTTTCACCAATTTCTTCAAAGCTCGAAGTTTCGCTGAATTCTAAGTACGAGAAGAAAGATTCGCGAGACGAAAAAGCGCGAAATTTTGGGAAATGTGAGCAATGAAAATGGAAATTCTTAGGCTGAAGTCAAAAAGAATTTCTTCTCTTATTACTAAGTAATAAAATACTGTGATACATCAAGAAATAGCACAACTTGAAGTTTTAGGCCTGACGTAAAACACAAGTCGTTCTTCGTTGATTTCACTCAGTTTGGTTTCAAAAGAAAAATGATCAACTTTGCGCCAAGAAAGCGTCACATCAGGGTTTTTATGTTTTCTGTTCCACGCATGACTTAATTCTATACGTAATTCTTCTATGTTGTCTTCGTAAGAAGCGCTTGAAAGCGCAAATTCCTGTTCTTCTTGTGTATTTTCCATCGGGTTTTCGATGGTCAACAACACTTTCTTTGATATTATAACCTTTCTATCAGGTCGCCTTTTACTACACATCCAAACTGGTTCAGCATCTGAATATTCGTTCCGGATAATGTAACTAGAACCAAGGAAAATGAGACAGGTAGGGATACCACTCAATTTAGAAAACTGCTCCTTGACATACGCAAAGGTATCTGTTTCTTTGAACACTGGTAATGCTTCTTTAACGTTTCGGTAAAAAGGACAAGTGAAAATAATTTCCATACTTTGTGCTGGTTTGACTATAAGATCAAATGTGATCGATTCACATTGATTGTTTGATAACGAATCAAGTTTCATAGAATCTGTAATCTCAGCGATGTTCGATTCTTTACAATGGAGCATTTGTAAATGAGGTAGAATGTTTTTCAATTGGTAAATTTTGACTTTCAACTCTTCTATCGTCTTTATTGAATCAGTTTGCGTTAGAACATCAATGCAAAACTGACCTGTCAGAAAGTTAATGTTCACCGACTTCAAAAACTTGATACCATACTGATGACAAAAACATTGAACATTTTTATCGAGTGAGGGTTTAATGATTAGGAACAACGTAACACTTTCGTTGATCCCACCCTCATCATTCACAAAATAGTTTTCCAAATTTTCAGAGATTCGCTCACCCTGGTGATGAAACTCGATGGAGGCAGACTTGAGATCCTCGTGTTGTGATCGCACCAGGGCGCACAATGCTTGATACTGAGAATTCCCTACCACTTTTGATATCGAAAATTGGCAAAACGCGATATTTTCATCACATGGATGCTTAATAATAACAGATTTGACGCAACTCAGATTATGCCTTGTAACCGTCTCAAGTAATTTCTCGTCTTCGACCTCATCGATTTGAATAGCAAATCGAACGACCAGCGGAGGTTCGATATCACCAAGTCGGATCCTCGTTTGTAGTTCGAATTCGAAAGTCAATTTATTGTCGAAATACAGAAGAATCTTATTCTTTGGAATCTGAAGGGACTCTTGAATGAACTCTTCGATGGATGATCCACTTTCACCTTTGTAAGAATAAAATAAACTCTCGAAACTGTTGTTGAAGCATGTAATCTCGATTGGTTGCATCATCTGAATATCATTCTTCTCGTAAATGTGTTGATATTCAAGATTCGGAGTATGATAAATGAGCAACTTGATTTGTTGTGGGGTTAAGTCAGGATTTTCTGTCCAAGCAATAGGAAGGTATCCAACAGGCACTCGCGAGCTTCCTTCTAAAATCAATTCTATTTCCTCACAAGGCGTTCCATATAAATGTCTAACGTATGTCTTCATATCATCTACACTGAAAGAAGAAATCTCTTTCAATGGATACTCAACGACATCGTCTCTCCCAGGAACGACAATTTCAATATTTGGTAAGATTTCGGTAAAAGAATTATCAGGTTGAACATAATTTCCCTCTGCGTCAAAAACATATCTTGTTTGAACTAACAATCGAAAAGAAAGCGATTCCATACCAATATTTCCATCCAGGAAAAGATCAACAAGGAGTTGCTCATCACTCAAAATGATACAGTTCTTATGCAAGATATGCAACTCGTCCGTAGGCTGCCAGCGTTTCTTACTATGAATATGACGCTTCACATCCATTACTGTCGATCTCGTATCAAGATTTTTGAACGTAAATTTGAAGATCTCCCATTTACTTAGATTGAAGAATTTTATTTTTCGAATTTCTGATTTTTGAGAAGCGAATTTTCTTCTAGATTGAACGATGTTTTCATACGAAGATTCGTCAGTGATTTCAACTTCCAAATGGATATCTCGTTCAAAGCGGTTGTCATATAGATCTCGAAATAATTCATCGGTGACTCTCATACCGTTACTCCAAACTGTTTGACATTCAGGAGGAATAGTATATCTTTTTTCGATGTTTTCTTTCAATTGGCGAAGTGTTTGAACATCATACCAATAAAACAATGTGGAATTGCTTCCAATCTTTATTACTAAATGATTTCTCATCTTCTTATTTAAATACTGAAAAGAAAAGAAATCGAATAAAATTATCAACCAAAAAAGCTCTTCCCAAAGTTTTAAATTAGCATAATATCAATCAAATCTAGTATACAAGTAAAAATCCTAGCAAACGAGAATGAAATCTTATAAACACTTTTTTTTTGCCGAGTAATAAAAGCTTTTCCTGATATTAAAGTGGATTTTAAATGAACAACACAGAAGTTATAGCTTGAAGCAATTAATTTGCTTAAAGATTTAACGCTTTTCATAAAAGTTTCATTTTTATGTACAGTTAAAACAAAATTATGAAAGTCTAATATATGTAAAACATTACTCGAAAAACTTTACAATAAGGATCTCTATGTTGAAAGTAGTTTCAAAAACACAATGATAACGCCCGATAGAGCCACTTCCAAACAGGGCTCATTATTTGTCCAAAAATTAAGTTAAATGGAAATCAAAGGTCGGGGAAAATTGCAAATTTTCTAAAGTAAATTTTCCACAGTCAAAAGTGGATGGTGAAATTTTCCCTCACCTTGATATCCAGGCTGCAAACTTTTCTCTTTAATTATGATGTTCCTGGTTAGACACCGGTCTTTCCCCCTAAATAAAATCTTTCCTGATCATAAATATTCCGGCTATATTTTCACCTTTAATACCCTTTGGTGTACTCACATCGTATATATTGACAATCTATCAAATATCTATAATACTTATATGTTGCAAATCCAAAGTGTTCGATACAAGTGTTAAGAAAATAAAATCGTAAAAACATGGCTCTCAATGTACAATATAAACTCTTTAAAAATAACCTTATTTGCCATCCTATAACTATAAGTTAGTAAGTTAGTAGAGGGTTAAAATCTTCTTTCCTTGACCAATAAAACAACTCCTAGTCGAATCCACTCTTTTGTTCCACTCAAATTGAAATTGCAGATTAGACCTCCATTTGAGGCGGTGCTCGATTGGTAGCATTTCCAAGTGGTACAGTGTTTGTTAGTTTACGTTTGAATAACAAAATATGTGGTTCTGTAAAAAGAAAATTATGTCACTTCAATTAGGGCTAGCTGTGAGCAGATAAGCCTGCATCTATCCAAGTTTTAGGTCATGATATATATTCGAGTTATCTTATCGGGGAAAAAATGTCGGGGGAAAGTGACAAAATTTTTGAGGGGGTGAGGAAATTTTTCCCCAACTAATTGAAACTCCAACATTTTTTTCCCCGATAAGGTATCAAGATTTGGTAAGTGCTGCAAAAATGATGTACAGGATGAATAAAATCTCATCATCATACCTGGTGAATGAAGGAGATAATGTTTCCATCCCGGTGATTGTAGAATTCCCAAATTTCTCCATTCTGTTTCTGTCATCAGATGATTTTGTGGAACTAGCTTCACATATTTTCTTGGAATTATAACGTGCCTAAAATGAGACAGGAAATGATGATGAAGTTCGTAGTGGAAAAACATAAAACAAATGATCGTGGGTTCAATCCCCACTCGATTCGTTACCTTTGAGAAAACTGGGAAGTACATTAGTGCAAGATCCGTTGATTCATTACCCATAAGTAATACGCACTTGATTTCACATCATAAAACAAAGCCATGCTGAATAATCAAAAACTTCAGCCGAAAAAATATGCGAAATCTATGACATTTACTTTCGCGATGACAAAAAATAATTTTTCGCAAGCATAAACTTTCGCAAATGTAGAAAATTCACGTTTTCGGTGCATAAACTAAAATTTCATAAAACTAAGATTTCGCGAAATTTGTGAGAGTTTGTACGCATAAAGTACGACTTCTTTAAATATTTCAATGTTGATTCAACTTCTGTTAAAGGAAATAATTTCTAAATAGTTCTTTTTATCGTGAAATTGTGAAATTGCAAAATACAACCAAAAGAGAATCGAGGTTAATATTTGTCCTCTATCTAGATTATATTAGGGTTGAAATATGGTAAATTTTCATAAAAAATATTTTGCGATGACAGAACGCCAAATCACGCCCACAGGAAAGTTAGAAACTCATAGAGTGCAGAGGGGTCGAATCCCCCCCTGAAGGTTCAGCACCCCTGAGATTAAGCCTCGATCCAAATTCTAAATAGAGAGCCCCCTACCTAAAACGAAAAAACAATTTGAAATGAAATGTCTTCTTTTGAAATTCTCCCGGGGGGGGGGGGGGGGCAGCTGGGAAAAAGGACCGACCGGTATGTGCGGGTCCTAAGGGTACCTTTTCCAATATGTTTAAAATGCACTGTAAGGGTCGGAAAAACTAGCGATGCACTGTAAGGGTAGAAATTTCAGAAAATTCTTGAAAAATCTAGATATTTTGACCAAAAATTTTGACCATTTTTTGCACGAAAAGGATCGAAAATTTGGGGGAAATGCACTCTAAGGGTATGATTTTCACTGATTTTTGCTGCACTGTAAGGGTGCAATTTTAAAAGCCAATTTTTGGCCTGCACATACCGTCAGTCCGCAAACCCAGTGCCCCCCCCCCGGGAAATTCTAGATCAACAAACGTCAATAGAACGACTTTATCATTACACACAACGAAAATGTACAAGGAAAAAAAATTTAACAGACCTAAACAGAGGCCGCCCCTGAGCAAGTAGTCCCCCCTAATCTTAGGAAAAAAGAGCCCCCAGTCAGAGTTTTGATTTCTAGCCACCCCTAGGAGCCAGGGGGTTACATTCTATGAAACTGGTTCACCTTGTGGTTTAAAAAAAGTACGGAATGACATCCGACAGAAGGTTTTCAACTACCCTTACACGAATATTACTAGTCATTTTATTAACACGAATTGAAAAATTTCGTGTTAATAAAAACCCCCTTAATTAAAACCAGCCGTGGTGCCCTTGAAAAAGCTAATAAAATTTGTGTTAATTTTTTGCGTGTTAAAATTTCAAGGCCGTTGAATACTTGCCTAGTAATATTTGTGTAATAAGGTATATTTATCTGGGTGAAGTTATAAGAGGTTCATTACTTGTGAGTTTTAAAACTTACATAAACAAAACAAAAGTTGTTGGAAAGGAAAAAGTAAAGGTAAGACAGAAGAATCCTTGAGTTGATTGATTGGAATAGGAAAGAGAGGTAAGTCTAGCCTAGCCTAATTGTTAGTTGTCTGGGGGCGTTAACATGAGAGCTGATTCATATCAAAAACCATATACACAAATTTGTGCAAGCTAATTGCTTGGACACAGCCAGGTAATACCAATCGAACCCAATCAAGAATTTGGAATCAAATCTCATTGAACTAAATTTAACTAGTTGATCAAATACAATATGTACGGCCACGCTCTTGCGAATGAATGAAAAAGAATGGCAACAATCGATGAAAAATCCACTGAAAATGCTGAAAAATATGGATCCTGTACCGCCAATAAATGCTTCACGAATGACATAATAAAGGATAATGACATGTTACAATGTAGGAAATGCCAGAGATTCGTTCATTATGCTTGTTCGGAGCTTCCCGCATACCAAATTCAGCTTTGTCTGCAATACAAAAGCCGACGCTTCGAATGTAAAAAATGTGTTACAGTCACGCCAATACTTTTGGAAAAAATCAAAACAAGTAAGCAAAGAGTCAGAAGTAACCAAATAACGCAAACAATAACGGAAGCAGAATGTCAAGATGGAGGTCAGCAAATATTTGAATCTGTTTTCAACACTAGATTGCATAATCTAGAGAAGAAAATGGAGGAACATATAGCTATGAACAAAGAAGACGTCGCTAAAGAACCAAAACGGGCAACATATTATGCAGATATCACAAAGGAAGAGGTGAAGAAACAGGAGGTTATCATCAAGAAATTTATCAAAAATGAAAAAGAAGAAAGAGAAGAAGATCGCTGGAAGAACTTAACTAGATGTAACATCATTGTCCATCATTTGGGTGAAAATAAAGATGAGAACAAAGAGGAACAGCGGGCCGGTGACAAAGATTACGTGGAGGAAGTTGTAGGAAATCGTATGAGATTAAAGATAAATGTTGTCACTGCAGAACGAATCGGTGCTCGAAAGGATGATATGTTCAAGACGAAAAGATGGCGACATGAAAGTAACGTTGGCCAATGAAGAAGACAAGAAAGAATTATGGCCTCAGTCCATAAACTAAACGAAGATAATTTCAGTGTAACAGATGACTTCTCCAAGAAAGAACTTGAACCCATTAAAGAATGGCATGAAAAAGCTAAAGAGAAAACGAAGAATGAGAAGGATGAATGCTGTGTATGGAAAGTGAGAGGTAGCCCTCGGGCTAAGCTCTACTTTAAGAAAATATGTAAAAAGACCGTTATTGATGAACTGTAAATTTGAATTAGATTGTTTCATAGAGGTCAATAGACCTGCGAACTATACTCCTTTAATAATAAAACCAATCGAACTAAATCGAAGTGATCGATCGAACAATCAAAGCCAATAAAAGTCAGAAAATTATGTAAATTTTCAATTGAGCTCAATTGGATTTGAACGATTTGATCAATCACTTAGGTTTACTTCAATTGTGTTCAACCAAAATGACCTTGTGCCGATGGAGTTTGATTATGGAACCAATCATAATCAAATACATTCGAAACAGATCAAAATGAATGACCGAGCGAATCAATCGAACTCAATCGAATCGAATCAATCGACCTTATGGCTTTTACATTTACCAAACATTATACAAATTAATAAAACAACAAAAGATCAAACTTCATAATTCAAAAGGAAATACTTGCAAAGCATTAAAATCCTTTTAAAAATCTATTTATAAAGATGTAGCATTTTCTGTTTCGATGCCATTAAAAAATTCCACGAAAACAGAATACATAAACCAAAATTTCAATAGATGAAATTTGGAAGCAGTAATTGACGTCAGACTTATAAGTGCAAGAAATATTATGCGCATGCGTGAACCTCCGAGGAAATTCCTTGAAACATTCTATTTTCCCGCTATTTTCAACTCTTAAGTTTTGAAGTTGTGCTAAAACGTGAACACAAAGTAGACAAAAATAACAACAAACAAGACAAGATGGCTAGTAATGCCAATCCAAATAATACACTCAACTGCACTCGACTACAAAGACAGTTTTCTACACTTATTGCTCTGAGAATTTTGAATGAAAACTAATCGAATGTTTTTCTTTCTCAACCGTTGTTTCGAAGAAAGAAAAAAACGAATGTTTTTTTTCTCTGTGTTTAGAAAAAAGAAAGACAAGCTACATGCTGAATCGACCTACCTGATGATGAGAATCAGATAAAAATAGGACAAGCAAGTGATACTTTTATGGACCTACCTGGTTATGCATTTAACACATATATAATTGATATCTACATTTAAGCATGACCACTAAACAATCATTCAGAACACAAATAGTGACGATCTATTAAAATTAGTCGTTTGTTTCTTATAAAAAAACACGTTCAGAAACCAAAATTTCATGCTCTTGAAATATTCTTTCATATTAAAGACTTCGAGAGCAAAAAAACATCTCTCTTTTTAGCTGAAATTTACCCCAAAATCTTTTCCCCAAGAATCGAGCTCCGTCACATTCGAGGGTTTATAGTTATGCATCTTTGTGCAAAAAATCATAAAGAATAAAAGAGCCAATCTCGAGAAAAGCAAATACCTAAGTAATTGATAGTGTGCTTATAAAAAAATATCGAATTTGGCCAGCTTTTCTATAAAAACAAGCCAAGCAACCAAAATTTCATGTCTAAACACATGTATTCTTTAAAAGTAAGCCCTCATGAGCAAAAAAAACATCTATCTCATAAAAAAAATTGAGTAATTTGACTAAGAACATTGATGTATGCTTATTAATAGTGATTCTTATAGATAAACATGCGTTTTTTGAGCCAACTACTATTTTTTTGCAATCTGCTTGAACCGTATTTTACCTATGATGGTACCTTACTTTCCTGCAAAAAATCAGAAAAAATTAATGATCCAATTTTTCACAAAGTCCAAAAAACCCATTTTTTAGCCGTTTTTTGGCCCGAATTTGCCCAATTTTTTTTTTTGAAAATCGGGCTCTGTCAAATTCGAGGGTTTATAGTTATGCATCTTTGTGCAAAAAATCGTAAAGAATGAAAGAGCCAATCTCGAGAAAAGCTAATACCTAAGTAATTGATAATGTGCTTATAAAAAAATATCGAATTTGGCCAGTTATTTTATGAAAACACGCCAAGCAACCAAAATTTCAAGTCGAAACACACATATTCTTTAAAAGTAAGCCCTCCTGAGCAAAAATCTCATAAAAAAATTGAGTAATTTGACTAAGAACATTGATGTATGCTTATTAATAGTGATTCTTATAGTTATAGATAAACATGCGTTTTTTGAGCCAATAAAATTTTTTTGCAAAAATTCGCTTAAGCCATCTTTTACCTACGATGGTACCCTACTTTCATGCAAAAAATCAGAAAAAATTAACGCCCTAATTTTTCACAAAGTCCAAAAAACCTGTTTTTTAGCCGTTTTTTGGCCCAAATTTGCCGAAATTTTTTTTTTTGAAAATCGGGCTCCGTCACATTCGAGGGTTTATAGTTATGCATCTTTGTGCAAAAAATCAGAAAAAACTAACGAGCCAATCACGAGGAAAGCTAATAACGAACGAACGAACGAACGGACAAAGGTTAATTTATAGGACCTCCACCGGGGTAGGTCCAATAACAAGAGAGTAAAAAAGTGTAGAACGTTCTTCAAATCACTTGTGATGTCAGATATGGCAAAAGGGAATCTCCCCAAAATACGAAAATCTGATTTTTACTGCCAAAAAAAATTTTCTGAAAAAAACTACTTGACCCACTTTTTAGAGAACCTTGCCCTTTATCTTTATGCAAAAAATCAGAAAAAACTAATGAAGCGATTTCACAGTCCAAAAAGCCCCATTTTTAGGTACTTTTCGGCCCAAATTTGGGCAGTGATTAAAGATAAAGAACGGCAATAGTTGTTTTAGCGAACGCGGCGGTCTTTTTAATAATAGAGACAAGATAATTTATCATGTTTTTATTGGCTGAGGGAAAGTAATGTATGGGGAGTAATTAGTTATTCAAAAGACCATCGTGTTTGCCAAAACATCAATTATTGCTCTTTTTGGCAACTTTTGAACAAGAAAACAGATATTTTTTCAATGATGAAAAATGCCTAGCTAGCCAAAGGTCTACCGTCAACTGCTCTAACTTGGGACAGTTGGTCGAAACATGGGACTGTTGATATCAGGCCTGTATTTTCACTTACTGTTAATCTCTTTGACAACAAATTTGTTTTGATAACTCCACCAAGTTTATCAATCATACTTTCTATCCAGTCAGGGCTTCCCTTACTTTATCGATACTATACTACCCGAACGGCAGTGTGTGCTAAATTATTTTGGTTTCACTTTTGATTTCAAGCAAAGGTCTTAGCAACAGGGCGCGTGTCAAATCAAATGACTTTAGAGGTTTCGGTAAAATGGTGGTGTAATGGTGGCCAAATTGACGTCCCATGTTTTGTCAGATAGTTCCAAGTTAGAGCAGTTGACCGTACCTTGGAAAATATCTTCAATAACTTCAATAACCTTTGTCGACCATAAGCCTGCGCGGTAATCTTTGCCCGCTTCAATTCTTAGATAATGAATGTATATAGAGGTGCGCTTAGCTAAGTCGTGCTCGCGTGCGATAAATTTATGTTTACTTATCTTGTATATTTCAGTGGTATTTATCCAATGAAAAGGATGTTGACAAAATATGCACGGCACTGACAAACCAGGCATAGTTAATCGATATAATCGATAATCATCTTGAGTAATTGATAAATAATCGATAAGTAATCGATGGATTAGATATCGATTAACCGATAGATACTTGATAATCGATACTCAAGATTTTTTCAATAGATCGATTATACTTCGACTAAATTAAGTATCGATTAAAAATTGATCCGCTGGATCAATCAACTGTTCTGTCAAAACTCAAAAGGCTAGGAATAACTGGTAAAATCTATAATTGGATAGAGTCCTTTTTGAGAGACAGGCAACAAATTGTAGTGGTTTATGGTGTGAAATCAAACAATCAAGAAGTTATCTCAGGTGTTCCATAAGGAAGTGTACTTGGACCCCTGATTTTCCTGATACTCATTGGAGACATAGATGAGAATGTTGTCCAATCCATCGTCAAGTATTTAAACATCAAATTGAATCAATTAATAATTGAAAAAGCCAAAAACATCATTTCATGGATATTACGAACATTCACTTCCCGCTCTACACATACCATGATCACTCTCTATAAATAACTTGTGATCCCTATACTGGTTTATTGCTCAGCGTTATGGAACCCCAGTACTATTAGTCTTATTCAAAGACTTGCAGAGTTCCAGAAATCATTTTTAAAACAAATAAAAGGAACACACCAAAATTATTGGGAAAGTCTAAAGAAGCTTAAAATATACTCACTTCAAAGAAGGAGAGAACGCTACAGGATCATATACACCTGGAAAATATTGGAAAATCTTGTGCCAAATATCAATGATTGCTTCAAATCTAAAGACCATCCAAGATTAGGACGAATGTGTTTTAAGAAATAAGCTGTTCCAAACAATTCAAAATTACGTGACAGTACCCTGACTATGCAAGGAGCAAAACTTTTCAATACAATGCCAAAGAGCAGTAGAAACTTGAAAAATTTAGGGGCCGTCAACAAACGACTTTCCTTTTTTTTAATGGCCTGAGGCCGTTAAGGTTTAGACCCCCTCCCCCCTACGTCTTAGCGGCCAAAAGAATTCTTCAAAAGTAAATACTTTCACTGGTCCATGGCCGCCATGTTCTTTCGATTCGTAATCCTCAAAGTTCTTCTTTTCGCACGGAATAAACATGTGGTTTTGAGCCGTGACCTTCTAATTTTGAAACTCCAAGCCCCGCAGCAAGTCAGGGCGGGATGGGTGGAGCAAGGAGTCAACTAAGGGGGAGGGAAAAATTGCCGACTTTCGTCACGTGACCAGTCATTTTTCTTGTTGAAGCATTTAATTGGTGATCGGGAATAAGGTGAATGTTGTGTGGTTGCTTTGGTCTTAGCAATTAGCCTTTCTTCACATTTTTCTACTTTTTGGACTGATGAAATTTGTCAGTGAGACTTTCCCTTTTTTAAAAACTTTTTTAACTGCATTGCAGTGACCCCCTCCCACCCCTTACGGCCAGAAGCCGTTAAAAAAAAGGAAATTCGTTTGTCGACGGCCCCTTAACTGTTGACAAATTCAAAAATGCACTTGACAAACACTTGCAAAAAATTCCTGATGAACCCCAAATCTGTGGTTATACAGGGTGCAGGAGAGTTGACTCAAACTCAATTTTAGACATGAAATCTCTCTGCTGATCCATTTTTTCCTTCAGGAATTGTGGATTGAATGAAGATTGTGGTGTGGATCAAAGAGCGGTACGCTCAAATACATCCAAAAGTATCCAAAAGTAAGTCCATCCTTGCAATTAGCTGCGGCACGAGGCAAATGCCGCGGTAAAAGCTGCCGTAAATTTGATTATTCCTTGTTTGCCACGGTAAATTTTCTGACAAATGTTAATAAAATCAAAGAAACTTCAAAAGTGCCAAATCGTTTAAGTTCTTTGTTTTCTGATAATATAGGAGACGTCTAGTACTTTGGATGACATAGGCTGTATGGGAGTTTCTCAAGTCAAAATTCAATAAACAAAAAAATGCCGCGGCAAAATGCTGTTTTGCCTCAGCAAATTTGATAAAGAGTATGATTGCCGCAGCAAAAAAAGCTGAATTGCCAGGGCTAAGAGAAAATAGCGGAACTCTGTACTCTTGCACCTGAAAACTATAAATTTTGCACCTGCACTCGTCTTTTTCAGAGTTGTGCACTCGAGATCTTGAGCAGCAAACGTGTTGTGTGCCACGACACACCGGCAGGTTCAAAATGCATAAAACATAATACGACCCTGCCTATGCCCCGGACAGTCCGGGGGTTTTTTGATGCGTGCCCGGGGTCCGTATTATTTGTTTTTGAGAGACTACCCCGGACGCCCCAGACAGCCCGCGCGGTCGCTTTTTATAGAATCGCTGACCGCGCGGGCTTTTTTCTAATTCATTGAAATATTTGGGCGTGAGGGGGTGAGTTTTAGACCTGGATAAAATGTCCGGGGGTTTAAAGTGTGCTCGGGCGATATACGTCCGGGGTAAATTTATGGCGCAAAAATTGGAGCCCCGGACATAGGTCCGGGGAAAAAGTTATTTTTTTCAGACCCCAGACATTTGCCCCGGACTGTCCGGGGCATAGGCAGGGTCGTAACATAATGCATATTGCATAATGCAAACTGGGCTAGATTGAGATTCCCTTGTATGAAGATAATTAACTAAAACAATGAATACAAACCTATACTCATACTCCCCATCATCATATTTTTCTGAGTATTGTAGTTCTTTTACTGGAATCATACTTAGGAAAAAGTAAATCTGGAATAAAGTTGACTCGTCCTGTCGTGTTTTTTTGAATTTTGATTTTCTGCCACCATTCAAAGTCGTACAGTTGAGTTCAGCCTGAACACCTTACACTCAAAAATCCTTATAATCATCATGTACTAGGGTTTTCGCTTCCTCGTCAGCGATAGACATAGTATGATTTAGGAGTGAATAATATATTCGTGTTGAGCTCGACTGTGTTTCGCGCTCGCTTTACTAAAAATTTGGTTCCGCCTGCTCCGTCGCCCACGCCCACACCACCCTAATTGGAGAGGCCCGGAAATCGAGTGAGGCACGGAATCTTCGAGTTAGTTAAATTATGACGTCATAAAAGTCTCCTCTTCACTCGTTCGAGTAACTGTGAGGTGATTTGTGCTTTTTAATTTCTTTATTGAAAAATTTCTAAATTATTTCTTTTGACTACTTACGTTTGAGATAATATCCAAAGATCCATACCGGGACTGGCTCCGGGACTAGTATCTTTTTTTTTACATAGATTTTCTTTTCTTTTCCAACATCTTGGAAGTATTTATGAGGTAAAATTTGTATATATTGAAAATGCGCGAGAAGCTCAAAAAAATAAAAGTGCAAATTACGTCAATCAACTCTAACTCGATTTTTCATTTTCAAAAAAGGATTTTCGAGTTAAAATTAACTCGAATTTTATTTTCGCAAAAAAAAAAAAAATCTCTAAGCAATCCAGCGAGCTACGAACGAACTTCATGATTTTTTTCTAGCATGAATAGTAACTAGGTCAGCGTGTTTCAAACACACTGTTGGCGATCGCTTATTTCCGACAAAATCATCGGAGAAAGAACCTTCTGTAGTGTTCACTAAGAAATTAATTTTCACTTTGTCCATTTTTTCGTTTAGTCGTAGAAGGGCAAAGTTGATGGCTTATTACTTTACCCCCTGCGATGCAGAACTGTCTCTGATAAATAATGGCAAGATTACAGCAGCTAGACGAAATTATAAAGTCGAGTAAAATGGTCGAGTGAACCTTACCTCTTTAGAAGCTACTTTATCGTTGTTTTTGTTACTACTGTCATGCAATTTCAATTCAGGACACTTATTTTACTATCAAAATCGTTGTAGTAAAAAACAAAATGTTTACGCATGCGTTTTAAAACAGCTGTGAAATTATTGTCTCACTTAAAGTAAATCGATTTAACAGCCCTAAGCATAATGTAGAATAATGAACATGGATAAATGAGACGAACATTGAAATGATAGGGGAATGACGTCATAAACAATACAAAAGTGATGAATACAATAGACTACTTAAGGCTGTTATACATTTTATTTGATCTGCAACTTTTGCCATTATTAGTCAGTACATAACACATGATCAAAGCAAAAGTAAAGCGTAGACCCTAGAGAAAAAAGTTACACTTTGAGGAAGGGGATGGGATATAGCCTGAAAAAATTTTAAAATCTCTCCTATTCAGACAAAATGTAAGGAAACTAATGAGTTTATAAAGTTAAGCGAGTCAAACATTTACTTTCGATTTCAAAAACGAGATTTGACTTGTATATCTACACTGTTAAAATCGCCCTCAGGCGATCGAAAATAGACACTGAATGGATAAACAACCCATAAAACGGTGGTGAGCGAAGCATTGTGTTTCTTTTGTTTAAGAAAACAATCAAGGATCAAGCTCTGTCTGCAAAAGACAACTATATCACGATGGCTTAAAATTCTCTGATTTTGAAAAACTATTGCATATTATTTATAATCTCATTTCTAAAAAGTTTTTGTACTTTTACTCGCCAAAAGTTTGAAAATACTTAATGAATAAATCAATGAATCTGCTGTGACAAAAAAACACTAGGCAAGAAAAACACCTCGTGATCCAAGCCACGATAAACTTCCAATATGAATATAATAACTGGGTCGATAAACTCAAACATTATTTAGATCAAAAGAAAAACTAAACTAAAGGCCTGAAATGACACTGAATTTTAAGTTGGCAATATCTTTCTAACATCTTTCTGAAAAGAGCTAAGTGGCATATATAAGACTTTGGCCCCACTTTGGCTTAATTTTGGTATGAAAAAACGGCTTGAAACGTCATAACGACACGTGAATTAGCAATTATCTTGATGCACTTGCCTCTCTAAGGAACACTTTAGTTCTAATTTGGGAATTGTAAGACCGTGTTTTGATGGATAAAGTGATTAAAATGCTACGAAAATCTTTTTTCAATAAAGGATAATAAGGAAGGAGAGTGAACAATAATTCTTGCAGACAGGGCTAGACCATAAGAAATCAATAAAAATCTAGCTTGTTATTTATCCAGTGTCTATATTAAATTCATACTTCTAGATAAAGGAGGTATGATTGACGGTTTTAAAATTTCAATAAGGCGAGGCCATTTTAACTTGTTGTTTTACGGGCCAAAAAAGAGGGTCGGTCGGTAGCGGCGAAAAAATAAAGATAACAGTAGAATTTCATTTATAAAATCTCCTAAAAAGAAAGCAAAAACTACTATCTTTACAAAAATGCGAGAAAGAAAATAAAAAGACACAAAAAGCTCGAATTCATAGATAAAATGAAAAATCAAACATAAAATTCTCGAAACCTTTGATGAAAAACTACCAAAATTTTGAAAATTTGGCAGTATGAAGGATGAAAATAAACATATAATATGAAAATTAATTTTATTTTTTATTTCGATTTTTAAAATTTCAGGGTAGGTCGGGCCGGTAAAAAAAAAAAAAAAAATCAAATTGGTCGCTCCTAACTAAATTTAAAAAAAGAGAAGATTTTCTGGCTAAAAGCTTTATTGTATTAAAAATTGTAGACTATAATTTCATTTCCATGTAAAATGTTTGAATCGTAGTCACTAGTTTGAGTAAAGAAAACGAGTCTTAAGTTAATTTCATAATCAATAATTTGAAGCAAAATTTGGTGACGAAGTTGATGGAGAAAATTGACAATGATCTGCCCGTATCTGAGAGTGGGTGTGTGCTTACCCATTCCAACCAGTAACAAAACCTCCAAAACGACCCATAATTAAAGACCTTCTCAAGAACAAAAAAATTTAAAACGTAAGCTAACGATAAAAGCACGATGTACGCAGTTAAAATCGTTAATGATCATAAGAAAATAACAAAATATGAAAATAAATCTAAAAAGTTCAGAACGGGAAAAAACAGGCAATCCTTGACTACGGCTCAAATTTCAAGATATTCAATAATTTCATATCTTTAACCATTAGCGTAACACGACCAGCATGTAAAGCGCAAAAGTTTGAGTCTTGAAAATATCTGACAATAAAATCTTCTGTTGCTTCTTGGAGGGCCTCCAGTGCTATTGTTTGTATCCGGAGATGTTCTGCACCAGCACTGCATAAAAGTTCTTTAATTAAACGACAAAAACTCAACTTAGGTATAAGATTAAATGTGGTCCGTTGGTAAAACCGAATTTCTCCGACAGTTTTAATTAACGATTGCTTCATTCTCCTTAAAGAATAAAACGAGTTAAAAGTACACAAGTAAATAACGTAGAACCCAAGAGATAAAAACACCCCCTTCTCACAGATCCACTGGAAAAGTTGGCAAAAATATCGTCCCGGTGAAAAATTATCCTCCAATTTTTGTCCTCAGTGAAAATAATCAAATAAACCAATCCTCACTGCAAAAAACTTTACTATTTTTCCCATCCTCACTGAATTTTATGAGGCTGAAAAATCCTACCGGATATGTGAGAAGGGGGTGTATAAAACATGGATTTGAATGTGGAGGAATCCCCTTTTATTTTCTTTAGAAGATAAATTATACGAAGGAAGAGTTGTAAGAGGTATCAAAGTGTAAACTTATAAATCTTTATCTTCAAGATTAGTTCTGTCACCAATTCGTCGGTCTGGTAGTTAAGATTTTTATAATTATCGGCTGTGATTTTAAGAATATGTATTGGTTTCCAAGAGAATAGAAAAATAATGTTACATTTTCTTTTCTTTATTTTTTCTCTTCCTCGATGATTTCTTTGATTTCTCGTATTTTTGTTTGGTTTTGTTGGTAGATTTGAGCAGCGTTGCAAATGGTGTTTTGGTGCAAGTTTGATACGGACCATATTTATTAATCAATTTGTTGTAATTGCTAATGAAAGTGTATGAAAAATAATGCATTTTTAAAGGAGAGGAAATGGAACGAACACAAATTGTTGTCTTTGATACTAAGAACAACATTGTCGGGCTAGGACTATTAAACGTGATGAACGAAAAGGTACATGGAGAAATTAGAATATTTTGAAGCAATAGTTCTGATCTTAAATTATCTAATTGATCGAAATGCTTTGTAAGAAGAGGCGAAAACTTCACGCAATAGAATGAATACAAAATTGCTCACGAGACTGGAGTATTCCAGTATCTATCCCTACCGATCTATCTATATCTATTTCGATTTAGAATAATCAGTTACATACAGTGCTAAGAATCTTAATCAAAACTATTAATACAAAGCGCTAGAATGGATAAGTCTAAACAGGGGCAAATAATTGAAAACACAAGTTTGAATTGACCTTCATAAACCTTTAAAAATTAAATCCTAATGATCAAAAACTAGAAATCATTCAATCCTAGACTTGTATCCATTAAAAAGTTTCTTTTGTCCAAACTTGAAAATTTGGATCATCCATACCAAACTCAACCCATAAAAAGAAAATCCACAAACTTTCATGAATAGTGTAGTTTCAGTGGCGTGGTAGAGATAATACGCCACTACCGTACCAACCACCGTTCGAAGGATGAAAAACAAGACAAAAAACACCAAATCATTAATAAAACCAAATATGCTTTGATAATTCCCTGTTTCTCGTAAAAACCAACGTATCTGTAGAAAGGGATTAGTTAATTCAGAGCCCCACGTGGTTAGCAACACTTCAGAGGCTGAATGTTGCGTCCACAGGCTGATCAACATGGAAGTGATACTAATGGCATGATGTATGACCATTAACACACCTTCAGTGCGCATGTACAAACACCACGTGATCTCAAAAATAAAATAACCAGCCGTTAAACATAACACGAGGTTTTGGTGATGTGTGTTTAAGAAGCCCATTGTGTCAAAGGGCCATGTTTCAAAGTACGCTGTGTATTCTGCAGAACGAACGATAGCCAAAGCATGTGTGAGAGAGACCATACGACTGATCCATTCTGCATTGTATTTTTTGCGAAACAAAAAGTACAACAAGAAATAATATGCTGACCAGATTGCAGCGAAGAATAGAAGTGCATTATAGTACATTGTGTTTTTTTTTTTAATTCTGAAAAATAAGAAATGAAAAACGTTAGATCATGGTGAAAAGTATTTGTTCAGCACAGCTAAGTTCAAAAAATAAACCGAATAATAAAAGGTGAATCTTTTACTACCATATGGCCTCGACATCTAATTTGCTTAAAATTGATTTTATTTTTTTGGGGAAATGAAAAACATCAGCATCAGCAATGTTTGCTTAACCCCGTTAAAAAAAAGCTGCCCTGACCGAAAAATTGGGATCGACGAAAAGTAGGTACAATTTCCGCAGACCAAATTCGTAAAAATCTATTCTCAAATGCAAGAAAAAGTTCAAGATAAAAATATTTGTTTTCAAAAAAATACTACGGTACAATGCATAAAAATATTACCACTTATAAACATTTTAACTTTACAAATCTCCAAGTTACAACAAATCGAAATAAAAAAAGGCAATTCGAAGCCCTTTCAAAATGCAACTAATGAAGTAGATTGATAGAAGTAGATTCAATCAGCCTATTTTATAAATTAGGTCACGTAAAACCTCTGCCTCGTCTTGAAACGATTGCCAAGGTGATTCAAGTCCCTTGAGACATCCAGTCATTTTCTTAATCAAGCTTCTGAAGAAGAAGCTTGTTCAATTTGTATCCAAGCCAATACTGGAATGTCAAGGTATAATTTTGATAGACGAGCGAGGCATTAGCAAACAGTTTTCTTCTAATTATCAATTAGTAGTACAAATCAAACAAATAAGAGAGAATAAATGCTTTCCGTTTTTTTAGCCTACAAATGGAATAAAGCGCGTTCAAAATCTTTCAGAAGTGGTCGAGTTGAAACTAAAATCAAGTTTCAAGGGTAAGGAGAAATTTAACAATCAATTCTAAAGAAAGTTCTAAACATAAACTGATAACATTTCTTTTTTTTTTAATAAATATAAAATAGACTATGAACAAAAGATAGACTATTTATTTCATTGGCCTTTTTTATTGTATCATTATCATTATAGGATTACGGCAATGACGATTGTTTATAACACCAAAACTTAAATTGCCTTTTAGAACACCCCCTTCTCACAGAGACCCGGTGGGATTCTTTCAGCAAGTAGGGATAAAATAACGGACTTAAACTTGATGGAGATTGATATTCTTTTATTTTCGAGTCAGAAAATTTAGAGGGAATGGGAGAAATAGCGTAATATTTTGAAGTGAGGATTGGTTTATTTCATTATTTTCAGTGAGAACAAGAATTGGAGGATAATATTTTACACCGGCGACGATATTTTGTACAATTTTTCCAGTGGGAAGTGGGGCAATGGGTCTGTGAGAAGGGGATGTTTTAAACTTTGTAAACTTGTAGTAACTAAATTTTAATATAAATATCATTTTTGATAGAACAAAAAAGGTTGAAAATTCCATTAAGAATCTTTTTTTTTTAATTATTTTTTCCTTCTTTAAAACCTTCCAAAAAATTGCAACACGCGCGAAAAAGCACTGGAAAGGGCTGGGTTAAGAAAGGACCTACAAGGTGTGTCATCATTTCTGCTTATCACCTTTAGCATTAGAGGGAGGATACAAGAAGCCGAGTGCTCCCTCGATCATCATTTTCCCCATCGCAATATTGACGAAAGTGAAAGAAATGGCACCAAGTCGCACCACCAACAAACTGCGCCCAATCATAAAAATGTGATAAATGACGTATGTACCGAATATGAATCTCAAGGACAAGAAAAACACAAAGAAGAGTATGTCGTTGACGAGAGCAATGATTGACCCAGCAAATCTTTCACTGTGCTGGAAGAAGTACCGCAAGTTGCAAAACATATTTGTAAATTCACCATACCACACACATATAATAACTTCAGGTCCTGAGGTTCCTGCATAAGTGGTACCAAGGAAAATAATTGTTGCTAGCAAGTGGTGAGCTTTGATCATTACAGATTCTTTGATGATAAAACAAATGAGTGTGTCATATAAAAAGTAAGCTGCACTGATGGTCAGCACTGTCTTTTGAAGGGGTGACACAGGGCCTCCAAACCGGTTAAAATCCCACAATTGCTCGGTCACAATGAGATATTCACAAGAGCGCGCTGCAAACAACCCATGTAAGAAAGCAACTGCATACGAAGTTGATGTAGTGGCAAGGCTCCATTTCCATTGAATCAGTTTAAATATAAAAAACCAGAGCACGATTCCAATTCCTAGCAAAATGTAATCTATCATTTTTAGTGTTCTTCTGAAGAAATGAAACAAAAAATAAACAAAAAGCAAATGAACAATGGGGTAAACGATTTTTAAACCAAAACCTTTAAACTGCCTATCATACCTTAATTCATCAAAATAATTCAAAAAAATAGCCGAGATCAGTCCATAAAGAAATCCTACTTTGCTTACATGGTTCTTAAACAAAAAGTTAAAGGAGCCTTATCCGGAAAAATATTGAAAAACCATATTATTTTCGAAGATTTTCAAAATGTATGTAATATATTTCTTAGCTGCTACATAAAATCTGAAATAATGTATAATCTACAAATACAACTTTTAAATCAAATAAAGCATCGTCTTTCAAATTAGGGACAATAATTACAGTGTTTGGGAATTTTCGGGCCAAAGAGAAAGCTAGATGGTATAATAATCCTTTTTGTAAAGACTGATGCCAGGCAACAAAATATTTGATTGATCCATATTTCCTTACAGAATCAAAATATCTACAACTAGACTAACACCAACAAAATATTCATTTTTCAGGCATGTACAAAGACCATCGTCATCCTATTATTTAATAAACAGTGGAAAACAGCACAAACCTTCATACTGCTAGTAGGAGAAAAGGTGGAGTCTCAGCCAACCAAACCAAAACTACTGTGTAACGATAGAAAATATCAGCATAAAGACATTAAACACCTTGAAACGATACTCATCTTACAATTTCAAAATACCTAGATTTTTGGTTTTTATAATAAAATTCAGAATTCAAAATTCAATTAAAATGAAACAATATAGAAATATATTAAAAATAAAAATAAAATGGGAACAAATATAATATCTACTCTAAAATCTCGGGCTTTTTATAATTAATACTATTTATTTACAAATACAACAAAAACTTTTCAAATCTTATCATTAAACCACACAAAGTTGTCAATTATCATCCCAATCTTTGCATATTTTTTTGCATAGAAAACAAGTTTCAAAATGATGAGCAATTTAGCATTAAACCTAGAAAATTGATGTGACAGATAAAATAGCAAGTACAAACTATGCAAATTCAAAGCATCAATAATTATTATTTATACCATGTAGCAAGTTTATATCTGTGTTTGTTTTGTATGTTTTTAAAATGGCCTATTGGTGACATAGTACAATGCAATGTTCTTAGGTGAGAGTTATAACCTGGTTTGGTACTGATTAATCCACTGTTAAATAAAAGTAATGTCATGTTGTCAATAAAGTATACTTCATTTAATTAAATACATTTAACTCAATCAGGTCCAAAAAATTCTAAAAACATGAATAATAAATTACCAATCAAAAACAAGAAATAGAAGGAACAATTTCATAGAACATAAATCCATATGTAAATTCAATAACATTTTAAAAAGTTTACATCAATTTTCTTTGGATGAATCCAATAATTTTATAACTCCATGACAATCCAACAAAATAAAACAATAGTCCAAATGCTTTGATGAGGGTGTGAGTTTTAGGTGCAACCATAAATTGATAACATAGAACAGTAAAAAAGATCACCCTAATGATCAAAAACACAACAGCAAATACAAAATCATTCCAAAAAGCCAACCTGCTTCCTTGCATGGTGTAGTATTTCAAATAAAATCGATATTGGAGGAAAGGATTAGTGAGCTCTCCTCCCCATAGCGCCACACAAATCTCGGCACCACTTGATCCATACCAATGTGATAAAGGAAGCATTAACACTCCAACAGCATGGTGTGCCAATATCAGGGGATCTTCATCAGACTTAACAAAGAGCAGCCAAATTGTGTCAAAAATGAAATAAGAGCAAGCAAACATTAAAATCTTTTCTTCCATAACAGTGTTTGTGCCACCAATTCTGTGGAGCGGATTTCCATCTGTATATGCACTATATTCTATCATACGACATATGACCAGAGAATGCAATAGTGTTAATGTTCGATTACACCATTCTTCAGGTTTGCCAGATAAAACTCTTAGCATCAAATATAATGTGAACCATAGAAAGGATAAGACAGTGATCTCAAAAATCATGATTAGAAAATAACACACAATGTGCAAGTATTTTTGAAATTTTTCGACTGTAAACATAACAAATCAAAATTGGTCATCTCAGGTTGGAAGGTTGTAGTTGTGAAAGATAAAAAACTCAATGACTCTATTTTAAGAAAAGTCAATAACCCTTAAGAAAATTGGGATTTGCCTCTACAAAATTTTAGAATAGA
This sequence comes from Clytia hemisphaerica, assembly GCF_902728285.1. NCBI lineage: Eukaryota > Metazoa > Cnidaria > Hydrozoa > Leptothecata > Clytiidae > Clytia > Clytia hemisphaerica. The sequence continues at coordinate 410,558 of NW_027104020.1, forward strand.
TCAAAAGAACAGGGAAAGAATATGATTGAAAAGCACATTTCTTGAGTTAAATTCCTGTTGTCCCAAAAGGACTTGGTAAAAGCACTCCTATAAAAAATCTGTTGAAAACACATGGACTTTTCTTCTTAAGCTAAAGTTCCAGTCGAACTTTATCAGAATTTCTAAGTTAGATAACTGTTCAATTTGGTTCGGTAATCGAACAGTTATCTTCAATTCCTTCAATAAATTGGTGGGTTGACATCGCTGACTGGGTAGATTTTGAGTTGTAGATGAAAAGATTTGACCTGCCAGTCAGTAGTTTTTGCCTAAAGTATTTTACAATTTTCCCATATTTCCTAATTAGGAAGGCTATAGTGAAGTTATATGCACTGGGGATGAGCTGGAGTTTTTATAAGATACTTCACTAATTGGTTATTTGAAGTGATAGAGATGACGAGTTCTTTAGAAAAAGTAGCAAAATTGTTTTATTACTGGTTAACGACCAACCAAATCAAATAAGAGCTTGTAAAAACTCCAGCTTGTCCCAAGAAAATACAAACTAGCGACTAACCAAGACAATCTGTAATAAAAACCCAGTATACATTTTGGAAAAAAGAAATACAAAAAGTAAAAAACAAAAGGAATGCACAAGACACAAAAGGAAGTGATAAGCTGAAAACAGAAGTCTGAGATCAGGTGCGGTACCAAGAGTAAGCATCTCCTGCCACTCTAGAGTAACCTGTCAGTTTAACAAGAAGAAAGAAATTAAAACATATGCACAAAGTCTGACCATACAGTTTAACAAGCTACATGCTGAATTGACCCACCTGAAGATTGATGTAATAAGACAATTGAAAAATGAGAACAATAGTATGAAAATGCAGAATAATACGAGAACAACTCGAGAAATTCATGGAATCCGGCGATTCTCGGCTGTTTTGGCAATTTTTAGAAAGTTTCTGTACCAAAATCAGTTTCATTGAAAATTGAACCATGCTTAATCGTGGACATTCTTATAAATGATGTTTTTGTTTGAAAAAAAACAATGACATGAAACGAAAAAATCCAATGAAAATCTACAAAAACGGAAATTTCCGGCTTTTTTGGCCGGAAAAAACATTTTCTCAAAAATCGAACGCCATCATGTTTTGAGCATTGCAAATACGCATCATTCTGCAAAAAATCAGAGAAAAATAAAGATGAAAATTCGAGAAAATGTCAAAAAACCGGTTTTTCCGGCATATTTCCGGCATTTTCGGCCGGAAAAAATTGTTTTTTCGTAAATCGGGCCCCGTCACATTTTAGGTGTTGTCGTTTTGTGTCCAGGGTTTTAACGCTTTGAAATTGCCTACTAGGAAAGTTATTCATTCTGGGTGGTATATCTCAATGCTTTGCCCATTAGAGTTCATATTTTTTGCACATAGACAGTATAGCCCTAACTCTTCATATAAAATTTACCGGAAACACATATTTGAACTTTGTACCAAATTGTGCTTGCAAGCACTTAAGTTCAGGGGGGGGGGTCAAGCAGTTGATCCAGAACATCATCCGTAGTAACTGATTTTTGATGATTTTTAGGACCATGAAAATATAATGAAATGAAAGAAATCAGTATCATCAAGAAAGTATCATCATGAAAATATAAAATCTAGAGAAAATAACTAAATCTAGTATGTACAGGTAAGAATATAAATCAAAATGATAAAACTTAGTATAATAACAAAAATTATTGTATGCCTAAAAAAAGATTCAAATATCTCTTTTTTAGAATCAAATAGCAGTCTAGGTATTAATTACCAGGTTATAGATGGGATTCATGCCAGCAGGCTCGGGTGAAAAAAGGCATGTCCAAAATAAATTTTGGGTGCACACCGCTTCCCATTATTCCTTAACTTTCATATAAAGCTCAAAAGAATCGTATCAACAGCTGGGTCGAAAATTGATATTAAGCCAATCTCAAGATATCGGCCAAAAACAGAGTTTGACGTTATGAAGTACATTGAAAAAACACGTCAAAAAGACAATTTTTTTTTTTTAATGAAGATTTACAGTCCAGGCACACGAGGGCCTCTAAACCGATCTATCGTCTACAATTACAAAGATCTTGATTCGTAGCGCAATGGATGTTCCACCCATGCCTTGGTTAGTTCTTCTTTGAACGCTTTGATGCTAGTAGCGTTAACAGTCTCTTTTGGTAGCTGGTTCCATGCTGTCACACATCGATAGTAAAACGACTTGGTCTGGACACCTCTAAATCCATCGTCTGCAAAGTTTGGTATCAGTTCGTAATCTGAGTTTGAGATGGACGCACCCTGCGAATAAACTTTCCAACTGTGGTGTCCTTATCGTAGAAGTGCAAGTGTTTGTAGATCTGAACCATGTCTCTGAAGTGTCTTCTGAATTCGAGAGAAGGCAAGTCAAGTTTTCGTAGGCGCTGCTCGTATGGTAGATTACTTAACCTTCTGACCATCCTAGTGGCACGTCGTTGAACGCCCTCAATAAGTTGATGTCCTTACGAGTTTTGGTGACCATACAGATTGGGCATACTCGAGATGAGGCCGGACAAAGGTTGTGTACAGAGTGAAGAAAGTTTCAAGGCTAAGGTCTTTGAAACCTCTTCTGATGACTCCTAGAATGGAATTAGCTTTTTTCACTTGTTTTGATATGTGTTCTTCAAAGGATAAGTCAGAGTCTATCAGAACACCGAGATCTTTTTCAACGAAAACATGTTCAAGTTGTTCACCTCTAAGTGAATAAGGGTGCGCGTGGACAATATTCCAATATTTACCGAGAGTGAGAACGTGGCACTTATCTGGGTGAAATCTTAATAGCCAATCATTTGACCACTTTTCAAGTTTGTGTATGTCTTGTTGGATAGCCAATGAGTCCTCAATCGAGTTGACTTCTCTGAAAATCTTCGTGTCGTCAGCAAATAGGAGAATCGAAGACAGCACATGTATATCATCCGGACCGAAGGATTTACTCACATCCAGCAATTTTATCTGTTTTCTCATCATATCTTCTGTTATGATGATGTTCTCAACTTGAATCTCCGTTCGTGTAGGAAAGTCAGGAATCGTTCCTGGGGGCTCATTGGTAAAGACGCTGCAAAACTGTTTTTGTAGGATGTTAGCCTTGTCGAGATTGTCGTGTTTAATCGATGATTTGTCATCAGGGTTTTCAAGTAGTGGTGAGACTCCGCTTGATGACTTAGGTTTAGATCTTACATGAGACCAAAATATCTTTGGCTTTTCCTTGGATTTATCACAAATGCTTTTTTCATAAGTCCTGTTGGCCTTTGACATCAAACGATTAACTCTGTTTCTTACAATAGTCAGAAGCAGCCACCGTCCTAAAATTTGCAAATATCTGTTCTGATTTGCCAGCTGGAAGGATTTCCCCAAACTTAAGAACAGTTCCTCGTTTTCCAGGGGAGAAATTTTTACTTCAGAACAGTTATATTTTTCCAGCTAGGAGGTAAAAAAACTTTCGGAACAGATACTAAATTACCAGGCGATTGATTTTACGCGAGTTAACTGTTCTTATGTACCAGGGCTGATAAAATCTTATAAGAACAGATCGCTAAATTCCAGCTCGACATTGAAGGACTATTAAGAACAGAAACTTAATTTCCAGCAAAACAGTTTAACTTTAAATATCTTTGCGAACAGATCGACAATTTCCAGATGTTTTATAGAACAGATGAAGAATTTTCAGCTCAAAGGCTTTTCGACTTTTTTGAAATTCCCTCAGAACAGATAGGAAATTCTTAGACACCTTATTGCGATTATTTTTTGGATATCAAAGTATTTTTTCATAAGAACAGACCATATTTTCCCAGCTAGTCCCAATCTTCAGTAGAAAAGACCACTTTTTTCCAGCAGACTTTTTTCTTTAGTTCGCTAAGAACAGACCGCCATATCCAGCTGGAACGTGCCTTCAGAACAGATATTTTGAAGTCCCCCTTCGGTGGATGCTTTCGAATAGTGTAATTGGCACGATGACGATCTCTGTCGAGAGGTGCAGATCTTAACCACCTTCTATGGAGCGTTTTCTTTGACTTGATTTCATCTTGAAGATTCTTATTAATAGTCGAACGTGCGCAACGCACTGGGCTCAACTTCAGTAGCTTCAAGTTATTTATAGGCCCAATTGTAGACCCCAAGATATTCATCAAAGGAATAAGTGTGCCAAATTTAAGCCAAATCTGACAATTTTTTAAGTCTCCAGGCTGCCCAAAGGTTTTAGCCTCGTTTTGGCGAAATACTCGTCCCCAGGCCCCAAAAATCAAAAATTTTGAAAAATGAAAAATGAAACCCCAGATATTCACCCAAGGACCCAAGGAACAAGTGTGCAAAATTTCAGCAAAATCGAACAATATTTGAAGTCTCCAGGCTGCCCCAGAGTTTTAGCCTCGTTTTGGCGAAAAACTCGTCCGCAGGCCCCAAAAATAAAAAATTTTGAAAAAATGAAAAAAACACCCCCAGATATTTACCCAAGGAACATGTGTGCAAAATTTCAGCCAAATCGAACAATTTTTGAAGTCTCCAGGCTGCCCCAAAGTTTTAGCCTCGTTTTGGCGAAAAACTCGTCCCCAGGCCCCAAAAATCAGAATTTACAAAAAGTGAAAAAAATACCCCCAGATATTTTACCCAAGGAACAAGTGTGCCAAATTTCAGCTAAATCCGACCATTTTTGAAGCCTCCAGGCTGCCCCAAAGTTTTAGCCTCGTTTTGGCGAAACACTCGTCCCCAGGCCCCAAAAATCAAAATTTTCAAAAATTGAAAAAAACACCCCCAGATATTCACCCAAGGAACAAGTGTGCCAAATATCAACCAAATCCAAGCATTTTTGAAGTCTCCAGGCTGCCCTAAAGTTTTTGTGACAGACAGACAGACACACACACAGACACACAGACACACACACAGACATTGTCAGATTGTAGCTCAACTGAAGTTGAGAATGACTTGATTTCATCTTGAAGATTCTTATTAATTGGAACTTTACCTTTTTTCCTCCAAAAACCGTTTCCAACTCCTTTCAAAGGGACAATTTGATTTCTGAGATCAATGACAACTTTCTTGAATGATTCCCAAAGATCTTCCACTGATTTATTCACGGATGCATTTTTGAAACCTTCTTTCCATTCCCTCAACGTCAGGTCATTTTTCATTAATTTGAAATTGGCCGAAGCATAGATGAACCTTGTTTGCGTAGGTTTGGAGTATGCGTAGCAAACGAAATTGAAAGCCAACGAACTAATTTGGTTTTCTTCGCCTGTTAAGATCAAGTCGATGAGGGATGGGTCATCAGTTCCTCTACATCGAGTTGGTTCATTAACATGTTGATGGAGATATGCGTCTCTCAAAGCATTTAAGAATTTCTCTTCTTTGCTATCCTCCAGATGCGGGGTGGTCCAGTTTTCCCAATTGATTGTTGGAAAGTTGAAATCACCTAACAAACATTTGTGTGAATATTTCTTGTTTAATGCAATGGACTTGATCAATAAGTTTAGGTTGTTGTTGTTTTCGTTGGAGGACGTAGATCTAGTTGGGCTTCGATAAATGCTTGCAACAGCAAGCAAATCTTTTCCTGATAGTTGTACTTCAATCATGCAAACTTCATTGAAAGTCACTGAAGGCTTGACATCGATTACCAAGTGTTTAATGGATATATGGACAAATATGACAATGCCACGCCCTTGATCTGTATCTAGGTTAACTTGGCTAGCAATTTTGTAGTCATCGAATTCATATTCATGTAGCTCCTTCAAGGCACCTGCTGTTGTCTTAGCTTCGCAGATTGCAATTATATGGGGCTTTTCTTCCCGGGCCATGGACTGAAAATTCATGATGACGTCAGCATTTTATGACGTATTTTAATTTTTCCCGACAACAAATGACGTCATTTAAATATTCTGAAATTTTTTTAACAAATATTTCAGAATTGTTAATTTACTGTACAACTCCAGTCAAAATTTGGTATAGATTGCATTACTACATACTAGAATTGAAGTTATCGCCGTTTTTCAATAATGACGTCATTTGAATCTTACTCATGACTTGTGTTTTTTCGATGTATTTTATAACGTGAAAATCAGTTTTTGACCGATATCTTCAGACTGACTTAATGTAAATTTTTGACCCAGCACTTTTCGAAATCCTCTTGTTGATACGATTGTTTTGAGCTATATATGAGAGTTAAGCAATAATGGGAGGCGGTGGACGTCATTCAAAATATATTTGGGACATGCCTTGCTTCACCCGACGCGAGGGTGCCAATACCATACAGTTTCAAACTAGTTCTGTACTATCCTGTAGCGCAATCATAGTCATTATAAAAACACTGGTCTGGAGGGCTTTTGTCTCTTTTTATTGTTAAAAGATGGAGCTTACGTACCTAAATCGATTTATTCTGCAAACTTTTTGATTATGTGATTGGAAAATAGACCAATCCCAAGAGGAGATTTTGGCAACGTGATCAAAAAGTATGCAAATCGCAACTTGTCTTTTGTTTGTAACAAAAGAAGATTGAACTAAAAAGCTAAAACAATACAGACCGGGGTTTTTTATAATGACTATGGCACAATTTGGCCCAGATCCGATCAATCGAACTTGTCGAACAAATCGAACAATCGGACTAATCGAACTCCATCGAACGATTAAAGTTCGATTGAAAAAATTAATCTAACCTAATCGAAAACTCACAATTTCTGAAGCAATATCAGTTCGGTCAGTAAAAAATTCAATTAGTTAGATGATATTAAATCCTCATATCTTCCCTCCCTTGCAAAAACTTTATCCTGCCCCGGGATCCTGCCACGCGATTGCCATTGCGACTGTTCTCTGACTTAACAGCTTAACGTTTATTGTACCTGGATATCTGTCTATCCAGAATACGGAAGTCCGTAGCCCCTCTGTTGCTATTTTTTCGCGCGGTCGGGTGGCGGAATACTACACCCCAACAAACTGCCTCTGGCGCTAAAAGGATACAGGAAAAGTTTGTAATCTGTTATCTGAAGTAATTTCTTGATTTACATTCCGAATTTGGCTTTGAAAAGAAGCTTAAATATACGGTGGCGGAGCAGCACAAACTTGTCGAACAAAATTGGTTTATCGAACTGATTGAACCGAAACCCATTGATCAAACTTAATGGAACACTCACAATCTTTTAAAAAATCTTAGAGTTCGATTAATTTTTTTAATCAAACTTTGATCGTTTGATGGAGTTCGATTAGTTTGATTGTTCGATTGGTTCGACAAGTTCGATTGATCAGGTCTGGTTTGGCTCTATAGCCATTCAAAGTCAGTTAGATCTCGTGGTTCAAGCCCAGTCCTGTCCACAGTCTTTATTAAGCATCTCCAACAATGTAGAACTTGCTTGGTGTTGGGTACCCCATTCAACGAATAATTTTTCAAATTGACACTTTCAGCAGACTTTCAGTTCTCTTGCCATTCCTGAAATCTTAATGATTTTTGGGGAAAAAATGAAAGTTCTATAGTTCATTTTTTTCCCAGAATTTTTTCAGAGACCACACCTTTGGCAGTTAAGCAATTCTTGGATTAATTGTATTTATAGAAATTTGAAAATGGACCACTACGGTCAAAACAGGCATGGTGTTCTGCCAGTATGGATTCCACAAAATCTCGCGCCATAGATATTTTTCCGTACAGCAAGCCTCACGCCAAGCAAAATTTCTTTTGTACCAACATTCAATTTTTCAATAAGGGTGTAAGATGGGAAAAGAGGCGCATACTGCGCGCCAACATAATTAATAAATTGACGCGAGCGTAAGCGAGCGAAAGCAAATTTAGCCAAATGAAAGCTAAAAATCGCCGGATTATGGAGTCATTCATGCCGAAGCTGGAATTATTAGAGTCCCCTGCCCAGTTGGCGACCGGTCTAGTTGGCGACCGGTCTAGTTGGCGACCGAACCTATTTGAACCCAGAAAAGTCATACAAAAACAAACCTCTGGAGAATTTCTTTTGGTAGTTATCTGCCTTGACCTATTTCCCGTACTGTGTAAAAAAAGTTTTAGAAAAAAACGAGTAGAATCCGAAAGATCAAACTTTGCACGGAAGCACACGAAAAAGCCGGATTTTTCAAAAAAAATAAAAAATGGCTACCTGTGGACAAAAAAGCTTCGTAAGAAAAAACGCTTCAACTCCCACGCCAAAAAATACTTGTCCAAAACAATGAGTATGTTAGAAAGCATTTCTGTAAAAATCAGCTCTATACAGTTTCCTTCGTGTGAAATATTGATAAAAAAGTTGATGCAATCAGCTTCAAAATTTGACGTCCAGTCTGCGACCGACCAAACACAAAAAATGAAAAAGAAGACTCTACATTGCGATCAAAACATTCCAGACGCGAAGAGAAAAAAACCGGCATAAAAAATTCCCGCGTTTTTATCAAATGAAGACTCTCCATAGACCGCCACTTTCAAAACAAAACAAAAACAAACTTTAGAAAAAAATGGCGACTTGAAGAAAAATTCTGAAAAAACATGCCGAAGGGAAATGTAAGTGAGCTATTTTAAAACAAAAGAGTGTAAAGAAATTTAATACGGGAAAGCTTATAAGTTTTTTTATCATCCTGATCAATTAATATGACCTTACCTGCAAGTAGAGCACTGATTTTCTCTTTTTAACGATCGGTCGCAGACTGGTACGTCAGTAGGGAACTGGGCACTAGTACCGCTCGCTTCAAAAGTTTTTTATTCTAAGAAGATCGCCTCAAATAAAAAATCAAAACAAACACGAAGAACATGTTAAAAGTTGTCTAACCGTTGGTTGAAAAGGATTTTCAAAAAAGTTAAAAGTAAGTGAAAAATTTGAATCCAAAAATTTCGGTCGCCAACTGGGCAGGGTACTCTAATTTACGCCAACTGAATATCAAACAATCTTTGTAAGTAGGTACCCTTACGCCAATGCGCCAAAAACATTCCAGTTGTACGCCGAAGATCTTTGGCGTTAGTGTTACACGTATCCATACTGGGTCAGTCTGGGAAATCCTCTCAATTGCACGCTTATGTTCCGAGGCAGTAAGCGCGCAATTGCATGGTTATCAAAACGGCAAAATTTTTAAGCGTGTAATTACACGCTTATCGAAATTGTTCTGAAAAACGGGCGGTAAAGCGTTAAGCAAGATTGACGGGTGACGGCTTTTGCGGTAAGCGTGTAATTGCACGCTTTAAAATTTCCTATATTTTTGACACGTAATTCCTTCCGAAAGCTCTGTTGAATTTCAAAAGCCTAGGGCAGTTTTACTCAAAATTTATCGTAGAAGAAGATTCCGTAAAAATGGATTGCCCGTTAAACCATGCCTTCGCCCGAATTAGAGAATTCTGAACCGGGGCGGGAGCGGGCGTAAATCATAACCATGTAATTACGCGCTTACGCCCTCGGAACATAAGCGTGCAATTGAGAGGATTTCCCAGACTGTGGGTGTTCTGGCTTAACTGATGCAAGTTACCCAATCTCACGGTAGTCATCTTGTTAGATGTTTAGTTCGGAGAGTTCTTGCAATAGTTTATTGTTCAACTTGGAGAGAGAATGTTTGTAAACATAGAATTTTTGTTCATAGCAGTTATTTTCAGATCAAAGGCAAGGATTTTCAGGACCCTGCCGACGCACCGGACTGTCCGGTGTGTATTTGTCCGGTGGGAAAAAGTATCCTTTCCCTACACTGGACGCAATAAGTCCGGTGTCAGTCCGGTGTTGCATACAGGGAATTTTGGACGCCGGCCATTTATGAAACAAAAAATTAAGAAACACCGGACGCACCGGACTGGTCATGTCTGGTGTTTTGATTGTCCGTCGGTGGGAAAAAATATCCTTCTCCGACACCGGACATCGGACTTCCTTAAATCCGGTGTAGAGATTGTCCGGTGGTAACAAAAATTCTCATTTTACACCGGACTTTCGGGTGTCTGGTGTTCGTTAAGTCCGGTGCTGCGTCGACAAGGGTCCTGGATTTTCTTTTGTCGGGGCCATCCATAAATTTCATAAAAACAACTTATATAATTTATAATCGTTAAATAAATTATTAAATCATAAAGTAAATAAAAAGAAACTCGCAAACCTGATATAGTAAATGATTTGATACGAAAAAATCTGTAAGAAATCATCATTTCAAGTCTTTTCAACAAGTTCTACCACCAGCTGACAGCTGATCAAGTCCAGAGTTTGTTTTCAAAAAAATATTTTAACACTTTCGATTATGAAATCTAATTTTTCCCGATGGGGGACCAAAGCGGAGATCACGTAAAAGAGATTTTTGCAAGAAAAAATACGCGTGGCGTGCCAATTAAAAAAAAAGTTAGCCGCCATATTAGTTTGTGGAAACAACAAGTTTCACGGGGGTTTTAAAACAAAATTTGCAAAGTATATAGTCATATTTCCTCAATTTTCAAGATCAAAATTGTAACAAGATACTGTAAAAATATGAATAATTAACTCGCTTGTATTTTGAAATATCCATTTCATTTTTTGAAGGTGATATTTTCATATTTAATTAAAGACTAGCCCCCCTGCTTATCCTATTCTGGATAAATCGAAGCGATTTTTCGGAGAAATCGCAAAGGTTAGCCGGAATCACCACTACCGCTTCTTCCTTCAACATTCAGGGTCCTTCATGCTAAAAAGATACTCAAATATAATTCTACAGGCATGGGCACTGGTAGCAGGCAAAACGATGGGTAAATAGCTACTTTTTGGCAGTATTTGTGTTATTTGTGCGCACAGTGTTTTCTAGATATTAATGTTTAATATACCTTTTTTTAAAGAGGCAGCCATGTTGAATAATTATTATGTACTCCAGCATAAAAACAATGATACAGCCATGCATAATTTTTAAAATATGCATGATACAGTAATTATGCATTGCTTTATCATTGTTTTTATGCTGGAGTACATAATTATTCAACATGGCTGCCTTTTAAAAAAAAGGTCTATACCACCAGCGACCAGGGGGGATGTCAATCGAAAATTACCGAATCAATCGAACTTAATCGAATCCAATCGAATGATTGATTTTTCGATTAGCCGAATTGATCGAACGCCAATCGAATTTCACATCTTTTTTTTGATTGGATTCGATTACCGTTCGATTGGTGTTCGATTGACGTTCGATTAGCTACTATGATGGCGCGCCAAAGCGGAAATAAATACTATCTTTCATTTCGCGACACTATCTTTCATTTCGCGGCACTATCTTTCATTTCGCGGCACTATCTTTCATTTCGCGAAACTATCTTTTAGTTCGCGACACTATCTTTCAGTTCGCGACACTATTTTCCCAAAAAAACATTATCTTAATTGAAACAATACTATCTTTTTCACAAGATACTATCTTTATTATGGAAGCCGAGAAGTGCCATCGAGAAAAAAATATTTAATTTTAGAAAAAAAATATTTAATTTTAGTAAGAAAAATTAAATTTAGAAAAAAATATCAATTTAGAGAAAAAATTAAGTTCACTTCAGAAAAAAATTGTTTTTAGAAAAAAGTTTTTTTTGGGAGAGCCTGATTCCGTGCATGCTTACACCAAAAGTCCACCGTCTGAAAAAAAATTGAAAAAAGAAAACCTTTTTGGCCTGATTCCTCCCGGGCCACACACTTACTTACAACTTTCGTTTTCATACTTCCTGGATTTGTTTTTGGATTTGACTTTTGTTCAGACCAGATTATTTTTTTGCACATCACATAGATGTCAATCCACAAACAATTCAAGTTGACAGAACCGATATTATGCTCAATATTTAAATACCTTTTATTTATTGCTTATTGGGGAAAAAATGTCGAAGTTTTATTTCGTCAGGGAAAAAAATCGTCACCTAGAGGTATTTTCTTCACTTTCTCCCGACCAAAATTTCAAATTCGTCACTTTTCCCCGACCAAATTTACAATTTAGTTAGTCACTTTCACATGACTAAACTGTCCAAATGAAATGGTTTTCTTCACTTAGCTCGAAAATAGATCTTGTAATTCGACGTTTATAAAACACTAATTTCGGTTAATAAAGGTGTAAAAAATTTGGATTTGAAGTTTGGTTGGGGGAAAAATTGAGTAAAAGTTTTTGGTCGGGAATAAAAAAATCGGGTAAAAAAAGTTTTGGTCAGGTGATGAAATGTTTGGAATAAATTTTGTTGGGGAAAAATTTCGTCACCCCTTCAAAATTTTCGTCACTTTCCGCTGACATTTTTTCCCATAATAACAACGTAGGTAAAAAATTTTCTGATTTTTTGCATAAAAGTCAGTTAGGAACATTTGGCGAGTTCCTGTACGCGACCGCGATCTAAAAAATCATAACAACACTCATTAAAAAATGATGTTCGTGTCTTTTCGCACTTTTTTTAGCCTAGACGATATAGCAAACATAGTAAATATAAGCACACTGTGCTTTTAATTGGCTGAAATTTTTTTTTGCGTCGGAAAAACTTTTTCAGGGAGCGACTGCATATAAGGAACAAATAGGCGACCTATATTATCCTGTTATCAATGTTACAGTGATATGATTGATATTACGATCCATCGTATTGTCTACTATAATATATAGTTATAATATAGTCATATAATACACATACGTATGTTCTCACTTCTTCCCTTTTCAATCTCGCCAAACCTTATGCATTTTCCCTTCTCCCTTTCTCCCTTCTTCCCTTTTCAACTTCGTTAATCTTATGCTTTTTCCCTCGTCCCTTTATCCCTTCTTCCCTTTTCAACTTCGTCAATCTTATGCTTTTTCCCTCGTCCCTTTCTCCCTTCTTCCCTTTGCAACTTCGTTAATCTTATGCTTTTTCCCTCGTCCCTTTCTCCCTTCTTCCCTTTTCAACTTTGTCAATCTTATGCTTTTACCCTCGTCCTTTTCTCCCTTCTTCCCTTTTCAACTTCGTCAATCTTATGCTTTTCACCTTGTCCCTTTCTCCCTTCTTCCCTTTTCACCTTCGTCAATCCTATGCTTTTTCCCTTGTCCCTTTCTCCCTTCTTCCCTTTTCAACTTCATCAATTTTATGCTTTTTCCCTTGTCCCTTTCTCCCTTCTTCCCTTTTCACCTTCGTCAATCCAGTGCTTTTTCCCTTGTCCCTTTCTCCCTTCTTCCCTTTTCAACTTCGTCAATCTTATGCTTTTTCCCTTGTCCCTTTCTCCCTTCTTCCCTTTTCAACTTCATCAATTTTATGCTTTTTTCCTTGTCCCTTTCTCCCTTCTTCCCTTTTATCTCCTCAATTTTACGCTTTTTCCCTTGTCCCTTTCTCCCTTCTTCCCTTTTATATTCTCAATTTTACGCTTTTTCCCTTGTCCCTTTCTCCCTTTTTCCCTATTCAACTTTGTTAACACCATACGTTTTTCCTTGGTCCCTTTCTCCCTTCTTCTCTTTTCAACTTCGTCAATCTTTTGTTTTTCCTTTGTCCTCTTTCTTCCCTTTGTGAAGGAAATATGCCTCCGCTGTCAGACTTTCGACCCTCGGACCCTTCTTAGCGGTACTAAATGAGGAAAAAAGGAAAATATTGTGAATTTTACGATCCTTACTAAAGGGACTAATTGGGACTATCTTATTCTCTTGTCATATTTTTGCCCTTTTAAAAGCGTAGTATGCTGGAATTTCTGGACTTTTCCCTTTTTTTTTCTTCAAATTTCTTCCTTTAAAACCTCAAAAAGTATCTACACATTTGCATTGATTTCTTATACCTTAAGTGGAAAAATTTTAGTGTGTACTAATTTTCGTGAGACGAGAATTTAAAGATTTCGCGAATCATGGGTCTTTAAAATTTTCACGTGGATTAAATTTCGCGAAAATGGCCTTCTTTATTTAATTTCGTGACTATTTAAATATTAACTAGATAAGTTAGTTTTTTAATCGAACAAAGTCACTCAAAAGCTTTCAAAAATCTTCAAAGAAAGTACTTTTAGGAGGTTACTAGAGTAATTGAAATGAAGAGTTAAACTCCTAATATGTTTTGATTGTAACATGTTATCTAGATTTCGCGAACTTTTATTTTCGCGATTGTAAAATTCGAAATAATTTCGCGTGGACTAATTTTCACGAATCGAAGGCTTTCTAAATTTTCGCGTGGAATAAATTTCGCGAAAATGGCCAAAATTCGCGAAAACTGCGAAAATTAATCCACGCAAAAATTTATCCACTCAAGGTATTTTATAAAAAAACTTTGAGTCTTTGAGTTTGTTCATTTGACTCTTGTAATTCGAACTCAAACGGAGAATCTTATTTTTTGAACTACATAGAAGATTCATCAATTTCACCATTTCCCCCAATTTGCCGCAAACTGTCTGAAAAAGTTGACCACCGAAAATTCTTATGATAAGATGTAAGAGTTTCGTCAAAAATTCCGGGAATTTCCGGGAATTCCGGAAAGTATCGACCAATCGAGATGTATTCACCGCACAATCAACAAAGAGAAAAGTAACCATGAGCATGACGGCAATCTAAGATCTTGGATTAAGCTCAAAGTTGATATCTTTATTCATGTCGTTGAAAACACAACTTAAAAATGTCACCAATGCTTAAAAAAGAGTCAGCGATAGAGAATCATAACATAAATATATGTTTATTATTTCGATTCCATCTGTAAAGTAACATTACCATAAGCCTGACTAATTGTGCCCCGCAGGGGCTTTTTTTGCTTCACGTAGTGGGCTAGTCTAGAGCTAGACTACTAATCAACATCAGTTTTACTCAAAAGATTCTTTTACAAGGCCTCCCAAGCGGGTGCGTGATGTAGGGTTTTTCGTGGCGTGATGGCGTGAAATTTAAAAAAAAACGGCGTGATGGTACCCTGAGTATCAGAGGATGTGTCAATCTAATAACTGTAGAAAGAATCAAAGATGAAGAGCAAATATTACCTTATTAATGTCTAGCAGACTGTAGCAGTATGCAGTTTACTATTTACGTTTTCCAGAAACCTACAATGTAATTGAAGTGAATTTCTTTCGAAAGAAATCTTTTACATGATCGTTAGCTGAGATGTAGAGAAAGCAGAGAGAAGCTTGTTTCGTTTGAAGCATTCAAAGTCATATGGGAAAGGGGAAGTCATCAACTCCAGATGCTGCAGCAGTCAAGAAAAAAATCAGGAAATAGGGTGTTCATATTCAAA
Source organism: Clytia hemisphaerica (assembly GCF_902728285.1). NCBI lineage: Eukaryota > Metazoa > Cnidaria > Hydrozoa > Leptothecata > Clytiidae > Clytia > Clytia hemisphaerica. The sequence continues at coordinate 425,651 of NW_027104020.1, forward strand.
AGATGCACCGGTCCAATATGTGACGGGACGTGACATTAGCACTTAGGGTATCGTCTCGTCTCAACACCCCTATCATCCGCTACAAAAATCGGCCCGATAAGTTTTCTATCGTCTCAAAAATCATATCGGATAGGGTGTTCACACTAACCACTTTCTATCGTCACAAAAAGCTATCCGGTATAGTGTGAACATGGTCTCAGTTGTCTGTGCTTTTTCAACCTCTAAATCGAGAAAAACGAGCAACTATTCTTTTAAAACAAAACGTAGGAGCAATGCCTTAAAGTCAAAAAGATGAAAAAAAGTCGTACGGGAAGTTGGAATAGTTCATAACTTCTTCTCTATAATGGGTATAATATGAGCAGTGAAAGAAATTTAATAGTAATAATAATAATAATAATATTGTTTTACAAATTCGCAGGCCACCGTGCGGACACATGGGCCTCTTTGAATCGCTCATACATTTTGGGTTAATTATTTACATTGTTAATATAGACAGGTATGCAACAATAGTGGCACTTTCAATCATATTCAAACTTTTTAGCTTTCCAGGCCACACTAAGGGTCTCTTTTCTCCAAACCCAGATTACGCAAAGTTTGAAGCCCTCTACAGGAGGTGCTAGAGATTTTCGGGGAAAATTTTGGAGACTCAATTTGATTTTTTCTGATTCCCTACAAAAAGTTCTTGAAATCCACTGTAAATCAGCTTTCTAATGTACTTGAATAAAAATTCATTGGCTTTCAAAATCTGCTCCCCACCAGAGTTCATGACTTTTAGGGGTCAATTTTCGCTTAGTAGCCTATCTTTGAGACACTGTATCTTCAAAACTACTTGAGATATCAAGGTGAAATTTTCAGGGTCTTATTTTCTTGTGTGATAGATCATTTGGTCTAAATTTCAGCAAAATCCAAGAGGGTGAGGTATCACACCCTGAAGACTCTTAAAAAAAATGGCTCTTAAATTCCTCCACTGAGGATGAGTTGACTACTTTTGAAGGCAAACTATTTCTATTTCTATTTCTATTCGATAATTTACAGGAGGTTACAAAACCTATTCTCACAAATATTATCTAAAAAGAATATAAATATAAGGTAAATAAATAGTGATAAAAAAAAATATGTATCTGGCTTAAAAAAAATAAACTTAAAATTAAAAATTGCATATAAAAACAAGATTTATTTACTAAAAATAAATATAAAAACATCTTAAAAGGTAATTATATAAAGCTTAGTGAGTAGAGAGATTCCAAATGATTTCAAGCTTTGAGTACTAGATTTTGGATAGGTGTTGACAAAAATAATTTAAAATTAGATCCACAGATTTAGGACTGAAGATAAGGGATAAAATTAGCATAAAATGGAGTCAATGGTTTACTAGAAATCTAAGTTCAGACCACTAATTTTATCAATAAAAACAACAGTATCTTCAATAGATGTTGCTTCTTTTGGAAGGCTGTTCCATAGTTGAACCACATTTGGGAAAAAAGACATTGTGTATGACTGGATTGAGCCCAGTAATTGTTTATATTTTACGTTTTTACAACGCTGTCTCGTGGGGAGGATTGATTTGTCTACGTGTTTTGAACCAGACATGATGTTGTGAACAAGTTTGAGGCGATTGATTTTGCGACGATTTTCAAGTATATCCAAATCAGCATCTTTCAATAACGAAGTGGGTGAACATTCCCTGTCCCACCTATTGTAAATCCAACGGATGGATTTTCGTTGAACGCTTTCTAACTGCGATGTTATGTTCAATTTCCCAGGTGAGTCCCATACTGAAGATGCATATTCTACTAGAGGTCTGATGTATGTCTTATAGCAAACGAGACGAGTTTCTGTGTCTGTCATTTGAAGATTCCTTTGAAGAAATATCCTGGTGGAATTTGCCTTAGCAGTGATGACTGAAACATGATGTTTCCAAGAGAGATTCTTGGAAATGGTTACTCCAAGGTATTTCGCTTTATCAACTGCCTTCAAGTTTTGACCATGGATTGTATAGGTGTGGTCAATAATTTTATGTTTGTTTGTTATGCGAAGTACATAGCATTTCCCCGGGTGGAACTCCATTGACCATTGCTTTTCCCACTCCACTAACTTGTCAAGGTCTGCTTGAAATGAATATGCATCATTTAGGCATTTGATTACTTTGAATAAGTAGGAATCGTCAGCAAACAAAGCAATATTTGAATCAACATGCAAGGGCATATCGTTTATATAAACAAGAAACAAGAGGGGACCAAGAACTGAGCCTTGAGGGACACCTGAAGTGACCGCTATCCGCTTTGACAGAGTTCCTCTTACAGCTACACATTGACTACGATTGTTCAGAAAATCCGCTATCCATTTAAGCAAGGTTCCATGGATGCCATAATGTTCAAGTTTCAATAAAAGTTTTCTGTGACAAACCTTGTCGAAGGCTTTACTAAAATCCAACAAAATGGAGTCTGTTTGTTCGCGATTGTTCAAAGAATGCGCCAGCGTATTTATGGTTTGAATTAGCTGCGTCTCGCATGATCGAAATTTTCTAAAGCCATGTTGTGTATCAGAAAGTGTGTGGTCCTGATCAAAATGAGTCATTATATTGCTGTGGATTATGTGCTCCATAAGCTTGCAAGTGATCGATGTTAGGCTGATCGGCCTATAGTTCTCAGCTTTTGATCGGTCTTTATTCCCGCCTTTGTAAATTGGAGTCACTAATGCATGTCGCCAGTCGTTTGGAATGGCTCCTTGTTCGAGTGATGCCGTGAAAAGTAAAACAAGGATGTCAGGTAAAATGTCTGCACATACATGGAGAATCCTTGCTGAGACATTGTCGGGTCCACAAGCTTTCTTAGGATTGATATTCGATAGCAATTTATGGATGCCGTTTCTGGTGAAAACAATGTCTTTGATGTTTGATCCTTTAGGACCTTTGATTTCAGGTAATAAGCCGTCGTCTTTAGAGAAGACACTTGCAAACTGTTGATTTAATATTTCAGCTATGTCGTTGTCATTTATATTTGTGATATTATCTGCGTCCACAAGAGGAGAAACTCCAATAACGTCGTTCCTTTTTGATTTGATGTAGCTGAAGAGTTTTTTGTTTTTTTTGCCATCATCATTCATGATACTTCGTTTTATATAGTCATTTTTTACCTTTTCACATGTTTTATTTGCTTCTTTCTCACATTTTATATAATATTTCCAATCAGTAGGGTCCTTTGACACTTTATATTTGCGGTAAGATCGTTTCTTTTTACGAACTGCTTTTTTGCAGGCTCTGTTAAACCATGGTTGTTGAAATCTTTGTGAGGTGATTTTTGTAGGAACATGTGTGGCTTGCGCAGTAAGAAGAATGTCTTTCAAGTTTATCCAAATGTCATTAACAGAAGTATCAGGAGTTGTTGATGCGACTAAATTCTTGATGTTGGTATCTATGTCTTGGCGAAGGTTCTGAATATTGGCTCTATTCCAACAATGCACTGTGCGTTGCACTGGTTTGAATTTTTGTGGATGACATACAATGTCAGCGATGGCGCATGTGTCATGATCACCAAAACCTGCCGCTGGAAGACAGCGGACAAGGAATGTAGGTCTATTTGTGAGTAGCAGATCTAAGAGAGCTTCTTTTCTTGTATTGAAATTGATATGTTGAGACATTTTGTGTTGATCAAAAAGTTGAAGAAAGTCTTCATTTAATTGAACTGAATTAGCATTTCCAACAATACTATTACTATTCCAATCAATGTCTGGGAGGTTGAAATCACCTGCTAACCAAATAGGGTTGTTTTTATGTTTTTTAAGAAGATCATTAAGTTTGTTGATAATAACTTTATTGTCCTCTTTCTTGTTGCTTGGAGATCGATAACAAGCACAAACAAGCACAGGTTTTTCATACGTTATGACCTTTATTGCAACAATGTCTGAGCTTTGAACACGTATTTCTTCAATCTTAAGTTCTTTCTTTCGTATAATAATAACACCACCGTAACCGTCATCGCGATCCTCACGAGTTGCAGTGTAGGTACTTGGTAGATATTCACTGTTATTTGTTATTGCTGATAGGTGACTTTCTGATCCAATCATGATGTCAATGTTATTGTCAATCAAGAAGGGTGCAAGCACTGTCTTTTTATTCCAAATACTTTGAAAGTTACATACTGTTAGACGAAGCTGTTTCGATTTTTTCTTTGGAATGCCATCATCGATGGAATGGTTAGAGCCATCTGACGAGATTGATGAAAAAGAAGTGTCGAATAATGATGTAGATAGTCCTTTCAGTGCACATTGGTAGCAAGTCCAGGAGAGGCTTTTGTCAGTAGAATAGCAGTCAAATACTTGGTCCCCCATGCGGCAGCAGTTCTTATGGTACCAGAGGTCACACATGTCGCAAGCAATGGAAACATCGGTTCTTTTGACGCGTTTTTGACAGTCACCACATGGAAATTTAATCTTATAGGTTCTTGGTCCTGGGTTCACTTCAACTGAGCCACTTATGATAAGAAGTATTTGTTGTAGCAAGCCATAAGGGTGGATATTGTAGCGACGCGAGTTATCCTGATAATAAAATGCAATTGACATCAAACAGGTTTCATTGTTTGAGAAGACTTTACAACATAAAAGAGAGTCTCCTTGAGGTATTGTAGTCAGTTCAGTAATTTGGAATTGCCAGAAGAAGGCAAATAAGGATACAATTTTTAGGAGATTCATTGTTGGTGAAGCAGATAAAACAATAAAATAAGTAAGGAGGTACCTGCTCAGCTGTACGTCGATTCCAAACCGTACGTACAGCTGGTCCACGGTTATTTGCGAAAACCTCAAATCTGTTCAGTGTAAATGATAAGGACACACATGCGACATGGGATGTATACTTGCAAATGTTTGAGTGTAGATATATTGAACAGTTGATTGATTGGTTATGATTGATATTGAAGATCCAATTGATTACAAACAACACCAACAAGGAACTTCGCACTTCTCTAAGAGTGCCAGGTTGATCGCAACCCTGTTAGCGCTGTATTTGTCGGATTTCACAGCATCTACCGTTCTTTTTGTACTTTTTATCTTAAACCTTATTCACTAATTCTTATTCACTAATTCTTAATGGAGTGAATTTTTTTATCTGTCCACTGCTTAATGCCCCGATAGTATAGGGAGTGTTACTCTGCGAACCGCGAACACCATCGTTCCCAAAGATTACTACTAATTCAGACTTGTGCGCTCTCATAGGTCTCCCTCGCTGGTTACATTTCTTAGGGATGCAAGATTTGTCATAGTAGTTTAGATGTTTAAAGATCTCAACCATGTCACTTACCTCGCATCTGTATTTTAGACTAGTTATTCCGATTCTTTGCATTCGATTTTCATAGCTTAGCTGTCCACATATCTCAACTGTTTTAGATGCGCGTCGCTGAACACCTTCTATCAATCTCGCGTGTTTTTTTCAGTTTTGGTGACCAGATAACCTGGGCGTATTCTAAGTGTGGTCTGACAAATGTTACGTACAGTTATCGTTTCTCATTAATTAGGTAACAAGTGTTTGGATTTAATGGATTTGCCTTTTTTGATCTTATTTGACAAGTCTTTGTTGTTACTGTTGGAAGTTGGCACATAAAGGTTTCGCAGCTCGATCATTTGCTTTAGGAACAGGTCCCAGCTCTCATTTACATTTAATTCTACTGACCGCTGGATGAAGTTTGTGGACCAGTTCATTTGGCTCAGATGAGTTCGCATTAGGTGGTAGTTAGCTTTGTTATATTGATATCTATTTAGTTCATCCTTGAGAGTGAAGTAGCCATAGAATTTAAAAAAGAGGACACTATGATCACTGAGATGGAGTGGGGCAAATTATTTTATCTCAGAGACTTGGTTTTCTTCCCCTGTAAGGATGAGATCGAGTGTCGATGGCCTATCGGTTCCACGTCGGCGTGTTGGTTCGAGGACATGTTGGTATAAGAAAGAGTCTCTTAGAGCATCGAGAAATCTTTCCTCGTTGCTATCTTCTTCGCATGGGGAAGACCAATGTTTCCAATCGATCTTTCCGTAGTTAAAGTCTCCTACAAGACATAGGCGAGTGTATTTTGGGTTTAAGCAGAGATCTTTTATGAGCTTGTTCATGTTCTTGTTATTTTCATCGTAGTCGTTTGTTTCGGTTTTGGTTGGGCTTCTATAAAAGCAGCCAAATAACATTGTGTCTTTGTTCTGCATTGCTATTTCTATCAGACAGACCTCTTCAAGTCGAATTTTTGTTTCTATTTGTAGGATGAGGTGTTCAATGGAGTTGCGAACTAGTATTTATAATTCCTCTTCTTTTTTCATTCCAATATTTGTTTTATATGGCGTGGAGTAATTTTCGAAAGAGTAGTCTTGATCTTTAGGTCGAATCCGTTTTTTGAGGATCCTCGGACTCTCCAAATAATTAATTAATAAAAATAAATCGCCATTATTTTGAATTCATAAAAATCCTAATTAATACCACCTTTCCTGAGTTTATTTCGACTTTTTGAAAAGCACTACCTTATCGGCCATTGTTACGCCGGCCACTTTTACGCCACAGCCTAATTTTGGGCTTACGCCAATTAGGGCCGTTAATAACGCCAAAATTAAAAAAAAATGGCTACTTATACACTCATTTTGTTTTATAAGCATACGGTAAATTTCGGCTGAAGCTCACTATGCTTAAGTAAAGCTCAATTTTGAGCCTCAACTATGCTTAACCCTATGCTTGTTAAAAAAATTATAAAGGGGGGGGGTAACAATTTTCGCGCATTTTACCCTGTCTTTAATCTTAAAAGAAATGAAGACATTCTATTGTTTTTGAATGTTTACCATATGATTTCGAATCTTTATAGTGTTGTGTTCATGTTTCAAAAACAGACTGCGACACTTTATCTCTTGACTCGGTGCTTTTTGATATTATATAGTATATTTGGATTAATTTGGATTCTGTATAATACAGTACTATTTGTTTGTAATTCTCTTCTTCATTCTTCTGTTATTTTCTGAAGTTTTGGAAATTACGATTCTAAAAATTTCTTTCGCTGAGCCTCAAGGTATGCTTATCTTATGCTTAATTTTTCTGGAAATTCGAGCTTCATTCAGTATGCTTTTAAACGTTATGCTTATAAAACAAAATGAGTTTACTTCAAATTTGTAAATAATGACTAAAATTAAAATGTCATTTTTCAGTAGTAAACTGTTGAAAATTCCATCGAAAATTACAGAATTTTAAATATATTAAGCCCTATTAAAAGCTCTGACCATAGAGAATTTTTGAAATTTGCAACGTACAAAATATAAATTTTTACTTGATACCACCTGAATGCTTAAGATGTGTTTTCCTTCAGCAGGAAAAGCTTTAAATCGATTCCAAATTCCATCTGAAGGATTTAAAACTGCCTTTATTCAGCAGAAAAAGCTTAAAAAAAATGACATCCCAAGTCTTTTAAAGTGCTTTCATTCGGCAAAAAAAGCTTAAAATTGATTCTAAATACCTACCCGACTGCTTCAAAAGTGATTTCATTCAGCAGAAAACACTTAAAATTGATTTCAAATACCATCTGAAAGCTTCAAAAGCGTTTTGGTTGAGCAGAAAAAGGTGAAAATCGATTCAAAATGCGATCATAAACCTTGAAAAATGTTTTCATTCAGTTTATAGGTTATAATCGAATCTAAATACCATCCAAAGGCTTCAAAAGTGTTTTTGGTCAGCAGAAAGAGCTTAAAATTGATTCTAAATACCACCCGCCTACTTCAAAAGTGTTTTTATTCAGCAGCAAACGCTTTAAATTAACTTCAAATACCATCTGAAAGCTTCAAAAGCGTTTTTGTTGAGCATAAAAAGTTTGAAATCGATTCAAAATGCGATTTTACAAGGCTTCAAAAATGTTTTCATTCAGTAAAAAACACTTAAAATAGATTTTAAAAGCTACAATAGTGTTTTCGGTCAGCAGAAAGAGCTTAAAATTGATTCTAAATCCCCCCGACTGCTTCAAAACTGTCTTCATTCAGCAGAAAAAGCTTTAAAATGACATCCCAACTCTTCAAAAGGGTTTTCGGTCAGCAGAAAGAGCTTAAAATTGATTCTAAATACCACCCGACTGCTTCAAAAGTGTTTTCATTCGGCAGAAAACGCTTAAAATTCATTTCAAATACCATTTGAAGGCATCAAAAGCGTTTTGTTCAGCAGAAAAAGTACGAAATCTTTTCTAAATGCGATCTTAAAGCTTCAAAAGCGTTTTAGTTGAGCAGAAAAAGGTTAAAATCTATTCAAAATGCAATCATAAGGCTTGAAAAATATTTTCATTCAGCAAAAAAAGGTTATAATTGATTCTAAATAACATCCAAAGGCTTCAAAAGTGTTTTCGGTCAGCAGAAAGAGCTTAAAATTGATTCTAAATACCACCCGACTGCTTAAAAACTGTTTTCATTCTGCAGAAAACGCTTAAAATTCATTTCAAATACCATCTGTAGGCATCAAAAGCGTTTCCGCTCAGCAGAAAAAGTTTTTAAGATCTATTCTAAATGCGATCTTATGGCTTCAAAAGCGTTTTGGTTGAGCAGAAAAAGGTTAAAATCGATTCGAAATGCGATCATAAGGCTTGAAAAATGTTTTCATTCAGCAAAAAAAATTAAAATTAATTCTAAATACCATCTGAATCATCTGAAGGCTTGAAAAGTGTTTTCGTTGAGCAGAAGAAACTTGTAATCAAATCCAAATACCACCCAAAGGCTTCAAACGTGTTTTGGTTAAGCAGAAAAAGCTTAAAATTGATTCTAAATACCACCGGGATGCTTCTAGATGTGTTTTCCTTCAGCAGGAAAAGCTTCAAATCGATTCCAAATTCCATCTGAAGGATTTAAAACTGTCTTTATTCAGCAGAAAAAGCTTTAAAAAAATGACACCCCAAGTCTTTTAAAGTGCTTTCATTCGGCAAAAAAAGCTTAAAATTGATTCAAAATACCTACCTGACTGCTTCAAAAGTGATTTCATTCAGCAGAAAACACTTAAAATCGATTTCAAATACCATCTGAAAGCTTCAAAAGCGTTTTGGTTGAGCAGAAAAAGGACAAAATCGATTCAAAATGCGATCATAAAGCTTGAAAAATGTTTTCATTCAGTTTACAGGTTATAATCGAATCTAAATACCATCCAAAGGCTACAATAGTGTTTTTGGTCAGCAGAAAGAGCTTAAAATTGATTCTAAATACCACCCGCCTACTTCAAAAGTGTTTTTATTCAGCAGAAAACGCTTTAAATTGATTTCAAATACCATCTGAAAGCTTCAAAAGCGTTTTCGTTGAGCAGAAAAAGTTTAAAACCGATTCAAAATGCGATTACAAGGCTTCAAAAAATTTTTCATTCAGTAGAAAACACAGGGAGAAAAGGGACAAGGGAAAAAGCATAAGATTGACGAAGTTGAAGGGAAGAAGGGAGAAAAGGGAAGAAGGGAGAAAGGGACAAGGGGAAAAGCATAGGATTGACGAAGTTGAAAAGGGAAGAAGGGAGAAAGGGACAAGGGAAAAAGCATAAGATTAACGAAGTTGAAAAGGGAAGAAGGGAGAAAGGGACAAGGGAAAAAGCATAAGATTGACGAAGTTGAAAAGGGAAGAAGGGAGAAAGGGACAAGGGAAAAAGCAAAGGATTAACGAAGTTGAAAAGGGAAGAAGGGAGAAAGAGACAAGGGAAAAAGCATAGGATTGACGAAGGTAAAAAGTAAAAAGGGAAGAAGGGAGAAAGAGACAAGGGAAAAAGCATAAGATTGACGAAGTTGAAAAGGGAAGAAGGGAGAAAAGGGACAGGGGAAAAGCATGAGATTAACGAAGTTGAAAAGGGAAGAAGGGAGAAAGGGACAAGGGAAAAAGCATAAGATTGACGAAGTTGAAAAGGAGAAAAGGGACGAAAGAAGGGAGAAAGGGACAAGGGAAAAAGCATAAGATTGACGATGGTGAAAAGGGAAGAAGAGAGAAAGGGACGAGGGAAAAAGCATAAGATTGACGAAGCTGAAAAGGGAAGAAGGGAGAAAGGGACAAGGGGAAAAGCATAGGATTGACGAAGTTGAAAAGGGAAGAAGGGAGAAAGGGACAAGGGAAAAAGCATAAGATTAACGATGTTGAAAAGGGAAGAAGGGAGAAAGGGACAAGGGAAAAAGCATAAGATTGACGAAGTTGAAAAGGGAAGAAGGGAGAAAGGGACAAGGGAAAAAGCAAAGGATTAACGAAGTTGAAAAGGGAAGAAGGGAGAAAGAGACAAGGGAAAAAGCATAGGATTGACGAAGGTAAAAAGTAAAAAGGGAAGAAGGGAGAAAGAGACAAGGGAAAAAGCATAAGATTGGCGAAGGTAAAAAGTAAAAAGGGAAGAAGGGAGAAAGGGACAAGGGAAAAAGCATAAGATTGACGAAGTTGAAAAGGGAAGAAGGGAGAAAGGGACAAGGGAAAAAGCATAAGATTGGCGAAGTTGAAAAGGGAAGAAGGGAGAAAGGGACAAGGGAAAAAGCATAACATTGACGAAGTTGAAAAGGGAAGAAGGGAGAAAGGGACAAGGGAAAAAGCATAAGATTGACGAAGTTGAAAAGGGAAGAAGGGAGAAAGGGACAAGGGAAAAAGCAAAGGATTAACGAAGTTGAAAAGGGAAGAAGGGAGAAAGGGACGAGGGAAAAAGCATAAGATTGACGAAGTTGAAAACTGAAGAAGGGAGAAAGAGACAAGGGAAAAAGCATAAGATTGACGAAGTTGAAAAGGGAAGAAGGGAGAAAGGGACAAGGGAAAAAGCAAAGGATTAACGAAGTTGAAAAGGGAAGAAGGGAGAAAGAGACAAGGGAAAAAGCATAGGATTGACGAAGGTAAAAAGTAAAAAGGGAAGAAGGGAGAAAGAGACAAGGGAAAAAGCATAGGATTGACGAAGGTGAAAAGGGAAGAAGGGCGAAAGGGACAAGGGAAAAAGCATAAGATTGACGACTGATTGGCGGGGAACGACTGCATATAACAAGGAACAAATAGGCGACCTATATTATCCTGTTATCTACTTGAGCCATTTGTAATATAGCTGTAACATATAACATATGTAATATAGGTCGCCTAAATGTAGCCTTATATCGAGACCTTGCCCTTTTTCAAACTTTGAGCAATGATTGACCAAACAGTTGCAATGAAAATTATCCAGCGCATTTTTTATCTTCTTATCTTCTTAATCTTCAATAAGCACTCAAAGTTTACTGAATTTAAGCACATTAGATATTCTTATAATTATTGATATTCACTAAAATACCGTTCGTTGTGCGCTGCGGTGGAGTGTATGACGTAACTCGCGCGGTAACTAACTCGCCTTTTGTTGGAAGATCATATTGGGCGTTTTGGCGTTACCACCTTCGAAGCTAGCGGGCGCCCCTGTCTTTCCGCAACTCTTTCCACCATTTTAGATGGCCATAACAATAGATCCAAAAGGGCGCCATAATCTTGGAAGATAATTTGTTTTGGTCTCCATCTTTGGGAAGTAGCAATGTTTCGGTTGTTTTTGATGGAAAATAGTAAGAAACTTAAGTTTACAAGTGGCATTTAGTTTTTGCTGGCTTATAGAATGGCAGGATCCTGGATGGTTTCCCTAACTGAAAGTAGAGTATCATAAATAGGTAGGTAACAGTTGCGTTAGATTTCGGTAGCAAAAATTAATGTACATAACAAACCGCGAAAAGCGCTAAAATTAAAACCCGCGAGAAGTAGTTCCAATTAATAAGGTATGTTTTAAGGTTTTAATTTTTTTTTCTAAAGTAAAATTAAATTTTTTTCTCTAAATTGATAATTTTTCTTAGTTTATTTTTTTTTTACTAAATAAAATTAAATATTTTTTCCCAATTTAAATTTATTTTTCTAAATTAAATATTTGTTTCTAAATTTAAATCGTTTTTCTAAAATCAAATATTTTTCTCTGAATTCAAATTTATTTTTCTAAAATTAAATATTCTTTTATTCTAAAATTAATTATTTTTTTCTGAAATTAAATATTTTTTTGTCGATGGCACTTCTTGGCTTCCATAAAAAAGATAGTATCCCGTAAAAAAGATAGTATTGTTTCAATTAAGATAATGTTTTTTTGGAAAGATAGTATCGTTTTAAAAAAGATAGTGTCGTTTTAATAAAGATAGTGTCGCGAAATAAAAGATAGTGTCGCGAAATGAAAGATAGTGTCGCGAAATGAAAGATAGTGCCGCGAAGTGAAAGATAGTGTCGTGAAATGAAAGGTAGTGTCACGAAATGAGAGATAGTATTTATTTCCGCTTTGGCGCGCCATAAGCTACCGTGAGATTGGGTAACTTGCATCAGTGGAGGCTAACATGCATAGCCCTCAAATGAAAGACCTGGCTGGTCATTAAAAAACAACTACGCAGCTCCACTCGCAGCTCTACTCTACCATTTTTGTTTTGATTTAACTTTGTATTTTAATGACCAGCCAGGTCTTTCATTTGAGGGCTATGCATGTTAGCCTCCACTGATGCAAGTTACCCAATCTCACGGTATAGTTAGGCCAGGTTTGCTTGTTTTTTATTTGACGCTCAGGCGGCAATCACAAATATCTTTGTTTCGCGTCACCCGACCGACTCTCGAAAATTGAGTAGAATTGAGTCGGTGAGTCGGTAAATTTGTCGGACTTTTTCTGTCAATGACCTTTCCTTCGTTCAAAAATTTTATTATTGCCGATTTTTTGCGAGCGATTTCAAGCGCATTCGCAGCATTTTGACTTTGTTTATCATTACATGCGCCATTTTGGGGTCTGAGGTCACAGTGTTCAAAGGTCATAATTTTAAAACACCCATTACACGCGGTTGTTTTGGCTGCTGGCTGGCTGGCAGTTTTTTCCAAGAATGGACTCCAAAAATTAGAGGGAAAATTGGAAACCCGAAAATTTTTACGACCGACCGACCAACCGACCGACTCACTTTTTAGACCCAACAAGGACGCGAAATGAAGATATTTGTGATTGTCGCCTCATGAAAATCTTCATTTTTAGGTCCAACTTTGACAAGCAATTGTTCTTTGTGTAGTTGAGCTATAAAATTAATTATTTTTGAGTAATTTAGAGCTTTCTTTTAGCTTTCCAACCATATATAATATGCAGGTGTAATATTCTATACTTTTTTCTAAAAATTCGTTCCAACTAAGGCCATTTTTAGAAAAATTAGATCTGCAGGACACAAAAAATTTCACAACTCATCTTTGATTTCAAAGCGCTGCGGAGGAAAAAATGTTCAGACAGTGAAACTTTTCCATTTGTATCAGAAAATACCTGAGAAACCCAATGGTGCTACTCTCTGAAATTAATTCTTTCATTAAAGATATTATTTTTTAATTTTTACACTTTGGCAAGCATTTTCAGCCTGAAAATGAGGACTAGAATTATAGAGAGTGGTACCACTGAAAAATGCGACCCTTTTTTAGCCTAAAACAGTTATTTACATGCCATGGGGAATTTTTCCTCCGCAGCGCTTTGATTACAAAGATAGGTAGGTTCAGCAATTTTAACTTCTGCTTTATAGCGTTTTTATTGTTTTTTGCAATGCAATGTCTTCTTTTTCAAAAAAATGTCTTTTCATTTCTTCCTTGAAGTGTTAGCAAGCCATTACAAAAAGAATTTGATAAAAGTCTGCAGTCAAAATGAAGATTATCTGGAATATCTTGACTCAATACAAAAGCTTGAATTTTCAATTTTTGCAGCATATTTTGGTGCCGCAGGTTATGCCATTTCTGGGCTAAATTGTCAACCTCAAATGTCTAAAAAGGTGCTATTTTAGCAAAACCAAAATCTCAATATCTCTGGAACCGCTTATCATTAGGAGATGTATGACCCCTCATTTTTTTTCTTTTTTGAAGCTCAACAAGATGAACTAGGTTTGATTGCCACCAGAATAGTTTCAATTTGACCCTGGAATGGCTACTATAGTTTCGATTAGCTTCGATTGCATATACTTTTCGATTGCAAACATTCTTCTGCTAACTTCTTTTGGCGGGAAGGGAATTGGGCTATTCCATTTTTAAACCATACAGGGGTATTGACAAACTTTTCCAGGGGGTCTGAGCCTTGATTTTCCAAGGGGTTTTTGTTCATTTTTCAGATTTTCCAAGGGGGGTATTAAAGGTTTCCAGCAGGGGGTTCTCTCCTCCTAAACTGACATCAATAGTTATTTTCCAGGCCCAGGTTTTATGTTCCGGTGTCGTCATCCGACAAAATCGTTGTTCCGTCGTCGTCATCCGACAAAATCGTTGTTCCGTTGGCATCATCCGGCGAAATTGTTGTTTCGTCGTCGTCCGGCAGAATCAACTCTCTGTCGTTGTCTGGCGAAATCGGTGTTCCGTTGTTGTCATCCAGCAAAATCGTTGTTCCGTCGGCATCATCCGGCGAAATCGTTGTTTCGTCGTCGTGCGGACAAATCAACTCTCGGTTGTTGTCTGGCAAAATCGGTGTTCCGTCGTCGTCTGGCTCCTCCAATGTTCCATGGTCTGGTTCCGCCAATGTTCTGTCGTCCGGTTCCTCCAATGTTCTGTTGCCTGGTTTTGTTGTTCCTTTGTCTGCCAACACTCCAGTTTATTCAACGAACGCTTCAACCCCACGCCAACAATACACCACACCAAGCAGTTCCTCACGCATGTCGTTCACTCCGGAGTCAACAGATTATGTTGTTTCTTCAAGAAGTGGTGGTCGTTTTCTTCAACAAACCAAAGATAAAAAAAGCCTACGTGAGAAGATCGATGAACTTTCTTTGGAGTTGGTTAGAAAGCGTGGGGTGATGGAGCAACAGGCAAAGGACATCAACACAAAAATGACCATATTGAAAGAAACTACCAACCGCCAACCACCAATGCCAGTTCTTCATCACGATGAGGTCGAAAATGAACTGGAAAATATTGAAAGAGTAATTGAGGATACCAGACCAAACCTTTTCTTGCCTGGTGGTTACATGGAGGAACTCTTGGGGAATGGGACAATCAACAATTCAAAGTCGGAGGTTTCAACTGAAGAAACAGAGGCAATTGCCAAATCCGCCATCAAAATGATGAAGAGTAAATTCAGCCCGCAAGAACTCAAATACGGGAACATCAAAGGCACCAGCAGGATGAAGAAACTAAACGAGGCAACAATGAGGAATATTTATTGTTCCATTCGAGAAAAATTCAAACTCCGCCCTGATTTTGTGTTCCTGGGACCCATTGAAACTAGAATTGGGATAAAATTGAATGCCCATAGGAAGAATATCAAATTAATAACACCGGAAATTCCAAGTCAAAGCGCCAGCTCTTAAATCATATGGTGACTCAGTTTGGTTTGGTTTCGTTGTCTGCATTTTGCGGTGGTACTTAGCAAAATATGAACTTTTAAGACAATGTTTTGAATTCATTGTGGCAAGGATTCAGAGAATTTAACACAATACCACAGATTTGAAAAATATTTTTTCAAAATTGTACAATAAAAATACGAGTTAGTCAGTTGGTCGGTAAAGGTTTTGTCGAAAAAATTCAAAATTATTTTTTAAACCTAATGTTTTCTTCATTCAATCAGTTTGACTTTTCGCCAGATCCTAAACGTCAGCTCTTAAATTATATGGTGACTCAAATCATTCAGAATTTTACTCACATTCAATACAGCTATTAACAGTAAATTCTCGTGGATCAACCCACAACACCATATGATTGTAACCTTAGTTTTCTTCATTCAATCAGATTGACTTTTTGCAATATCTAAAACAAAATAATTATCAAAAATCATGTCATCATCATTAATGACGTTGTCAATAAATTTATACAATTAATTCTTATGGATCAACCCTCAGCCGATTTTGTCGGCTGACACAAAAATCAACGTCATTTTCAGAATCAATCTTGAATGAATTTCAGTATCAAACTTCAATGTAACGTCTTCAAAAAATTGATGTCAGCATTTTTAAACTGTTCACAGGTTTTGGTCTAACGATTTTTGTGTCAGCTAACAAAATTGGCATGTGTAAATCACACTTAAGGATATATATAGCAATTCTTGATCGATTTATGATTGCAACTTCATTTTTTTAACCTAATTTATTTGTTCACATATGTTATCACAATATAGGATTTATTGTAAGAGTTTTAGTATTTTTACTTTTTTTCACGAAACTTGTGTTCAAGTTAAAATAAAGCTGGACTAAAAAAATGTTGGTTTGCCGTCACCCAACCCTAAGTTTTGGAGGACAGTCGGTCGGAAAATTTTTTTATTTTATTGATTTTAAAGATTTCCAGCGCTGATGGACTTTTAAAACAAATGGAACAAAAAGATTCTTCTTTTATAAAGCAGCAATATAATAAAATTTTTTGGGTTGGCAGGTTTTGAATAGGGTGAAGGCAATTCAAAATTTTTTTAAAGTCCAGCCTAACAGTAAAAAAAGGAAGCCCTGTGAATTCAGGTTGGCATTTGGCATTATCGACCTAAAATGACTAAAACCGACCTAGATTCTTCATTTCTGCCAATCTACTAAACTGGATTCACTGGACTGAAAGAACGAGAAAATTAAGCCATATTGTACAAAAATTTGTAAAATTCATTAGTTTTAGAGTTGTATAATTTAAAACTTTTCCCCTTAAACTGAGTAAAGAATTATAACATCATTGTTTTTATCTCAGTCAAATCATGTGTAGTCTCTATTCTGACTTTCAAGATCAAAAATTTTCTTATTTTACAAGGCAAAAACATAAAATCTTTAAGAAAGTGGAACGTAGAATACTTTTTTAATCAAACAGCTGGTGTTTTACTAATCATGTTATGTTTCCCGTTAAAGGAACTGTACTATACTATAAAGGGCCCTTCTGGATGTGGTGTCAGGGTGGCCTAACCGTAGGTATTGCTACCTATCTCAAAGATGCAAGCTAACACAAAAGGAAAAGTCGACTCGTAAAAAATCCAAATCTCAAAAAATAAATTATTAACCCCTCCATAATCAAAGAGCCACATTAAGTGGGAAAAAGGATTCTAAATTAGATAGGAAACTATTTGTGTTTGGTATGGAAAAATAGCTTTGTCCAAATTTTTATGGTTTAAAACAAACTCAAATCATACAAAGGTAAAAATCATCTGATCTGGGTTTCCTATTACTGTCTTTTAATAAACTTTCATCAGTCAACAGAAAAACCAATACAAACTTACTTTAAAGATCAACTCCAGATAAGCCCAGGCTAACTCCAGATAGGAAAAATTTTAAAGAAGGAACCAGCACGAGTTTGAAACTTCCAAACCAGATGCGATTATTATTAAAATACCTAAACAAGTTCTTTATAGGATGGTTCTCATTATTTTTCATTCGGCAATTTATTACAATTATACAATTTCAGCTACGGTGTTGAAACCGGTGGCGCTCGCTTCTTCCACCGGTGTTCCATGGTTTGTTATGGTGTCAGTGACGCGAAAATTCAGCCAGTTAGCACCGGTGGAAGCACCGGTTGGAAGAAGCAAAACACCAGTGTAAACCGGTAGGTAGTTAAATGAACACCCGTAGGTATTCTGTGTGTTGGAAATCGCGTGGCATGACACATTTGATCATTCTGTGAGCATTGGTTCAATAGCTCTCGTTTGTTCTGACATGTACTTGTGCAACTTTGAGAATCCTGGCACTTTTGTCACAACAGTGGAGCTGCACTAGAGAGCCAACTTAATGACCTCAAACCCGTCTCACCAATCCACTGAGCCCTTTTGACGCAAGTCCATTGAAAGTAATCATTTTAAATAAACTTGTGATCTCTCTTTTCCCGACTCATCCATAATCAGTTTAGAAAAACTTAGGAATTTTAATTTCCTGATGCAATTCTGAATGGGCAACTAGAAAGTTAGAAATATTAGTTTTCCACAATGTGGAAATCCGTTTTCACTAACACATTGGTAATACACTTCCAGCATGGGTTCCAAAATAGGTTTCCCTAGTTTCCTTACTTTCCTGAACTTAAAATTCTAGACTGATTTGATCGAATAAAAAACCACATCTGAAAATGAACAATCCCTAAGCTAGGGAATCATTAATTTTTTCCTGTGTATGCTGATACGCAAGCACTTAAAACTAAAGTCTCGCAAAGGCGGGACAAACATCAAATTTTTGAAGTTTGCAAAAAAACGCCACATAAAAGATCTTTCAAATTTAGTATGTGAATAGAGTAGTAAAAAATACAACTTTTCTATTTTTCCTTTTTTTTACAAAAGTTCTAGGAATGAAAATAAAGGGATAATGATGATTGAATAATATCCATTGATGATCCGCGGCACTATTGTAAAGCTACAATCACCCTCGAAATATATTGAGATTTTAGTGTATTTTAACGTTTTTCAGAATTTATAGTTCGGGCAAGAATTGCTATTTTAGCACTTCCACTTTCTTCCATTGAATATTTCGATTTTAGAGGGGTTTGGTGGCTTCTAGGCTATATTCCAAGCGTCATTCGAGCAAATATGAGCTTTTAAATCCGGAGATCCTAAGGTCCTAAGTCTTTTATGTCTTTTACTTTGTGTCTATTGGTTTGTTGGTTCTTTTTCTCATAAAATTCTCATTTCTTGACAGAATGTTTGATTAGTTTGATTTATTTATTTAGAAAAATTCCAAAAAATAGAAAAAAACGTATAATTATAAATATATATTGGTCCCTTTTTATGTTTCATCTTTATGTTAACATAAGTTATTTAGTAGTTTCAACATTTGCTCTCCTTGAGTTAAGATCTCTGATCTTCACCATATATACTCAATTTGATAATATTCTTGGATCTAATATTCTGCACTCCAGATCTAACTCCCCACCAGATTTACAAACTAATCTAAACTTTGATTAACAACATATAGACCTTCTGTTTGTTAAGCAGTGTTAAGCAAAGGGAGCCATCCCACAGTCAAACAGTTGTCTGCGTTGTGGCTTCTTCACATATATGGTTACACTAGTGAAACACATATCTGGTCTTATTCTGCACTGTAACTTTCAACCTTTAGTTTGTATCTGTGGTCCATGTTGGGGTGGTTTATTTATGGCAAAGGAATTTTCTATCAGAAATATCAGTTTTTCCAGTTCCCTTTGTTAGCTTTGTATTTTTTTAGCTTTCAGGAATAAACTAAATATAAGTCATGAGTGAACAACTGAAGTACATAGTGGATGGGCTCAATGATGTTCCTTATAACAAGAATCTTAATTTGATCAGGTAAGTTTGCTGGGAATTCAAAGGACTTTTGTCAGTTCAGTTTCCTTGTAATGTATTGGATAATCATCAATCTTTTTAATGTATTCACTTTGTTACCATTCGAATTTAAATATTGATTATTATGTGGTTGTTCTTATGTTATAAATGGGCGATTCTACTCAAACTTGTACATGTCCTTTCCGCAACAGGGTACCAAAATTCCAAATTTCAAATGGTTTATATAAACCAGCCAATGTAAGTACTTTAAAGCGAAAAAAAATCATTTAATCATGTTTAAAGATGTAAATGTTTTTCTTTTCTTCTGTTACAGCTTCGACTCATTGCAACCCATTCAACTGCTTCAAATCCTCAACGATGTTATGACAAATATCAATCCACAGGTAGTTTGAGATTTTAAAATTTGCAATATATTTCATATTCTTTTTATTTTATCCAGAGTGAAAAATAAACACCATTCTCAATATATATTTTGGTTGAGACAGGTTGAGATAATCTGAAAAAAAAGAATCACAATTTGAGATGGAAACTGCAACCCTGGTTACATTGTGATATCATGAACAGATAATATATTTTTATAATTTAATTACATTTACCTAACTCGGTGGAGGTCCTATGAATTAACCCATGTTAGTTAGTTAGTTAGTTAGTGCGTTCGTTACCAGCTTTTCTCGAGATTGGCTCATTAGTTTTTTCTGATTTTTTGCACAAAGATGTGTAACTATAAACCCTCGAATGTGACTGAGCCCAATTTTGGAAAAAAAATATTTTTGGGCAAATTTGGGTCAAAAAACCGCTAAAAACGGGTTTTTTTGGACTTTGTGAAAAATTGGATCATTAACTTTTTCTGATTTTTTGCTTGAAAGTAGGGTACCATCATAGGTAAAAGATGGGTCAAGCAGATTTTTTCAAAGAAATTTTGTTGGCTCAAAAAACGCATGTTTATCTATAGAATCACTATTAATAAGCATACATCAATGTTCTTAGTTCAATTACACATGAAATTTTGGTTGCTTGGCATGTTTTAATAGAAAAACTGGCCAAATTCGATATTTATTTGTAAGCACATTATTAATTACTTAGGCATTAGCTTTTCTCGAGATTGGCTCTTTTGATACATACATCAATGTTCTTAGCCAAATTACTCAATTTTTTGATGAGATATATGTTTTTTTGCTCACAAAGTCTTGAATATGAAAAAGTATTTCAAGAGCATGAAATTTTGGTTTCTAAACGTTTTTTTTATAAGAAACAAACGACTAATTTTAATAGATCGTCACTATATGTGCTCTGAATGATTGTTTAATGGTAACACTCACGTAGATATCAATCATATATATGTGATAAATGCATAACCAGGTAGGTCCATAAAAGTATCGCTTGTTTATAATTTAATTACATTACAGCAAGCTTCAGATGTACGTGACGAGGATCCAGAATCTAGAGTAATGAGGATGTTACAATTTTTACGTGTCATGAAATATAAACCCAAAACTGATGGTGGTAATGTGTGAGTAATAATTTCATTTTTTACTAAGATTTCTATGTTAGACTTATCATGGGCCTTTCATCGGCAGTGATCATGCTCCAAATTTTGTGTCAATAAAAACTCCCTTAATTAAAACCAACCATTGTTTCCTTGAAAAATCAAAAAATTTTGTGTTAACGGATTGTGCAAATTTCAAGGCTGTTGAATACTTGCCTAGTAATATTTGTGTAATAAGGTATATATCATCGCATCAAAATAAAAAAGCTTTAAGTCCATTTTTTGGAAAATTGAATTATGACCATATCGATGCTTTACACCCCATTTTTTATCAGTTTTTTGGCTTAAATCCATCAAAAAACAATCTAGGGTGGCCTAACTTTAAGCTTTTAGAAAAATAGAATTTTACTTTTCACTTTATTTTCAGGGTAAAAAAGCCTTGTCACACCAGTTTAGGGCAAAAAGGTCCAGAGTGAAAACAATTTTGGACTAAACTAAAGTCTTTTTTAACACAAAATATTTGTTTTAATATATGTTTTTCAGAACTTAAGGAGAAATAATTTTAAGTTGATTTTCTCAAAACAACAAAAATGGACTTAAAACTTTTTTATTTTTATGCAACGATATAGTCAACATGACATTATTTTACTTTTAGGAGTGCTTTTCGACAGGGAATTGTTCAAGGTGATAAGCCAGTGATATACCCAATTTTACAGTGGTTATTAGAGCAAGGTGCTGAATTGAAACAAAGGGCATATTTAGCACGTTTTCTGGTTAAGCTGGACATCCCTGGTGAAGTATTGATTGACAATGAAGTATCTGAAAATCATCAACTGGTAAGCTTTATTTTAGTGGATCTATTGGCCAAAAACATTCAATCATCCAAACAGATTTATTTTATTTGTGATTTAAAATTGATTTTTCTCTGTTATATAGTATAAAATATTCATTTTTAATTTATTTCAGTATTTGAATTTAATCGAAGATTTCAAGGAAGTACACAAAGAATCAGAGCAGATCAAAGGGTCAGGCATGTCTGCTGCCGAAATAAAAAAAGTGAGATGACGGGCTTAGTAGGGGCCATTCAAAAAGTACGTTCGTCGCCGAGGGGGGGAGAGGGTCAGTAAAAAAGCGAACGAAAACGAACGGGGGGAGGGGGTCAAGTCGATCTGTGTACGTTCGCTTTTGCGGGGGGGGGATGCTTGTCACAAGCGTGACTTTTAACTTAGTCTATTAAAAATCTTTTTCTATCTATCTCCTAATTACATTTTTTCTTTGAATCGATAACCGAAGATAATTGTTAATCCCCTAAACAATTGTGTATATTATAATTGTTTAGCAATTATTAGATAATTAGAGAGCAAAAACTTAAGGTGCGATAAGATTAAAGAATAATTTAGTCTTCCGTCAGATACTATCGCCTGATGGATTTAATTTTCAAAATAGGATACAATTAAAGGGAGAGATACCACTTGCTTACACAGCATTTCTAATCAAAAGAAAGAACAAATTTTTCCCTTTAATTGCTAAAAAGTACTAATTTTGAGAAATTCTTTTGTTTATTCTGCTTTGTCAGTAAAGAGCCTCCTTTGAACTCCTTTTATATCAGATCATGATTGCTTTCTGCCAGCAACACTGAAACTTTAAAGGGATAGGTGAGAACAAGCAATCTGACAGAATAAGCTCGCTTTTGTAAGGAACGCACATTTTAGGAAGGACTAGGAACAACAACAAGGTTGCTTGATTGTGTTGAAATGGCTGTATTAGAAAAAATCAATTTTCGACATTCCAGGGTGAAACAGATTTCTTTTTATAAAACTTACTTTTTCCTATGGTTATGAGTAATTTTCAAGCGCCTCCAGAAGTTTACTGTACCTGTAAGAAAAATAACGACCATATAATACATACCGTAGCCGTATTTTTAATCCAAATATTTTTCTAAGGGGTTGTCAGTACAAGTTAGCAGAAGTCCAATTTCTAGTATCCAAATACTCAAGAAATTGGCTGTACTTATATCTAGGGTTGACCAATATTGAACAATGTCTCTAATAATCTTTAAGGATATTTTATCAATGGAAGAAGAACAGAAACAACTCAGGAAACGAATCGATCGTGTCAAGAAAAGGGTAGGTGAAAGTTTTATTGCTTTTCCTTGTCCTTTGTAAGGATTTTTCAAATATTTTTGGATGTCAAATGTGCTGGGGAGTCCAGCTAAGAAAAAGAAAATACCAATCTCGACTATATGGCCTGTAAGAACCGAAAATATTGGGCGATTTCATATGATGTCAGTGGCACTTGATGGGTTAAGAGCGTTGCAGTAATACTCTAATGCGAAGAGTGCTTTGCTAGTTTGCAAGATTATTTTTGAAAGACTATTCTGATAACTGAGAATTGTTGGATTATATTATATTCAATCTTTCAATCAATTTACTATGTACAAAATAATTATCATTGAAATTCTATTGTTTCTTATAAAAGTAAAATTTATTTTACAAAA
This sequence comes from Clytia hemisphaerica, assembly GCF_902728285.1. NCBI lineage: Eukaryota > Metazoa > Cnidaria > Hydrozoa > Leptothecata > Clytiidae > Clytia > Clytia hemisphaerica. The sequence continues at coordinate 448,796 of NW_027104020.1, forward strand.
TATTTCCATAATTTCTTTTACACAGTTTTAATCAAATCTGATAGTGATAGTTCTATACAAAATGATCAAGAAAATACAATGTCATACAATGTACACTTTAACAAAGAAAAAAGGACCTTATTATATATGTACAAACACAGTTCTTCCAATCTATTTCAATATTTCAAAAATGAGATCTTAGCTTTTATTCTCTCCTTGACAGGGACTGTGAATTAGCTCGAATAATAGAAATATTAAGATAATGGAATTCAAATAAGCTAGAGTCTACTGTAACAATTAATGAAATTTTATTTTACGATCTTTCAAAGGTCCATAGGGTGGGAACAAAAACAATTCTTTCCTCAGTTGACTGACAGTTGAGGCCACTTGTCGTTTGTTGTCTGTGTAAGCACTGTCTGTCTTTGATTTACGTTCTGAGACTCCACCATTTGCTCTGACCAACATTCTACTGACATCCATCTTGTGCGCTTGTTGATTGAAAACATTCACCAAAGATTCCACGAACCATGATCCTTTGTGTGAATTTCGCCATGAAAAATAACCAGGAACAGTCGAATAAGCGTATAAGAAGTCAGCTTCGGATGGAAGCGTCAATGCTTTCTCTTCTTCTCGGTGAACACCAGGTCCATCAACAGCATCAACAGCATCAATGGGATCCATGTATTTGTAACCTAGGCAAGCTTGAAAAATGAAGAATTTCGGCTTACCAGCCAATCCGCGTGTTTGAAACATTTTGGTGATATCGCTGATCTTGATTCCATCATCGTTACCATAGATAATGCCTTCTTGACCATGACTCAAAATAGCGCATGCGCAACATGACATGTTGGAATAATCTTCATTGGCTGCTGATTGGAGGGCTTTCAGGATTTCTGCTTTTGATGGATTTTGAAAGACATCAACAATGAAGCCACATTGTAGGAACGTGTCGATCAAACCATCTCTGTCTTTGTCTGTCCCTGAGCGGTCCGATAAGGAGCTTGTTCTCTTGAATTCCTTGACGTTAATAATGGTTATTCTACCTCTTGGGAAAGTATCCATTTTATAGAAATAGTCTGAGTCAAGCTTTTCTTCGCAGTTCTTTTGCTTAGAACCTTTAGGTAGTGCTTGAGGGTAAATTGTTCGGTGACTCATCTCAAAGCCATCTTTGGTTGGTATCGAATACTTCAAGTATTCTTTCCCCCATACTGGTTCAACTGACTTAGGTGGAGATTGAACTTGGTGGAGGGCGTTAGTCCATCGGATACCGTCAGTAGCATTGGCTGGCGGAGATTCAATAACATCGTGCTGCATTGCCGTGATTTCTTCAACAGTGACGACGTCATCGTGCTGCATTGCCGTGATTTCTTCAACAGTGACGACGTCAGAGAGAACTGGTTTCTTTAGAGGTTCTGCGTGTTGCCCAGTCGTCCATGGCATCTCTTCGTCTTCAATTTCGTCTTGTTTTGGTTGGACTGATGGATTTTTTGAATCTAGAATGAAATTATCAAAGAAATTTGTTATAAAATTTTAAGCCACTTTGATGCGATTTGGTATTCGGTATTCTTACTGGCAAGTTAGATGGAATAAAAAAGGGTATGTCAGGAAGGATATCTTTGAAATGATGTCGATATCCGTTGTTTGTTGTATGCATATAAGGTATATTCTCTTAAATTTGACGCAAAATTTTTCGATGAATTACTTGGCGAGCGATGCAGTCAAGCAAATGTTCACACAGAATGACATCATCAAAAAACGATAAAAAAGTTACCTTCATCTTGTTGTTTGCCAACACTCGCTTTTTGAACCCATGAACACATGGCTGGTCGATCAACTTCATCTCTGTCCTCTTCTTCACAGCACGAAACTGGTGGCCGATTGGACTGTACTTCTTTACCGACATTACTTCTTGATTTGACGACTTTAGGTGGTGTCGGCATATCTTCAGGGCGCTCGATGTCAAACATTTCTTCTTCTATCTCTTGAAACGGCATTTTTCTTATGAGAAAAAGGCTTCGCGTTTAAATTCCTTGTCTTTTAGTTTCTATCTTCCTCTTCTGGTTTGTTTCATTAATGAAGTTTCTTTTTCTATTGAGAGTGTATTTATACTATTATCAGCGTGTCTTTTTTAAAATTCCCAGAGGACTTTTAATGGTCATTATGGCTTTAAATAAACATTTACAAATCACTTTCCCTTGTAGAAGTACTACTATCATTTTAAAGTTGGAAAACTCCCCCTTCATTATGGGGTATGATGGATTTTTTGCAAGCTCTTATTTCATTTTGCTGGTCGTTAACAAAACAATTTACAATTTACAGTTACTTTTCTAAAGAACGCGTCATCTCTATTTACTCTAACTCATCTCTATGACCAATTACTGAATTACTTGTAAAAAACTCCAGCACGTCTCTTCGTTACCAATGGATGTCACTTGAAAATTGGTCTTCATAATCTTGTTTACATAGATTAAGGACGGGAATTTTCAAAGATGAGGGACAAAATGAGATTTTCTCGGAAATCACCAAAGTACATTTTCCTTTTGATTAATTTAATTATCTTTTTCAGCAATTGTTTTGGCATTTAACTTTTTGTGAGTAACAGAAAGTACTTAACCGAATACTCGTCAAGTTTAACTAAAGTAATCTGAAGATATTATATATTTCTTGAGGGGCGGGAAAACTGCACTTTCTTCCTATACATATACATAGTAACCACTATTGTTTTCAAACCGCCCTGCCTTTGAATGATATTTTTAGACCTCCCTGATGAGGTCCTTTAAATTAACCCATATCCGTCCGTCCGTTGTCTTTTTCCAGCTTTTTTCGGTATTGGCTCATTATAAAGGCTTTAAATCTCGAATTTAAGGGGTTTTAAAAATTTAATTAAAGTCGAATGCTTCCGTTCAAAAAGTTTTGAACGAAAGACAAAGTTACTTAAGCTTTTTTTACATGCACGTAAAATTTTACTTTAGACCTTACGGAAAATCGTTCGTAAAGCTGTCTTTTGGGAATTTCCCCGATATTATGTTGAGTTTTTGTTGATTAAGAAGGTCTTGCGTGACTTTTTGAACGTAAGCAAACTCTACATAAGGCCTTAAAAAACTACGTAAGCTTAGGGAAATTCCCCACCCTTCAAGGTCTTAATTAAAATTTTACGTACATGTGAAAAAAGTTTTAAGACCCTCTTAATCAAAGTCGGGGAAATTCCCAAAAAGCAAGCTTGCGCGCGATCTTTTGTAAGGCCTTAAGTATGATTTTACGTACATGTGAAAAGAGCTTTAGAGAAAACTTGACTTTTTAGGGGAAGGAGAACTTTCAATTTCGGGGAATCCCAAGAATTGTATACCATTTGACCTATACTAGTATTCTATTTTTAATCAATAGTGTAACCGTTTCTAGGCAATAAGGAAAACTTTACAAAACTTATTTGGACTGTACCTTCTAATGATTCGAAAGTAAATAGTGTTTCAAGCTATTTACCTAGTAAATAGTCTTGTCAAGTGTCAATCCTCACCGCAGTGTTGTTGTTTCTATTATTTTGTGTTGATTCTGGAATACCCAGAACTTTTCAAGGTTTTTGTTAATTGGATTTTGTTCATAAATCGAAAAACAAGTTGTGTAATCGAAATTTTCTTCAGAAGTTTGACTACTTTACTATCTCTACACACCCGGCAGCACCTGGAAAGAATTTAGTTTTTAATTCCCTGCCCGATTGAATTTTTGGCATACTTTTTACTTTGATTTTCACTATTAGTACATTTGGGGACTTCTACAGTTGAGCCATCGTCGAATTTTGCATTTCATATTTCTGACCCATATCTTTCCGGTGATTACCCAACAAATCACATAAGGTCTGCCGTAAGGGCTCATAAATGCATCATTAACACAATCTAATCTTTTTCAGGTTGATCCAGTGGCCAACAAAGACAATTTGTTGTATGCAGCCAAACAGTTGAGACAAGAGAGAGAAAGAGAAAGTAACTTAGCTGACCAACAGCACGCACAAAAAACTTCCGTAAGTCTCATGTTAATTTATTATTAAGTACGAGGGTGAGCTCCCGATAATTGCTACTTGATTGCTCCGCTAATTAAATTACGAAATTTCAATTCCATCACAAAGAAAAATAGACAGGCCTGTAAATACGTTGTCAAGTAGGTACATTAAAGTACAATTAGAAACTTGCACAAAAACCAAGCTCTATAAAGCGCAGACGACGTCAATAAAGAATTCATTCTACGAAAATGTGATTCAAATCAAACCATTGCTTTTTCTAATCCATCCGGTTCATTAAAGTTAAGCATATTTACAAAGCATATTTACAACGTGACCAACGGTTCCTTGGCTGAATTTTTTTCTAAGGAACTCATTTTTGTGTCTCATTTGTCAATATTCCACGCTTCTAAGAAAGAAAGAATGGTCCATAGTATGATAAACTATTACTATATAGCATTGATTCAGCTATACAACTTGAGTTGAGATGTCACTTTTGACAGGTCTTTTTGTACAATGTTTGTTTGTGATCATTACTTCCCCCGACTTTTTATCATACTGGATGCTGATGATGCATCAGAATCGAATTCTCAATGAAATTCTTTCTGTGTATTATCTGGAAATATTTAGATCGGAAATTGGGAGAACAAAATATAAATTTTGCCGGGAGAATTTATTTTTTCATGTAAGTTTATTTTAGCAAAGCCTTGGGTTCTAAACGGAGTTTCATTTCCTTAAAAGTTTTTTCCCTGTTTACGAAAAATGTCAGCCACATCCCCATTTAACTATCCCCTAAACTCAATCAGTACTCTTCTTCCTGTTCAGCTTAAAACTTCCCAATGTTAAAACCCATCTAGAAACTGACAGTGATTACATCTGTGGTTGACTCCCTAACAACTTGACAGGACTTGCCCAGACCGGTTCAATTTGTAATCTTGTAATTTCTCGAACGAAAAAGGGAATTTCTCATTTTTTGCTTAAATATGATTTGTCTGATTTCCCTACAAAAGAGGGTTTTTCAAATCAATATTAATCGCGAATCTCGAAACAGAAATGCATTTTTTAAGTAATATTTAAACAAAATCTATTTTTTTAGTTAAGCCATGCTGAGCAGAAAATCAATCGAATGCAAATGCAAATTCGTGACTTTAAAGCATCCAGTATTGGAATCACGCCTGATGGTACGTTCATTATTCCCCCTGATAATCCTTTAAAAAAAGGAAACCTCTAATTAGCTGTCTCAAACAAAGACAATGTTTAGTACTTCGTTTCATCTACCTTTTCGTGCACTGTTTTTGGTATATCCCAAAAACCGGAAGAATTGTTTAAAAAAACACTTCTTGATTTTTTAAAATAATGGCAGTAAGCCACTGTCTCAGGCTGAGAAACCATCTCATTGAATGGCTCTTACTTCTCTGTGCTTTTGCCTCATACAGTTACGAAAGCATTCAAGGGTGCATGCTTACATGCTAGAGAATTCAACAAATTCCAGAATTGATCATTTTTTCACCCCTTAAATCAACGGAGTTGTCGAATAACGCCTGTATTTTTTGTTTTAATGGTGTTTAATAGTAAACATTAATCTAAAAAGTGCTATTAACCTAATGTTAAAAGCCTATTCTAAGAAACTTTTATTATTTTACTCTTCTAAGAAAGAAATTTGATTGATCTAAAATAATCTATTTTTAACATAATAGTGATATAGCCATACCATTTGTCACTTGACATGACAGGATTTGCTTAATGAATACAATGATGGCTCAAATATTAATGTGTTCTGCAAAAAGATTAATGCTTCTGTTTAATTACCCACATGAAAAAGACATTGGTAATAAGGGTCATGTCATCCCCAAAGTTATTTAGATTCGAGTCCGGGGTTGGCTTATCTTTGTCTGAAAATATAAGTGTAGTAAGTTTATAACTGTCTCTATCTTCATATTAGGTTTGATCAAGCGCTTAGAAGAAGAGAACCAAGTCAATGTCTACCTCACCACCGAGAAAATACCTAAAGTATGACGACTTTTGTAGTTTTCTGTGGATGTTGCTCTAAAAGAATCGAAAAATTACGGTACTAGAATTTCACCCAAGTGAACGGAAGTTGGAGAAGAATGGGCTTGAAGTTTTACCATTGGCGCCCTACTCTTCACCCTACTCTAATCACCGCCCCTCACCTACCCTCCCATTTGTAGGCAAATGTTCGAATTTCTTGAACGGTTCATTTCTCCATTCAAGATGTCAGACTTTATGCCCTTTAAAAATTATTTGAAATGAACCTAGATAAAAGATGATACTTCTTTTATACGAGCACTCACATTCTTACTTTCCATAGGAGTTGGAGAACAAGAAACAGTACATAGATACATTACAACGCGTTTCAGATGAACCTGCTATGGGTCAAAACGAACTTGAAGTTCTAAATCAAAGTGTAAGTTTATTCCATTGCTTATTGCTGATCTTGTCTCCTTAATTGTTTTCTCAACTTTAGTTGAGTTAAAATCTGAGAATGTCTGTCTATCTGTATGTCTTCCTGTCACCTCAAAACTTTGGAGCAGGCTGGAGACTTCAAAAATGGTCGGATTCCGCTGAAATTTTGCATACTTGTTCCTTGAGTGAATATATGGGTGTTTTTTTCCTTCTTTTTTTCGAAATTGTGATTTTCAGGGGTGTGGTCACAAGTTTTAGCCTCAAAACGAGGCAAAAAACTTTGGGGCACGCTGGAGACTTCAAAAACTGTCCAATTCTGCTAAAATTTTGCACACTTGTTCCTTGGGTGAATCCCTGAGGGTGTTTTTTTCGTTTTTTTCGAGATTTTGATTTTCGGGGCCTGGGGACAAGTCTACTTAGAGAAAAGGTATCTTATTCGTTCGGCAGTTGTTATATAATAGTGACAATCTAGAGAGGAGTGAGGGGAGAGGCCTCAGAGTTCAAAATGAATTATGGCCCATGAAAGCATATTATTTGCTATGATAATTATTCCTTTACCCTTGTTTCGCATCGGATGACTTTTGACTCGCGGCGCTCTTCCTCTAAAAATCAAACCCGTCCCCTTGCGAGCTGAAAGTAAGCTGATAGTGATATACAACTGGTTCAAGCTAGCTGAATTTTTTTATTTTGAACAATTTTCTTTTTTTGTGTACTTTAGATCAAGGAGTTATCATCAGAGGTGAACGAGTTGGTGGAGAAACGAATGATGAGAAACGATCCTATTGATGACAAATTATCCGTCTTTCGCCAACAGGTACCTTCCAAACGTTTAGCTATCATTCTATCACTTGTAACCGGTATTCAAAAATTTCGTTTCCCGATGAAAAAAAATCTTTTTTCCAATTCTTTTCGTTGTTTATGAAGGTCTAATGAATTCAGGTTCTAATAAATGCAGCCTATGTCACAGCGAAAGATTCTTTATTACAGTTTTTTTTACTTTTTTATGTCTCATAGGCAGCAGTGATAGCAAACAAGAAAAAATCAGCCGCTGAAGACCTTCAAGAGGCTATGGATGAGGTGGGTTGTTTTCTACTTTTCTTCATTTTTTAAAAGTTTTGATTTTTGGGACCTGGGAACCAGTTTTTCATCAAAACGAGGCTGGAAGCGCTGAAGACCTCAAAAATGGTCGGATTTGGCTAAAATTTGGAACACTTGTTTCTAGGGTGAATTCTAGTTTTTCTATTTTTACAATAATAATTTGAAATTTACTGGTAACTATTAATGGCTCAATTTTTGTACTCAAAATAAAGTTGAATTATTTCAGTTTACTAGAATTCTAGAACCCTCTAATTTTTTTATTGGTCTAGCCTATCAATTTTACAATTATGCCTACATGATAGCACGTTCAACAGTCTTGGATATTGTACACAAATATCTGAAACACTGAATAGAGCGTCTCTATCGTTCTCAGATTGTGGGGAAGCGCAATTATGCTTGGGTATGACATTGCTTTTGCTTCTTTTCTTTAACAGTACCACAATGCGGAAGGGGAGATTGAGGAGCGGAAAGACAAGTTGAAAGATTCAGACGATGTGCAAATGTTGAAAGGAGATGAAGTACTGTAGCATGTCATCTGAGTGTCATTTATTCTTTGCTTGATCCGTTGACGGCTTTCAGACGTCTAATCATAGACAATGATTGTCCAGTTTTAATACTTCTTCATACACCAGCTTAAATGTTAATCTTTATCAATAATTATTCTCGTATCGTTACTTTTTTCTAGGCTTTCAGGGGTTTTGAAGAGGTTTTACGAAAATTTCCCCTTGCTTTCCTAGTCTTGAAAAGCTATAAGTCCTTTGATGCAGTCTAGGTGTAGAGTTCTTCAGCAGCATATTTTCTTACCTTCGTTTCTGTCTTCGTGTTTAGTTCAAACGATACGTGAACAAACTTCGTGGTATCAGCAACATCTATAAAAAGAAACGCCAGGAGGTAAACTTTTTTTATCTATTCTGATAGTACTATTTAGTTATTTCCTTCAACAGACATGAATTTATTCTTTATACACTAGCTCGTTATCTCGTCTACAAATAGTCTGCTATTATGTCCTAGAACAACAAAGAATTGTGACCGAATGAGTATTTCTTTTCTTTAGATATCCGATTTGCAAGCAGAAGTTGGTGTATTGAGCCGCTCTGAAGAAATTCTCAAGTCACGTGACGACAACTCGCAAGCTTTCCTTGTATGTTTTATTTCATCATCCAATTATTATCATTTTCTATAATTTAATACTGGCTGAATCAGGTAAAATGTTTCAAAAGTTCGACACTTACAGCTTCAACGTGTCTATTAAGATATTCCACACTGTGATATCACACTGTACTTCTAACTCTCTGAATGGATCCTTTTCTATTCGAAACAGTATTAAAGCAACGAACCGATACCTCAAGGGAGGGAGAGAAGCTACCCTCTCTAAGGTCACGTGTTCGATGGGGCTCCTCAGTACGGAATCTGGCGATTCATATCAATTAATACAGTAATACATTATTACTCAACGAATCTAGCAATTCTGACATTTTGACGCCTTTTCTCCAAACACCGCGCGTTGCTTTTATCTGCAGTGTTATCCAATATCCCGAGCTAAGGTTAACAACTTCCAGTAAACCCCCTCTCCAGTTAAACGAAGCATCAGATTACATTCATAAATAACTGTTAGCTATTTAATTTTCAGTCGAATCTTGAAGCGAAACATGGCGTGTCGGGTTTTCACGACGCTCAAGAAGAACTAGAGAAAGTCTCAACTATGAAAGGCGAACTGGATGAGAAGAAAGGCAAAACATTGGAAGAAATGTCTCAATTGGTATGCTGACTTTATAGTCCTTTTTTTTTCTTCTGGGGGACGAGTTTTGCACAACTAACGCTGTTTTGGGTCTGAGGGATATAGAATAGATGACATTAGATGACATTAGAAAAAAAATAATCAAAACTAGATTTTATTCAGATTCGGTGAAATAAAAAGAGTACACTGGACTGCACCGGGGATCACTTAGTGGTACGGGAGCTGACAGTGCTGACGGAGATTTGGTGATTGCTACCAATGTCCCAATGCCGCAATAGATATCTCCTCTGATAATGTGGCAATTATAAACAATAATTGTTTTGGAAACGCGTGACAAAATATAGACAATTAAAACATAATTGACTATTGTTTTTTGTTTTGCAGGTGGTTCAATTAACGAACAGTATATCAGAGAAGAAGAATTCATTAGCTCCTGTCATCAAAGAATTGAGACCGTTACGTCAACAAGCTCAGGTAACCCTCTGAATTTCTTCTTGCTTCCTCTCGAATTTTCTGTCGGTTAAATCATCACAAACTGGTACAAAGGATAATCGACACAATTTTCATGAAAACGATCAATTCCGTTATGATATTTGAATTTTGAGTGGCATCAGCAGCATAATGGTGACTACTTTTTTGGCCACGCATGATAGCACAATAGATAACTATTTTTGAGCTCCTTCTTTTCTCCCTCTTTTCTATTCTTAGACATAAAGGCTGAGGGGTATATTACCGGAAAGGATTCTTATAGGTCTTGATAAATATTTTCGCTAGAAATAGAGATATTGGTACTAAATTCAAGTGCCAAATTCATCAATGCTTCTGTTGAACATGAAATTTCTATTGAGGACGAACTGCAGTAACTTTACTTCTTAGGAGTTGTCTGTGGAGTACGAAGAACGAAAAGGAACTTATGAAACAACTGCTGCTGGCCTTGAAAGCAACATGTCCAAACTTGACCAGGTAAAAGGAACGGCAAAAAAATTTTTCGACGTTTTGAATTGAAATATATACACGTGTATAAGAACTTGATCATTTTTTTTATTTTTTTAGCGAATGTCCCTGCGAAAAACGCTTTGTTTAAGTTTTGCCGAATTCGCCATAATTATTTTACTTTTAAGTTATTCTATAGAATGGATTTACCTGTTGAAACTTTCTTTTTCTTCGCTTTAGGAAGTAAAAGCACTTCGGGAAGAGGTTTTGGCGGAAGAAAGTCGTTACCATTACATGGAATCCATGATCGAGGTATCCTCTCTTTTCTTTCTTTCATTCTTTCATTCTTATTGGTAGGAGACATTCAGAGCACGAACTGAAAATCGAAATAATCACTATACAGTCGACTTTTTCCAATTTGATCTTCGCAAACATTTTTGTTCGTATCGAATTAGAAAATGATTCTTATTATGGTAATGCTTTGACGGCTGAGAAGACCATCCTTTATGGCTCGCATTACAGAGACTTTTTAATAATGGAGGGCTGACTGAACGAGCCTTTGACCATGCGAAATTCTCTGCAATGGTTGAAAAAAGATATAGAGGAATGGGCTGTAAGTCTTCAAACTTCATTTACAAAACTTTCCTTGGCTCCTTCAGTGAGGTAATAAAAACACTCGTGTGTATTCGGGATTTGAATCAATCAATCAATCAATCAATCAATCAATTTTACCTTGTTTGTTATAGGTATTGGAGGTCCAACAACAGCGTATCGATGAAGAAATCAAATCTTATGTCAACACTGATAGTTCCAAGAAATCTCTCAGGTAGAATTATTTGTAGCTGTTAAATTAGATTTTATTGGACCAAACAGAGTTTTGTTTTTTTTTCGTTCAAAATAATGATTTCTTTGCATGGTCGTTTGATTTCATCGACCTTCATTGTCCTTCGTTGACCTTCTTTGACCTATATTTATTATGGCTAAAAATCCTAATAAAAGCTACAACCGCTTTTTTGATATATGCTTTTAGTAGCAAATTGTTTAACACGTTGGTATCTTCCAGCGATTTTATTTTTATCCTTTAACTTTTCCTCCAGGGACAAATATTCACAGAGGATTCACGAACAAGAAGTATTGGGGAAGGTCAGTTTGCTTCTCCTTCCTTCTTTCTTTCTCACTCTCCAAACTTTCGATCCTTAACTCAAAAGAGTAATTTTTGGCTGAGACTCGACTGTTCTTATTTTTAGGAATTTTCAGGCGTAAATGTTCTTAACATTTTATTCATTTATTGGTCTAAATTCAATTTCCGTGGCCATTTTCGAGATTTCCTTTATACGAAATTGTTCATATTCAAAAAGCTTGTACACCTAACTTTAAATGGTATAAATGTTCTTTCCCTCTTTTTACTCAGCTAAAAATGTTGAAATGGTTTTGGTGTATTTTGCTGTTATAAGACCAGCGACAGTGCTTATTCATTATTGTTTTGTTTCAGCAATTACGTGAGAAGCAGAAATATCTCCGAGAAAATCATGCTCCCAATATGCGCCAAATGAAAATGTGGACTGTAAGTGATATCTAATCTTTAGATTGATGTAAACTTTATTTCATAAAGATCATGAATCTAACAAAACAAAGCACAAATCTAGCGAAACATTCCTTACATTCTACAAATAATATAGCTGCTTTTTTGGTAGTGATCTTTAAACTCATTGCAATTTGTCCATCCAATTATCCTTAAAATTAATATGTTCGCGAATACCAATTATAAAGGGGTACGCGAAAAAGGCACACAAATTGGTAGGACTAAGGTATATCGGATGGACAAAATAAAATGAGTTTCGTAAAAGCCTATGTGGTTTTTGAAAAGGTCTACATGATTTTGACTACTCAAGCATGATGACAAATAAGCACTAGATGACTTCAAACAATGTGCTTGATCGTATCATCTAAGGAGAGTTTCAATGCTCTGTTATTTTCAACTTTTTGTTTCCAGGATCTGACGCAACTGTTGAAGTGCAAGAAAGAAAGCTTGAGCGGACCAACAACAAACACGGTTGAAGATCCGGCTCTGTACGATGAACAAGACCATCTCGTTCTGTAAAATACATGCACTTGAGGTTTTTAATACAAGGCCATCTTGAATTCTTTTATTTCACACGCTATAAGACTTTTTTCGAAAAATGACGACCATACGCTTCTTTTTGTAATCAGTCAAATTGTAAATTTTTTTTGATTTCATTTTTAACTGTAAATTTTTTGGTTTAATTTATATATTGTAACATCAAGTTTTTGTTCATTGTGCACACTATAAAAGATAAAAAAATATATCAGCAAACAAGATTAAAACGTGTCAGTTCTCACCTGAACGAAGTCTAAACATAAGCATAAATTAAGGCTGAAAATGAGATTTTGTTAAGCATACTCTTGGGTGCCTAATAAACGTACAGACCAAAATAAACGTACAGGAGGGAAATAAAATTGAAAATAATAAACGTACAGGCTGAAATAAAAGTACAGACGAGAAATCAAAGCTAAAATAAATAAACGTACAGGCTAAAATAAACGTAATCTACCAATTTTTCAAAAGTAGAGTTCAAATCGAACGCTCGAATTTATAGCAAAACGTTTGAATTTACTCGTGTAACATTCGAAATCTCCCACAATACGTTCGAATGTAATTAACGGCCTTTCTACACGTCTTACTTAAACAAAAAATAACAAATTTTTTCCAGTATGAATCGGGCGATATTGGGTCAAAATAAATAAACGTACAGGAGGGAATAAACGTACAGGCGGGAAATTTCTCAAAATAAATAAACGTACAGTTCCTAATAAGGTGCGTACCGGCGGGAAATTTGACACGAAAAAAATAAACGTACATGTACGTTTATTAGGCAGGCACCCGAGAGTACTGAGCCTCGACCCAATTTTCCCGTAAGCTTATAAAAGAAAGAGTGTAGTATAGTATATCAAATATTACGACTTTGATTTTACCAAATTTTAGCTATATAAGTACACCCCTGTCTCACAGCTCCGGTGGAACTTTTTTTCCCAGTGGAGATAAAAATTCCTAATGAAATCCCAATGGGGATAGAAATTCTTGTTCCCAGGCTAAAAAGTCCAATGGGATGATTTTGGAGAGCAATTTTTAAACATTGAATTTCGAGTGGGAATGAAATCAAAGTCACGAATTAGTGGATTCATAAATAAAACTTTGGTTCAAAATTTCCCGCACTTGCATTCGCGCTCAATAGCATGGTCACGTTTACAACCAGATTTTAAGGATGGGAGGCAATGGTAATATTTGATCGTAGTGTGGCCAGAACTTCAAAATGGTATCGCTTGCTCCGCTTATTTAACAAAAGAATACACCTACTCTAGGGGCTGAGTTAGGTCCCGTATGCGCATCAGCGTATAGTCATTTTTTCTTTTGATCATGAAAGTATAGTCCTTGAAGAGTCAGAAAACGTGTGTGGCGTTATTTGGATCAGGCTCAAATTTCCATAATGGCGGATTTTAGATTTCAACCCTTTTTAGCCCTCTTGCTTGAAAAGAAATTTTTTTTTGACTTTAAACATAGACATATTATATACCAATCGATCACAAATTTTATGCTGATTAAGAAAAAGGTCAGAATCATGGTCTGAAAATTTTGTTATCTGGAGATATGAAGCACTTTCGATTTCGATTTTTTGAAATGACTACTTTTGGTTCCAGATTTGCGTGGCTTTAACATTTGATTGGCTTACTTAATTTACTTGAAATTTTCGGAGGGTCTTGCCTACTGTTCAAATAATAAAACTCAGGAAAATTTTTTTTTCTACATGAATTTCGAAATCCATAATGGCGGATTCAAAATTTTCTTTCGTCACATGGGCTCTTAGGCTCTGCTAGGATAAGAAAAATATTTTTTGAGCTTAAAACCCTGAATATTATATACCAATCGATCAGAAATTTTATACTGATTAAGAAAAAGGTCAGAATCATGGTCTGAAAATTTCGTTATCAAGAGATATGAAGTACTTACGTTTTCTAAGTTTTGAAAACGAAAGTACTTCATAGCTCGAGATAGAAAAATTTTCAGACCATGGTTCTGACCTTTTTCTTAATCAGCATAAAATGTCTGATCGATTGGTGTATAATATGCAGGGTTTTAAGCTCAAAAAACATTTTTCTTAGCCTAGCAGAGCCTAAGAGCCCATGTGACGAAAGAAAATTTTGAATCCGCCATTATGGATTTCGAAATTCATGTAGAAAAAAACTTTTCCTGAATTTTATTATTTGAACGGTAGGCAAGACCCTCCGAAAATTTCAAGTAAATTAAGTAAGCCAATCAAATGTTAAAGCCACGCAAATCTGGAACCAAAAGTAGTCATTTCAAAAAATCGAAATCGAAAGTGCTTCATATCTCCAGATAACAAAATTTTCAGACCATGATTCTGACCTTTTTCTTAATCAGCATAAAATTTGTGATCGATTGGTATATAATATGTCTATGTTTAAAGTCAAAAAAAAATTTCTTTTCAAGCAAGAGGGCTAAAAAGGGTTGAAATCTAAAATCCGCCATTATGGAAATTTGAGCCTGATCCAAATAACGCCACACACGTTTTCGGGTTGGTCTAAAAAGCAGGGTAGCCAATGGGGTAGCCAATTGGGCTAGGTTATGGGGTACCTCTTTTTGCCTAAACCTTTGAAATCTGAAACCTGTTTTCATGTGGAAATAACTATTACAACATCTTGTTAATGATTCCATGTAATAAAATTTAAGATTCTTTTCGAACTTCATCCACAATAGCCTTTTTTCCAAAGGTACTGAACTTTGTCACTTCTCAAGAGACCTGGCGCCATTTTGTCTTCCTTCTTGGCTTCGTTTGAAAATTTACAGACCCGAATAAAAAATATATACAAAACAGTTTTTAATATTTTAGATTTAGATTTTATTTATGTTTTAAATTGTTATTTCCGTGAAGCTGTAATTCGATGATAATAGTTTTGGAATCGCCTTTTGGGCCATATGATCTCTAATCTTGTCATATCTTAACAATCCTTTGTTATTGAATCTATTGTTTAATTTAAATCATGTTTAGATGTTTCAAACAATTAATTCCTTTCAAAATTTTAAATATGGCAGCTTATAATAGGTACAAAAGGTCTTTTGAAATAGCTCTATAATAATGAAGCTCTATTTCTTACTCCTCGTGCATTAACACGTGGTAATTTATATCTTTGTTTATCTTTGGAATCATACATGATCAATCTAAGTATCAATCAGATTCATGCTCCCTGGTCAGTAAAATGTGGTTCTATGCATTCATTTTCGGTATTTCTATTAATTGGCTACCCCAATTGGCTACCCTGCTTTTTAGACCAACCCCACGTTTTCTGACTCTTCAAGGACTATACTTTCATGATCGAAAGAAAAAATGACTATACGCCGATGCGCATACGGGACCTAACTCAGCCCCTAGAGTAACCTCAGTTCAAATCGCATCGGACTGTCGGATAACCTCAACAACACAAGCCAAGCACACAGAGAAGTCTTAGATTATAATCTTAAAGAGATTTTGCAAGACATCTCTGCTTTCTTTATACTTCTGTCATTCATTGAATGAATTAGCTAACCTGCCTTTTTCCAACTGGCCTTGTGTGTTTTTGTTGAGATCTTCGGAGCGCCAAGCCAAGGAAAGACCTTTTTTCAAAGAGGCCACCCTGTTGAATAATTATGTAGTCCAGCAGAAAAACAATGATAAAACCATGCATAATTATTACAATATGCATGATACAGTAATTATGCATGGCTCTATCATCGTTTTTATAGCTGGACTACATAATTATTCAACAGGACGTCCTCTTTGAAAAAAGGTCTAATCAGGGCAGAAAATCTTTCTTCAAAGTACTTCAGGAAGGTGTGTGTGACACAAAATCATTTAAACTAGCCCTATGTATAAGAGTTGCAAAGTGCCTACAGCATACTCCACCTTGATTTGCCAGTTGCTAGCAAAATGGGCTATTCCCAGAAGACATCAATTTTAAAAATAAATTTCGGCACAGAATTCCAGGCAAACTTTAGAGGAAGTTGAAAAAAATTGACCGTCAGTCGAACATGGTTTTTTCTCCTATCCATGATTTTATGTCTCCGGGGGTTTTGTTGTTTGGAATTGATTAACCTGGATTACTGGATTAACTAACAGTTAGGTAGGGTCAGGGTTGCTAGTAACGGCTTGTCACTATGCCGGGTTGCGGGTTTATACTCGGCGTCTTAGGCCCCGCATGGTTGCTACTAATGTCTCAAATTTCAGCCAGGTTAAAAAAGAGGGGTCCTTTTACCCATATTATAATAACATTACCCCCGTTTTTTTTTGTCATTCTATAAGTATTTAAGAAATTTTGTCAAAAAAGACTTTAAAGGTCGTTGAAGGGAATTATTTGAATGCTCTAGATTCTGTCAAAACTTCCAGGAAATATTCGTGAAAAGTGGAATAGAAAGGCTTTGTCTTTGAGAACAAGACAGTTTCAGGAGCCAGAGTTGAAGGATATGATTTCATTTGTTGAAGAAGAATTGACTTTGTGGAGTGATTCATTGTTTTCGAAAGAAGCCCTAGAACAAAGAAAACTGCTGAATGATAAAAATTCACCTTTCAATAGAACACCTTCTTCGGGTCCAAACAAAGGTCTTAGAAATTATCATACCGGTGTTCAAATAAAGTGTCGTCTCTCTAATCTGATCATGATATTGAGTATTGTCCACTTTTTAAAAAGAAGTCTATAAGAGATAAGATCAATTTGTTAATGGGGTTCGTCTCTGTTTTGGTTGTTTTTCAAAAAATCATGTTGTGACAGCCTGCAAGAACATTTGTGTCTGTAAAATCTGTAAGAAAAACCTTCCTACATCTTTGCATGGTTATGTTCCAAAGTCTAGAGCCCCACCTAAAACTGATTCTCCAACTTCTGATAATCCAAGATCTACACCTGTTTCATCATCAGTGCCAACTACAACATCTCAGAGTGTGCCTATAACTTCAGCATTACTGTAGTGTCTGGTGAATCTGCAGTCAGCATCTGTGTTGTGCCTGTTTTTCTAACTCATTCAAAGACAAAACGAGAAGTGAAGACCTTTGCCTTGTTAGACTGTTAGATGCATGTAGTCAGGGTTCTTTCATTGATGAAGTTCTGTTGAAAACTTTCTGTTCAGATTTTGTTGAGACAAATATTACCATCAAGACAATTAATGGCCGGTTTGTGTAATTTACGATGCGCGATCCAACGATTCACGATGCACGATGCACGATCCATGCATGATTTATGTCGATTTATGTTAATTATTCCAATTATGCACAAATAAGTTTTCATAATGCTAGTTACAAACACTACGAAAAAAAAATTTAAAAAAGAAGGGGAAATAATTTATCATACAGTAATCAGAATAATTAAAATAACCTATATCTTCTGTGTAGAAAAACCCAAAATTGATAGCGAGAGAAAGAAAATGTTCGCCGCATGCATCACTCGTTTTTAAAATGAAGAAAAAGCATTGACGTCATAGAAAAGTTTTGGCGCGAAAAATTTATTGAAACACAAACTCACTTTTGTACGTTTATTATTTTTTTAAGAACAGTGAATAAGGTAAATAAGGAATCATTGGCTACATTCGTACATTACTTTTGGCATATTCTTATAAAAGCCTTTCACCAACTGAATTGCACCTGACGTTTTTATTCACTTGATTTTTGGACCTACCTAAGGTAGTCCTTTATATGGAAGCCGAGAAGGGTCAGCGTGCGATTTCTTCCGAAAGCTGTCGAGATTTCTTTCAAGCTGTCGGGATTTCTTTCAAGCTGTCGGGATTTCTTTCAAGCTGTCGGGATTTCTTTCAAGCTGTCGCGTCCCCAAAAAGTGTCGCGTTCCCAAAATGTCGTGAAAAAGTGTCGCGCTCCCAAAAAGTGTCGCGTTCCCAAAAGTTGTCGCGTTCCCAAAAACTGTCGCGTTCCCAAAAGGTGTCGCGTTCTCAAAATCTGTCATGTTCCCAGCCAGAGACAAGACAGAAATTGTTTAGGGTGATTCCCAAAATAACCGCGGGAATGATGATAAACGCAGAATTGGGAATCACCTGCGCGGGAGAATATTGTGGGAAGCGCCAGTTCAGTCGAGCCTAACTGTAATTTGTGTGCCTTTTATTAAATCAAAACCTAATGAACGATGAATCCGACTGACTATATTTATTTCAAAATGGCGGATCAAGTGAAAGCTTGTTGTCACAAATGTGGCTTTAAGCCACTTGATGGTGACATCTTTTGCATCCAGTGTGCTGCAAAGCTCCGGCGAGTAGTTCCTGAAGACAGTGAACCGTCTGTGGAAGGAAATGTGCCATTGACATTTTCTGGTTTTAAAAAAGAAAAGGAAAAGCAAAGAACTGCTTTTTTTTCAAAAAAAGCAAAGAAGAATGACAAACAAGTTAATGATGGTGATAGCCTCCCTCGTGAAAATGGTACCCGGAAAGGAGCTTCAAAAGATGTGAAGATTCAAGTCGGTATAATGAAAGAAAAAGCTGGTGCTTTTGTTCAAGAACGTGGAAGTAGAGTGAATGTTCAAGTTAATGAACACTCAACAAGGGATGCAGTTTTAGATGCTGCCCTTACAAAAATTTCTCTTACGAACCAATACTTTTTTCCAACTGATTCGTATTCTCTTTGTTATTCCGATGGAAGAGTTGTTAATACAATCCCAGGAACAGACAAGCCGTTCAGGTTGGATCGTTACCAGGAGTGGTTTGGGAAACCCTATTCAAAAGTATGTCTTTTTGTATGTCTTCAAATGGAATTGCTTCAACATGATGAAATGTCATCATCATCATCAAGTTTTTCTCAATCTGATGAAGAGATCTCCAGCTTAAGAGGCTCAAAGAAATCCAAGAAAAACAAGCGATCAAAAACTGTTCAAAAAAATCAAGATCCACCACCACCCCAACAACGTAAACTGCCATGTCCCATTTGTAATTCCGAATTCAGCATCTCAGAACTTAATGAACATGTAAATAAATGTTTAGAAGAAGAAAAGACACCATTAATGATAGCTCAAGAAACCTTTTGCCTTTTATGATGAGTATGATGATAACACACAGTTTATCGACTTGGTAAATGATGAACACCAAGAATCTGAGGTTGAAAAAGCACAATCAGTTAAGGAAGTGATTTCTACATTTCGGCCTGACCAAAATCCTGATGTATCAATTGTACTAAATGTGAGAAGGGGCTATGAGTTTACAGACTTTCAGAATTTTTTTCGAAAACGTGGAACAAATCAAAGATTGGACAGGTTTTAAAAATCAAATATATTGGAGAGCCAGGAAAAGACACTGGAGGGATTTCCAGAGAATTTTATTCAGGTATATATCATATTATAGAGTATTGTCAGGTTTTGTTTACAAATTTTGACTGTTCCTTTATAGACCTTTTCTCAAAGAGGCCACACCTGTTGAATAATTATGTAGGTACTCCAGCAGAAAAACAATGATACAGCCATGCATAATTACTGTATCATGAATATTGTAATAATTGATGTATTGTTTTTCTGCTGTGAAGATAACAAAGCAACGTCATAGCCTTGTGTAGATGAAGGATGAACAAATAAGTCTAAATGACAGTCGGGTTGACAACACATCATCCCAAAGTCAACCAAAGGAACCATGGTTAATAGTCAAATTTTTATTAGTGATACAATTTCTTTACTTCAGAAGCATTCAATCAAATTTTAAAGAGGTTTTTCAAACCAGTGACAGATGGGATACCTTTAAATGGATTTGAACCCGCTGTTGGATACATGTCTGTCAGTGATGGCACTATGATATGTATTGGTCATCTTTTTATATCATCCATTGTTTGTAGTGGACCAGCTCCAAATTTTCTCTCACCTTGGGCGTACGAATATCTAGTTGGTGGGATAGAAAACACAGTACTTCATCCAGAATCATGCAGTCAAAAATTTCAACAGGTTCGAATTCTCTATTTTTTGGGAATGAATTCTCAACTTCACTCGAGAATCTGACAATGTCTGTATCTCTGTTCTAAAACTTTGGGGCGGACCAGAGTTCTTTCAGTGTCTGTAAGTATTGTATTTAACTATCCTTTGAGGGACGCTTGTAATAACATTCATCAAATTTTCGAATTTCAGATCCACCAAGCCAAAAACGTTGAAGAACTAAGAAAAATGTTATGCTGCGATGAGGGAATTGACCTATTAGATTCTATCGGTTTTCAAAGAAACCCGGCAACTGTAACAATGGATGATCAACAACTGGTCCTAAGGTACACATTGTAGTATCTATCGTAACTTATCTATCTTAACTCAATTTTTGCTCATTATTTTTTGGTGTCCTGTTGGTTTTTAGTTCCCCTCCTTAAGGCATAAAATCCACTTTTTGCAGGGTGCAAAAATAAAATAAATTCTTGGACTTGCAAAATATGCCTCTGGTTTGCTTGTTTTCCAAATTTAGGTCTCAGTACTTTTGAGTGCCTTACTTATAGGCTTACAAACGGGGTGGTGGTTACATTAAACAGGGGAATGGAAAGTTTTTTCAATTTGATAAACGGAAGGACCTATTGAATTTTTTAAATGATTGATTTTTAACCCAGGTCGCTGTTCATGAAAGAGAAACATCTAATGTTGCATCTTCTGAGTCAAATATCAAAAGGAATGGAAGCATTTGGCGCATTAACTGTAATCCGTGAAAATTTTGAGCTCTTTCGACCTGTCTTTACACCATCAATGGAAACTTACACATGGACCCGAGAGTTACTCCTAGAAAAGCTGGAAGCACAATACGAAAATGAAATGGATCTAACAAGAGAAATAATGCTATCAACACTTACAAATCATTTTTGGACTTCGTAGATGAATGTTTTCAGAATGGTACGTTGCATTTTTTCTTCTAGAGGTTGAGGTACTCTTAGAAGTTTTCCCAGATTTGCCCATTTAGCTGAGACTGAGATTTTCTTAGCATTATCTCAGTTCCCATATTGCTGAAAAATATTATAGACAGCTTTTTTTTTCGAGTTTTACTAATAAGACTAGTATTGTTTTTCCCACTTTTCATTCTTATTAATTTGGAAACTTCTTAGAGATATTCTTTTGAGATCTTTATTTAGTCGATTTTCACCTTGTTCTCGTAGACACTGTTTTAAAAATCATGTAAGAATATGAAAGTGGATGAGAAATTTTAAACTTCTTTCATCCTTTTTAAGAATAAACTGCTGCCCTCAAATGTTGTTTCGAGCTCAAAAACAAATTTATTAGTAGTATCTATGCGTCATAACATTGCGAACATGACTTTAACTTAATTTTTCTTCGAGGGGTTCGTTGTCAATAATTATACATTTTGATCTTTTTATTTAGAATCTACCCTAATTCCGGCACCAATATTAATGAAGTTTCTGACGGGATGCGAAACGATCCCTCCTGTTGGTCTACCGGCAGACAAGATGAAAATATATTTTAAACATGACTGTGGCCTTTCTCCAAACGGGACGGCCTGTGCCTGTTTACCCACAGTCAGCACATGTGCATTGTATGTGAAAATTCCAGTCCATATACAAACTGAAGAGCAAATGATGGAATCTTTTGTTTCGGCTATGAAGAAAGGGTCGGGATTCCAATTGTCTTAAATATCAAAGAACGTTGATCATTTCAATTGTTTTCATGTTTTTGTAGAAAAGAAATTCAGTGGAGACTTTTAAGGAACTGGTGTAGTTGAAGAGAAATCTTTTGATATTAATCTGTGGGACTTCTTTTTTTTGGTTTTGATCCTACTCAAATTGTAGAAAATTTCATCATTTTCCAATCGGTACCATTGCAGGTCTTTTTCTTTGTATTTATATCTTCACTCTCTTCCGTTATTCGGGGGTTATTCCCCTACCATCAGTTTCCTTTCAAGTCTCTTTCTAAAGGCATCTTGAGTAGATTTTTATGATTTTGTTAACTTGCACTCCGTATAATAAACGCCCCGGTTATTTTAAAAAATCTTAGGAATTTTAAGAGCATTTTTTATTCAAAGGAATTTGTTTGTTAAATTCTTTTCGAGAATCAGTTTTCAGAGCAAAATCTTTTTTGCTTTTTCTGGTCTCTTTTAGCCTCAAAACTGTAGTTACGAAGAGATGAGACTTTTTCCATTTAGGGGACGGCGTTAACTAGAAGCCATACGGTAATACTAGTTTAGTTCTTTTTTTAGTTTTTATTTACCGAGAAAAATGAAATGTTTTGTTGTATCCAGATTATTTTTATTTTTTGCTTAAACTGGCTTAAAAATAATTTTTATGTTGAATTAGGTATGGAACAGAGTTTACCATGTATGGTAATTTTTAGTTTTGTTTATTATTACAGTTGACGCTTTCTAATTCGACATTCTATTATTTGAGAAGCTCCCGTTTTCGATGGAAATTTGCAGTCTCGTGAAGGTTTTTCGCTCTCTTATTCGATTTGGTGTGTTTGGTGGCCTAGGACGGAATTCCAAATTAGGCTTTTCAATTTTTTTGTGTTGGAATTAAAATTTTGAAATTCTATCGGCCACCTGTCTGGTTGGTATTTTTTCAAAACTTCTAAAAACAGGAAAATATTGAAAGTTTTCTGCCCAAATTTTAAGTTTCAACAATGTATTCTATATTTTTCCTGATTCACGGTTAAACCGATGATTGAGCCTCGCTTATATTTTTCGTTCCTAGCTCTATTTTCGATACACTCCTGTATTCGATGAAAATCCGATTACCCTTGAAAATCGAGTTGGAGAGCGTCAACTGTATTTTTTTTCGTTAAGACATTCTACCGAGGTAGTAGCCCCATAACTTTCGATACAGAAACGGTTGCTTGTTTTTTATTGCATTAAATTCTGCATCCAATGGACACCAAGTTTTAGACGTTTGAAGAATTATTCAGCCCACAGGAGCTCATTGAATTTTTATTGGTCATTTTTTTTCAGGTCATTTTTTTCGATTTCTGAAAATGGGTTGGCAATTTACATAGATCACAACTCGAAATTGCTCCTCCAGCGTTAATTATTTAAAAGTTCAAAAGTATCGTCTGCCATGCTTTTCCAGTTTGTATTCATAGGAGATATTTATTTGAACACTGACGAGACAAATGCGTTCGTCCGTTCGTTCGTCTGTTGCCAGCTTTTCTCGAGATCGGCTCATTAGTTTTTTCTAATTTTTTGCACAATGATGCAAAATGGCAATGCCCAAAATGTGACGGAGCCCGATTTTCAAAAAAAAAATTTTTCCGGCCGAAAATGGCGGAAATATGCCGGAAAAACGGGTTTTTCGGCATTTTCTCGAGATTTCATCATTAGTTTTTTCAGATTTTTTGCTCAAAGATGCGTATTAACAATGCCCAAAACATGGCCTAGTCCGATTTTTGAGAAAAAATTTTTTCCGGCCGAAAATGCCGAAAATATGCCGGAAATCGCCGTTTTTCTGGATTTTCATTGGACTTTTCCATATAATTGGTTGTTTTTTCATTCAAAAAGATTATTAATAGCAATGCCCACCATAAAGCATGTTTCAATTTTCAATAAAATTGATTATTGAAGCCGGAACTTTCTAAAAATCGCCGGAACAGCCGATTTTCGCTGGAAAAACGGTATTTCTTGAATTTCGTGAGCTGTACTTTATATTTTTTCATGAAATTTTGCACACTGATGCAAAATGTCAATACCTAAATTGCGACGGAGCCCAATTTTCGAAAAAATTCATTTCCGGCCGAAAATGCCGGAAATATGCCGGAAAAACTGGTTTTTTGGCTTTTTCTCGAATTTTTATTCTTA
The DNA here is from genome assembly GCF_902728285.1 of Clytia hemisphaerica. NCBI lineage: Eukaryota > Metazoa > Cnidaria > Hydrozoa > Leptothecata > Clytiidae > Clytia > Clytia hemisphaerica. Next base: position 472,766 of record NW_027104020.1, read on the forward strand.
GTTTTTTCTGATTTTTTGCAGAAAGATGCGTATTCGCAATGCTCAAAAGATGGCCGAGTTGATTTTTGAGAAAAAAATTTCCCGGTTGCCGGAAATCGTCGTTTTTGCAGATTTTCATTGGATTTTTTCCTTGTATTTCTATGTTTTTCACACAAAAACATTATTGATAACAATGCTCACCATCAAGCATGATTCAATTGTCAATAAAACTGATTTTTGCGACCAGAACTTCCTATTTATTTTTTCCCTGCAACCCTTCTCTCTCCCCCCATCAACAATCAATGATGAATTTATTGTGTTGTGTATTTTCGCTAAATGCTATATTTTCTGACTGATTTTTTTCATTTTTCTTTTCGCATTGCTAACTAACTTTCATCATCAGGTAGGTCCATTCAGCATGTTGCTTGTTTTCTCTGTTTTGATGATCAAGTCAATTCATTTGATCTTTCTCAAAAAAAGGTGAGTTTATACACGCGCTCTTCATTAAAAAACGTCTTCCCTACTTTACCACAACATTGTAAATTTTTGTTTATAGCCCTGTCTCAATCCAATGCAAAGCATGGGCAAAAAAGTTTATGTTTTGATATGATTTGATTGTTAAGGTTAAAATATATACACACATACTTTACATTGATTTTCCAGGAATACAAAAGAAGGAATTAAAATATGTGATTACTAAAACCTGTAAATGCATAATTAGAATAATTAACATAATATATGCATGGATCGTGCATCGCGCATCGTGAATCGTTGGATCGCGCATCGTAAATTACACAAACCGATTAACGGCTGTTGTTCTGAAGACGTGAAGAAAGTTGAAGGTATGCTTGTGAGAAACATCAATAATAAAAATTGTTAAGGTTAACCACTGTGTACACAAGAGAAAATCTAGATATATGATGGTGATGTGAGATTGTCTTCTGAATCATTAGAGAAATGGCCTTATTCGAGTAAAATTTCTGAATGTCTTGGAGGAAAAGTTGGCATATTAATTGGTTCCAATTGTCCAAGATTGATCGAGCCTATCAAAGTGATTCCTAGTGAGAATAAAGGCCCTTATTCCTTTGAAACAAAAAACTTGGATGGTGTATTGTTGGTCCTTTGAATTCTGCTTCTCCTGCTTCCAGTTGCCATAGAGTTTCTGTGAAAGACAATGGTGTTGAGAAAATGTTGAAGAAATTGTATGAAATCGAAAGTGTCCCATCTGTACCTGTTGAGGGTGACGAAGTATCTCAAGATAGCTTAAAGTTTATGGAAATAATGAATTCTGATGTTGAGAAAGTCAATGGCCATTACGTGATCCCTCTGCCATTCAGAGAATGCTTCCTACGGGAATAACTTCAAAACTGCTGAACGACGTTTGTTTGGTTTGAAAAGAAGGTTTGAGAAAGATGAGAAGTTTAAGAAGGATTACAAATCTTCTGTGTCGACTTTGTTAGAAAAGGGATATGCCAGGAAAGTTTCATGTGATTATCCAGAAGGAAAGGATTGGTTTATTCCTCACCATGGTGTGTACCATCCCAGAAAGAGCAAACTGAGAGTTGTTTGGGACTGTAGTTCTTCCACAGGTGGTGTTAGTTTGAATGATTTGCTTCTGCAAGGTCCAGATTTGACTAATGATCTGTTGGGCGTTTTGATTCGATTCAGAGAAGAGAAGATTGTCTTTATGGCTGATATTGAAGCTATGTATTATCAGGTCAAGGTGCCAAAAAACCAAAGAGGTTTCTTTCAGTTTTTGTGGTGGGAGGATGGGGGTACAAGTCGTCCATACCAACGGTATGAAATGTGTGTTCATGTCTTTGGTGCAACTTCCTCAACAAGTTTGTAGCAATTTTGCTTTGAAATCTAGTGCATCTGAAGGAAGATCCAAGTACGGAGGGAGAGGAGGCATTTGATGCTCTTAATCGTAGTTTTTATGTTGATGATCTCTTGAAATCGACATCTTCTGTGTCTAAAGCATTAAATCTGATTAAAAATGTCATTCCTATGTGTAAGGAAGGTGGTGGATTCAGACTGACCAAGTTCGTGAGCAGTGTTCCTGAAGTGTTAAAGGATTTGCCAAGTGAAGATAAAAAAGTCATCGAATCTGAAACTTTGAATCTCTGTCAATCTGAGACAGCTCTTGGTCTTCTTTGGAGCGTTCAAAAGGATACTCTTGGTTTGTGTAACATGTTATCAAAGGAGACTAAAATTAATTCGACGTGGAATTCTTAGTACTGTTAGTTCGATTTATGACCCTTTAGGTATAGCTTCCCCTTTTGTGTTAGAAGGCAAGCTGATTCTGCAAAAATTGTCTCAATTGAATTTGAGCTGGGATGATTCTCTCCCAGACAGTTTCATGAAAGCTTTCATAGATTGGAAGTCTAATCTACCATGTTTGAAAGAGATTGCAGTTCCCAGATGTTTCAAACCTGCCAAATTTTCTGATGTTATCAAAGACGTGTCACTTCATCATTTTTCTGATTTTGCTTATGGTTGTTCTTATGTTCGCCTTGTTGATTCTAATAAGCAGATCCATTGCAGTTTGGTTGTAGGAAAGTCTCGTGTTGTGTGTCTCTGAGTGTATTTCTCCTTCAATTAAAGTGAATGCTATCCAAACATCTGATTCTATCCAAACGTTTGACTTGAAGGATATTGTTAGTCATCTTGAAGCAAATTTTTCAAGCTTTCCTAAAATGTTACGTGTCTTTGCTTATGTTCTAAAAGCTATTTATAAAATGAAAAAGAAAAAGGTGACTAGTAAATTGAACGTTAAAGATCTAGACGATTCCTTCATGACTATAAAGAAGCTTTTACAAGAAAAATTTTTCTCTAAAGATCTCATTGCTTTGAAAAATAAATCTAAGAACTTCCCTTTCGTCTCTTGATCCTTTTGTAGATGATTCGGGTTGGTAGGAGGTTGAGTAGGTCTTTGTTAGACTTTGCATTGAAACATATCAATCTAGTATTTCTGAAGCTATTGTTAGTCATTTCCATGATAAAGTTCATCATTCTGGAAGAGGTATTACAATGAATTCTCAATTCAATTGAATACTACTATAGTACTACTAATCATCAGAAAGTCTTAGTCTTACTCATTTAATTTTTTATGTAAAGTAATTATAACTCATAATAATAATATAACTGATTTTTGCAGTGAAAGTTACGTAATTTTCCTATTTTACTACTTTTTGATGGGAAAGCATCCTCCAAGTTTTGTACAAAAGACTGCCATAATTATTAGATGGCATCAGTCAACAGAATATAACCAAAAAAATGACTAAACATGAAGGGTCTTTTGATGAAGTTTCTAATCTGGGGTGTGTGACTCTTTTTGCTCATTTTTGCTTAATTGATGATGCCCGTCATGATAAAAACTGAAAATGGAATTTCTCATTCATATGGTTTATCCCATTCCTTCCTTCAAACTTGGACCCAAGATCTCACTAAAGTGAAAAAATATCAAAATAAGCAAATTTCAAAAATAGGTAAAACATTATTGAGAAATTCAATTTTTAGATTTTCTGACGTCATCAATTATGATGCTATAATCAGTTTTTTGAAATAACCCTTACTCAGAGGCTTATCAAAGCTGAAATGTGCTTGTCAACAGCACAATCATTTATTTTGAAATTGGCAAAATGTTTTATTGTTTAGGAGATGTGCAATTTTTAATTCAATTACTCTAACTTTTCATGTGTTTCATGTGCTACCCAAAAATTCTCAATCTTATGGGGGACTTTAATTTTGGTAAGTCCAATTTATTATGTGGGACCTGAACACTGACCGTGACACTGACACAAATCAGAAATATTACCCTCATATTATACATGTTATGCTTCAAAAAAGTTTTTCGAAATGAATGGAGACAAAAAGAAGTTTTTGCCATCAGAATTCACTGGGAAAGAATTGGAAATGTCTATTGCTGAAGATTTTGATCCTTATGATTTGAAGGGGAAAATCATACCAGGTTTTGATGCATCCGGTCAATACTTTTTGGTGTTTCGACATTCCACTGGCAAAGATGATGAAATATACGTCCTCTCATTCAATAAGAATAAATCTGAACTTGAGAAGAAGATTTTGAGGATTAAGCTTCCAGATCTTGATGATCATACAGATATAATTTACAGTAAGTTCTACCCTGAGACTGGTACTGCAGTATATGTTTCAGAGTCAAGAAGGGTTTTAGAATTCTACCTTGTAGACGTTATAGCTGCTTTCAATACGAAATATAAAGTCACTGAGATGACTGTAAAGATTGGAAAAGCTGATTTTTCTATCAACTATGACATAGAACTAAGTAATATGCTGCTTGATGTGAATTTTAAGATTCAACAAAACAATACAAGAAAATTGACCGTTAAAACCTTTTTTGGCAATAAAGTTTCACAGTTTGATGACTGTGTTTCCACCTGTTACATAGATTTTATTTGCAAAGACCAAGATGTTTTTATTCATTCGAATAGAGTTGTGATAGATTTGAAGTCTCGTCTCACAGAATATTGCCAATTGCATTTGATGAAGGACAAAATGTATCTACATGACGAGATTCCTATCAATGAAGTGTACCATTTGGTTATCCATGAATATAACTACAACGGAGAATTTGTATGTTCATGCTCCATCCCTGCACCAGATGATTGTAATTTTCTCTTTGCTGGAGAATTACTTCTTTCAAATTATGCTGATTATGATTTGAAAGTAAATATCATTCGATTGTATAAACTGCAAAATGGTGAGATTGCCAAGGTATCAGAAATGAAAGTTAAAGATGATCTTGTACAAGATCAGAATGTGTATTCTGTTCGACCGATCAAAAGATGTGGCAGAGATCTCCTGTCAGTAAGAATATGTTATGAATCCTTCGAGCCGTTAACATTGACATCTCGTTTATTTATTCTTAATTCGAATGGCCAAAAGTCTTCAGAGGTGGTTATGGAGCAAGTGTCCTCAGCTAGATTTTCTATCAATTGGAATATGACAGAGGTTGGAGCGGTTTTTCGTGACTTGGATATGGACTTGAAAGATGTTTTATTCTTCAAGATTAGCAGGACAATGAATGAAGAAAACATTTCACTGAAGCACCAATCGAGGATGACTGTGCTTCATTCTGAAATGAATTTGAAGAATCAGAACCTCCCAAAAAGTTTATTCGATTACCTTGGAGTCTAAGTAAAATTTTCCTATATTTGATAAAAACAATGTTTATATTTAACTCTTGTTGTTAGTTCTACAAGTAAAATCGTGTTTATATTTTTAATCCTGAGATCTCTCGTCTCATAAAGTGGAATTTAAAGTTGACAAATGATGGTTATGATTTTTGGACCTTGTTATTTTGCAACAAATCCCATCCCTTCTTTAGTAATTAAGTCTTTTGAGGTTTTTGTTTCAGTTTCTTTCTTTCAGTCTGCTTTTCAGCTCTTTTTAGAGTTATTGGAATGATCTATTACTTTGAGGTATATCATTTTTTAATCATTGTGGTTGAAATGTTGGCAATGCTGGATAGACATAATCACGGTCATTATCTCACATTTTGATTAAAAAGAGATGTATATAACTCTAACATATGATGTGTGTTTTCCTTTAGACTTAGAAAAATAATAAGCAAAAAATATGAAATCTGCAAAATGGCTGCTGGAAATTCTTGAGCAAGAAACTTTTCTTAAATATCATGCATATTACAAGGTAAGAGCTGCTGATTCTTTTCAAGCAATATTATTGTTGAATTCCTGCAAATTCTCTTTTTTTTGTAGACAATTTGCTAAAACAAATAATCTTATTTTACTAGAGCATTTTTGTTAGTATTTGATAAAATGTTTTCGAGGTGTCTTGAAATTTCCATGATTTTCTTTAATTCATCTTTAATAGGGTGTAAGACACAACCATAAAGCTCAAGGCATCATTGCTTTTGCACGACTAAGCAATTCCAAAGAATTGACTGAGAAATATGTGAAAGTCGTTCAGTCATCGGTTGAAGTGTATAATGAAAACGATCCGCTTACTGAACAAGTAGAAATCGATCATCTTCAGGTAATGGATATAGACAACAGTTCATGAAATATTCAACCAGGCAATTTGCTTTTGAAATTTGTCTTCTAATTAGTAAATCCTGAAAAGAATTTTTTCTTGCTTTTCATCTACCTTCAAAGGGAGAATGTTATCCTTAAAGCTATACTTTGAGACAACATACGATGTCGCCGAAATGTAAACACCATTTTTGAATACAAATTTCCAAAAATATTTGGCATAAATTTTAACATCAGACTGTCTTTGTGCAAAATTTTCGCAAAAAGTTGTATTTCAATTTGATTCTTGAGATATGAAAGGATTTCTAAAGCCATACCTCAATTAAAATCTTAAAAAATCCTTCCTGCTTCAGAAAGTTCTTATAATTAACACTATATCCAGCTATATCCCCTCACTTGAAATAAAAAGAAAGGCAGTTGATAAAAAGTAAATAACACGCGTCTCACATATTTTCTCTTTTTTCAACCAATCAGAAAAGTTCTTTAGTTTTGATTGTTTCAAAGTATTGCTTTAAGGAGAACCATCTCCCTGGGATAGGGGCAGTTTTATTTTATTCTATTGAGAGATCCGTTTAACCCTATTAGCCCCAGGGGGGGATAGAATCTACCACGCTTGAGTTTTTTTGCGTATATCTCGGAGAAAATCTTTTTAAACGACTCGAAACTTTCCGACTTTTAATAAAATCTTATTAAGAGTACTTGTGCAATTTTCTAGGGTCATAGGTCGCCCGGATCAGTTTTTTTTTCATGGTTAATAAGCCAAAATACTACATCAAAAGTCTACACCCCCATTTTCAAGTATCTATCTTAGTATTCAGTCTTTGATAATATTCTTAATCTGAAAATCTTCCAAATTATCATACATTTTGAAATATTTTGCATTTATTTTCATAGAGTGACAACATTGAAGATTATCGTGGTAAGAATCAAGGCTACTACAAACTGTTGTCACATTACATGAATTTGCATCAAAACAAATATAATGGTAACATCATGGATACCATCAAAGGTATATATCGATATTAATATTAAAAATCTCAAAATACTTCTTTTGGGTATCTATCAGAGATATGCACGGATGGTTTTGATCAAAAGAAGAGGAGATTATTTTTATTTGTTATTTGTGGTAGATATAAGTAGACCTACAATTCTGGACATAAATATATGTTCTCCTACACTCATCAAAGTGTGCACCCCCTCCCCAGAATAAGGGGGGGGGTTGGTGTTTTGGGTCGACAATTTCCAGGTGGGTTTTGGAAATTTTCAGGTTTTAGGTGGGAGAAACAAGTTTTAAGGTCTTTAGGTGGGATTTTTGGTGTTTTGGTAAAAGTTAATGTTAGCTTTTTCTTATTTCCAATATAATTGTAATATTTTCTAAATTTTATATTCTATAAATAATTATTTTACTTTACTAAACCTTTCTCCTTTTTATTATTATACTGTAAGAATTTTTGATTCGTTCCTCGAATTAGTATAATTTTTCGTGAGGATAGCATTTTTAGCTGGGATCTGGGAGTCTGGATTGAGGGTAGGAATTTCAGGGTTGTGTGGGACCTGAATTTTTATGTGGAGCCTGTCCCTGAATTTTTATGTGCAGCCTGAATTTTTAGGTGGGACCTGAATTTCTAGGTGGGACCTGGAACCCCCTTGCACACTATGCCCATCTTCAGGGTTGAAATGGACTTAATGGAAGTTGCAAGGCTCCTCTCTCCAATATTGAAAGTGGAAAAAGGGGGACTCGCTTTTGTGACAGTAGTTTTGTCTACGATTGTAAACCGCATCAGGAAGTTATTTTTGCGTCGTAAGTATTCTCTTACGCTCCTCAGTCTGGTTATTACTAAACTCTAATTTGACCCTTCGAAAAAATGTAGTCCATCATTTTTTATTTGTGTTGAACGTCAACTAACGTTATCTAACGTTTGTTCGCCATCGAAAAGAATGAAACAAAGTGCTGTTAAAGGGCAAAGCTTTGTCCCATATAATAATAGACGGGCTATATTCGATGCATTTTGATTTTTTTATTATTTTTGCAATTAGCTTTTCTTTGATTCAGTTAATAAAAAAATGTAAGCAAATACTCACAGTAAAGCAGGTGTATTATTTCTGCTGCCCAAATGAATACATTACCCAAAGTAAATTGTATACTTCGTATATGTAAACAGACGACAAACAATCAAACAAAAAATCTTTATAATAAAGTTGAATTAAACGAGCTGAGAGTTTCAGTCATTAACAAGCAAGTTTAGCACCATGAAGTCTTTGGCAGTATTAATTTGCTTAGCACTAGCGTTGGGTTCAACCCACCAACAGCCCACTGGTTGTTTCCCAACCAATTGGAACCATCGATGGGTCAGAGTCAACGCTAATCTCTGGTTAACACAACTTGATACGCGTAGACCATGGCATGAGCAAGCGATGAAATGTCAAAGCATTGAACCAGGGAACAGAACAAATTTCGCCAGAGCTGACACCAAGGAAGTTCAATCTGTCATGTCGCATCGATTCGATAATGATGTTTGGATTGGTGGATTCGAAGTTGGCAACTCAGGAGCGTGGTATTGGTTTGGTCGAGGAGCTCATCTATGTGAAACACAAAGAGTTACTGGAAGTTACTGGTCAGCTGTGGCCAAACCAGATGCTGGTCAACATTCAGATTGGCATTGTATGTTGAGTCGTAACTATGGCAGTGTGAAAGGATGGTATTACGCTTCTTGTACGAACCCCAAAAAAGCTGTCTGTGAACTGAGATGTTAAAAAGTTATGACTGTTTGAATCAGCTTCAACAATTGTATTGTTACATTGCTTGTATCATTCTTATCATTTATGATTTGTTTCTTTTAAAAAGAATTTTCAAGTAATAATATCTCCTTTTTTTTACCGTTTGAGAAGGATACTATAATCAAAATTTTTTAAAGTTTTGGTCAATTAAACTACATTTTGTTGAAGATCTAGGGCTTTCTTAAAAATGGATCAAAATTTCTAAATTTTCGGCAAAAGCCAGGGGAAACGGTAGCGCTTCTTCTGGAATTGCACAATAAAAGCACGGTTGTTTTTTCATGTATCAACTCAGAGGGTTTGTGTTTCCTGAGAACTTGAATTAAGTTGTTTTAGAGATTTCCCCGACTCTGGAGCCATTTTTTATGTCAAAAGTTTTTTGAAATCAACAGATAACTTGTATTAATTTAAAGACGTACTTACTGTTGGGAAGAATGTATTTTTTTGGCTGACTGCCTGTGACAGGTGTTATACTCAGTAAAACTTGTGAAATTGACTTAGGCCATTTAAAAATAAATCATTATTTTGTAATATTGGTCCGTAAGGTTGATTCTTGATAAAGAGAAACGGACAATGTCAGTAAAATATACACAAACTTAATGCACCGTCTTATTTATGGTAAATTCAAGAAAATGAGCTAGTAAACAAGCGCTAATCTCTGAGTCAGAAAAGAATGAAACAGTCCCTCAATATAAGGGGTTTTACAAGCATGTGTTTCTATATTTATGTCCCGGATTGTACTAGGGGTCGTCCACGTACGTTAGGGGATGTCTTGTCAAAAGCGTATGCTTGCAAACAGAGGGGGGAGGGTCGAAAGAAAATGTACGTACTCAAAAGAATTTTTTTACAGCCCCTTTTTTGCATGTAAAATTCTGTGAAAGAGATGAAGAGTGAATTGTTGTCCTGTTCTCGCGAAATAATAAGCGACCTTTATAAAGAAAGGTTGTTTTCTTGACAACTCGTCCTCAATGCAAAAAATAAAAAGTTAAGGTTCCTATTTGAAATATAGGCCCGAACTAGACAATTTTTTTCGCTGGTGATGGAGGGATGAAAGTTTAAAGTACGTACCAAGAAGGGGGTTTAGGCGGATATATGTGCGCTTGCGTACACGGGAAGAGGGGTACTCGATTATTGACATTTTATAAACTAATACTAAACTCTTGAAAATAATGAGCAAAAAACAGCAAAAATGGGATAATAATAAGTTGGTATGGCACCAACTCCTTCTTATTTTTTGGATTTTAGATAAAGCGTATATAATCTTTCTATAGTATATGGACTTGTTTAATCGCATGGTTTCTTGCATCTTGGATTTAGACCTTTTTAAAACATAATGTAAAATTTGTTGGACGTCGGGTTCTTTTTTGTAAAATATTGATTGGAATTAGGTATATATTTTTGAGCGTTTTGACACATCAAGAAGCCGGTCGTCGAGATTAATATTTAAGTATTTTGCGTTCTCAGGTACGTGCCCACCGATCGTGGATGGCCCATTGTATTCTGCTTTCCATGGTTTCATACAGATGGGGTATGGTCTTGCAGTAGGATCAGACCAAGCTGTTGTGGAGGGTATCACCATCATAGACCAACAATACTCCCCTCTCTATGGAAACGACATGAACAACCCTAAGGTAGCTATATTCTTTTTTCAGAGCCGTGTGATTTTCTTGTTTTATTTTTGTTTTGTTGTAAAAATGTTTTATTTGAATTGTAAAAACGTTTATAATTGTAGGGAAATGCGAGGCTAGCCTAAAACACTGAGAGCCCGAACGGTTGCTTTAAGAAGAACGCGGAATTGCGGGACAGCCTTGGCTAATAGTCATAAAAATGAATGAACATTATTTTACTTCACGCATTCGTAGAGATTAGACCTTTCACAATTTGGGTACGGGAAGACAAGCTTGGAGGACACCTTGAAAGTGTTGCAAGACGAGAAGCTCGTTCAACAAGTACAAGAAGAAAACAAAAAAGATCGAGATTTCAGGTGAGCATTGGAAATTTCCCTCGGTGAAACTCACTAAAAACTACATTATAAAATTGTATTCCCTTGAGAACGGACCGAGTCCGAAACATGTCGGGAAAAATCAAAATATAATAACCGCATTCTTTTTCACCGTCCAACATAAAATTGTATTAGTTCTAACGAGGTGCTAGTTGACGTTTTCATACTCCTAAGTGGTATCACTCCGCCGGTTGCAACCTTTTTGGTGCTCCGCACCGTCTCTTTTTTGAAATGGATTTGACCCTTTTTTTCTGTTCTTCATACTAGAAAAGAAACGCACATGTTTGGAATCTATGGCTGGGCGTCCCCACGTTACCATAGCGATTTGATGATGGATTTGACCAACAATCTCCAATTGCCAGAGTGGTTCAGGCCAGCTGACCGAGATATCAGTCAGGTTTGTTTTGTTCGTGTTATCATTATCGACTTACGAGAAGAGTTTTATAGCTACTCGAAGCCTACTACTAGTCGAATGTTTATGTACAAAACTACAAATGGTTTTATAGTTTACATAAACTATTGTTGTCTATGTCAGTTCTAAACAGTAGTTTGTCCTCTAAAACTCACTGTATAAATGGAGACTCTTTTCTTTTCTTTTGTGCTCCTTCTAAAGTTTAGATAAAAAAATTCATTTTGATATACATCTAATATTTGGCGTGCTGAGACTGCCTCTGTGCAAAATTTGTATTGTTGTCAAGATGACTCCTGCTTCTATATTGATCGTTTTTGGGTTTCCTTTCAGTCTAATCATAAACCCATGGATAGTCTCTATTTAGTCCAGGCACACCTAGGACGAAAATTGTCAACTCTTCGTCTGTGAACCATAGTTTATAATTGGTCAAGCAACATGCTCAACAGGTACCCCTTTCTAGGTTAACTTTAATTCGGTCTCTAAAATTTACCACAAACCTTATTGTAGATCGGGAGATGTATGGACTGGTTGATGGACATTGCAACGAAAACGTACGTGGAAGCCAACAGAACAAATGATTTCTTCCTTTTGCACGGTGTCACAAGTAAGAATGCACTGCTTTCCTACAGTATTGTTGTCAAGAGGACTCCTGCTTCTATATTGACCGAGCTAGGTGTCGTCCGTTAAAACCGTCTTTGCTATTCTGCTGCCTGCCAGCTTGCGATCCCGACACAAATCCAATCCAATTTTCGGAGCAACTGCATTAATCTTGGCCACCCGGGAACAAGGCCTGTCAACGTTCACCTCATCCATTGTATTTTGGAATTGATCCCTGTCATAGTCACTAACTGGCTTCTTGAGTTTTCGTCTACCAAACACCCCTCAAATAGTGTAGGTTAGCCCGGGTGAAGATATATTTTCACTTGTCAAGTGAACCACAGCACCAAGTATGGATCAAACCATGACCTCCTGGATGGCAGTCAAGATCGATACCCCCACTACATTACTGCGTCTAAGAAGTGAAGTTTTTGTTATACATTTTACTTACAATGTATAGCAATGTGCCCTCCCGGTTATTAACATAATGGCTTTATGGCAACTCCTGAACTTGGGCACAGCATGTACGGTTACACATTTTGTGGATTGCATTGTGGACTCACAAGAGTGCTCAAACTGCGAGCAGCGAGCAATGCATAATGCAAATAGTGAGCGTCTTAAATGAATTGAATACAGTTTACTTACATCTTTTTAGAAACTTGTGTTCTAGGTGATGATTTTAATGTACTTTCAATGCCTCAAACAGGCGTGTTTATATAGATGGTTGCGCTACATTTAGAATGAAACATAACTTTTAAATCGTGTATAAATTCTCTATTGTATACCAAATAGCTGTAGAGAAGTGTCTCTAAATTAATGCTGGAATTGACATTCCATTTGCAGATCCGCTGCTATTTAGTGGTTGATTGTTTCAACTTCTTTTTCAGGTACCTGGTCAGCTCGGCAAGTTCTCCCTCTCCTCAATTTCGATGACGCACTCCTTGGTTTGCGTGGCATGGTGAGCGGTATACTGATGACCTACCTCGAACAAGGAGCTCCACTTTTAGGTGAGTTTTACGAGAGAGAAAAATCTCGTGAGCATAGATAGAGAAAGTCTCATCATTGTGGTGATCGATGTGTTTGAATCTAACGTAAACGCTTGTTTCATCCTAAAAAAGGTTACCATTGTCTGTGTGAACCTGTAAGCAACTTTCTGAGTTTTATAACCTTGAATGAGCTTTTCCAGAAAAAAACTTTACCCTCACTGTTGAGGATATTGATTTTTCAAAGTTCCGAACTGCATATCCTACTTTATTAGTAAAGACCCTCTTATAAAGATGCTTACCCCTGGATACCGTATTTTTTACTTGAAAAGACACCGGATATCCGCTCCCTTATAGATATTTAACCCCCTGGATATCCACTTTTGAACAAAAATCGTTAACCCTCTGGATACCCGATTTTCTAGGGGGCACGGACCATTTCTGGAAAAGCCATATGTAAGATTCTGCGACCCTATGCAGAAATTTCAATTATTTTTAAATCATTCATTCTAGGAAAGAAGCCATCAGATTTCTACGACGGGAGTGATGTCACACAAGACCATTGGGATGCATTGTTGAAAGATGTGACAAACGTTGAACATGTGGTCTATGAACAACACGTTTACAAGGTACGTTGCAAATCACGTTTGAAGACGATTTTAATGATTTTAGTTCTGAGGACATTCTCACCATAAGCGAGGCTAAAATTTTCGGGCTAAGAAAATACCAGATTTGGCTGAGTTATGAACTCGGTACGAGTTTTTTGCTACTACTACGATGTTGGTAATTTGAGTTTAGTGCTGTTCGAGTGGTTCAAAACATAAACTATTTGTTAAAACATTTTTAATTATTGAAGGCGTAGAAGATATATTTTTGAAAAAAGCGACTCTAAAAGTAACTCCTCTCATTATTTTAGTTGGTGCAATGTTTATACGAGAGATGGCAAGAGAATCCCTCCAGTGAATTCTCCAAACATCAGTACGCTGGTGCTCTTCATATCACAAAACAAAGTTATTTTCAAGCTGGTTTATCCAATATTCACGTCAACTAGGATTGCACCATTTCTTAAGAGAAAATGCATTACACCATTGAGATTTTCCGCTAATTCACGTTTTTTTAAGAATTTATGATTGAATTTGTTTTGTTACATTTTTATCTTTGAATGAATTTTTATCTTATATACACTAGTTAGTAACTACACATTGTAGCCTAACGGTATCTTATGCATGTAATTACATATTTTAGAACTTTATTTATGAAATTTTGCACATTATTAAATTTTTGTAGGAATTTTTTGTAGAGAATAATTAATTTCAATGGACTGAAGATCTCAGATAAAGTTTTGATCAACTCCCTGTTTTTATATGAAGTTTTTAAAACTAGAAGCTTTTAATTCTTGTGGTTATTATTCAATTATTTTATCTTCTAGATATAAAAATGAAAAAAACTTCAAAAATAGATAATTCCAAAGAAGAAAAGATGGCTGACCAAGCTTTAATAGCAGTTTTCCAGGTTCGAACTCTTTCTTTGAAATAACAAGTTGTTACCCTCATCGCGTGATTATGTAAATGTTTTTCCTCTTGAACCCTATCATTCCATTGATAGTTTATGAATACATTTAATATAGACTGAATGCTTGTTTATCTTTTCTCCCGTGCAGGACAGATTGTTTATAATATAACAAACAATCTAGCAGCACTTTAACTTCAGATGTATTGATTCTTTTGGTTACATAATTATTAAGATATAGCTTTTCATTATTTCTTTAGGGTCTATTGGCTGTGACGAAAACAGTGACGTTTTGAGTAAAATAGAAAACTTTCTGTTGAGGTGAGCGATTAAAATATTTTTAATTTCATTTTTATGTCAAATCTATGATTCGATTGTGCCTTTGTGTAAATTTTAAATAGTGTATATTGTATTAAGACCCTTTTTTAGAATTGAGAACCAGTAGATTTTTGACGAGGCTCCGCTGTTCTCATTTTTTGGCACTTTGAGCCAAAAATTGTTCTTATTCTGTTTTTATTTCTGTAGGGCAAAACCTATTTCTGCTAGGTCGATCTCTATCTATTAGAAAAGAGCTTATTTTCGATAGTTACAGAAAGCAAATTATCCACCGTCTCGTCAAGTGAACCTATCAATTGAAACGAGGTACCAGTGAACATATTCGATCACCAGGTTTATTACACTGACAAAAGATTGTTTTTATTTCTATTTTCTATTAATTCGATTGACTTTGATGGAAGAAAAAGCAACAAAGGAGGCACGTCGAAATGGTCAATAAATCTGTAAAGATATATTGTCATTTATTAATACTGGTTCTTATTAAACTAGGATTTAATGATATTTATAATTAAGTAGATCTTCATTGAAATGGATATTGTAAGGTTATTAATTTTAAATAAGATCCTGCTCACACCCCTCAATAGTGAATAGATAAGATCTGTAAGTTTCATTCTTCGAATTATGTTGTGACTAGTACCTTACCGTCTTGCTTGGTGTTTGTGATTTGTTTACTTTCGGGAATGAAGATTCAAACTTAAGAAGCAGCCACCGACCTAAAATTTGCAATTATCTGTTCTGATTTGCCAGCTGTAAGGATGTCCCCGAAATTAAGAACAGTTCCTCGTTTTCCAGGGGAAAAATTTTACTTCAGAACAGTTATATTTTTCCAGCTAGGAGGTAAAAAAACTTTCGAAACAGGTACGAAATTACCAGGCGATTGATTTTATGCGAGTTAACTGTTCTTATCTACCAGGGTGGACAAAATCTTATAAGAACAGATCGCTAAATTCCAGCTCGACTGAAGGACTTTTAAGAACAGAAACTTAATTTCCAGCTAACAGTTTAAATATCTGTGCGAACAGATCGATAATTTCCAGATGTTCTACACAGATGGAGAATTTTCAGCTGCCACTCCACGCAACCACATTCAGAAGGAAAAGAACAGATCTCATAGATTTTTTGACTTTTTTTAAATTCCCTCAGAGCAGATAGGAAACTCTTAGACCTTATATTTTGGATACTGTATCCAATTTTTTTTTCATAAGAACAGATCATATTTTTCCAGCTGATCCAAATCTTCAGTAGAACAGACCACTTTTTTCCAGCAGACTTTTTTCTTTTTTCTTTTCAACCGCCATATCCAGCTGGAACGTGCCAAAACTTTCAGCATTCTATTCGAACTTTCGACATTCGATTCTTTTTCAAATGATAAGGTTTTGTCATTATTTCTTTTTTTTACTTCCCTGCTTTCAAGAAAGGGAGAGAATCATCCCTGCCGTATTATTTTTCATTTTGCTCAATTAAGTTAACACATTTGAACATCTTCAGCCCGTCTCTTGACAAGGTTCACCTTTTTTAAATACGGTGATGAGAGCATTTAAAAAATTCCGCTTTAAAAATAGGGCCTGCGAAAAACAACAGTTGCCCCGACGGGGGAGGTTTGCTAGAGGACGGGGGTTTTGGGTTTTCGGGACCCTTAAAAAGTTTTTCGTTCGATCATCGATGTTAAATTAATACTGTTTGCCAGTTTTTTTCAAAAAATTTCGACTATCGTGATTTTAGGACCCTTTAAGGAACAAGTTGTTCTTTCCGTGATTATCAAAGCTCGAATAAATACTAAATATCTTCTCTGAAAATTTGGCCTCTGGTACCCATAGGGTAGTTGCTTTTTGTAGGAAAAAAGGGGGTTTTAAACATTGAGTTTCAAGCCGAAGGCTAGAGGTCAATCTCCTTGGTAGGATTTGAAGCCAACAAATCCTACCAAAGTTGCGCGGCCTTGAGCGACCCGCCTGGTTTTTACACAAATGACAGATTGAAACTAAAATTTACCGCTTAATTTTGAAAAATATATCACTCGAAAACAAAGGAATTGCTAGATTCAATCCGTCATCAAAAATACGGCGCATATTTTAAGCCTTCAATTTTTCTTGCCTGAGAAAGGTTAGAGATTGACCTCTAGCCCTTCGGGCTTGAAACTCAATGGTTTTAAACAGCGCTGGGTAGGGTGAAGGTATGCACGCGCCAGCCGCGCGGGCTGAATTCATCATCGCCTCCTGCCTTGTTTGTTTATGTCATATGCAATGTCTTCTTTTTTACTTTCGAACGTTCATTGAAATTTCGAACGTTAAAAATATTTTGGTTGTTATCGTAAAAATAGAAAAAAAGCATTCCATAAATAAAATGACAAGACAATTCATAAGAATGGTGAAAATTTCATTGTAAAGATATTGGATTGATCGTCAAACAGTAGGTTTTAATCTCTTTTAATGTTCTGTGTTTTTTATTTTTAGTCCCGAGTTTTTAGTAAATGTAAAAACTTTGAATTTTTTCACTGCTATAAGCATTTTGTTCATACCAAAAAAGTATATACTGTATATAGCTTTACTTTCATTCCAAAACATGCAATGTTCAAAATTACCCATTTTCTATAATCATCCAAATAATTTGGAAGTGATATTTTTAAAGTCTAAGTCTTAGAACAATAATTGTCTTCAATGCTATAAATTGCTGTATATAAGTTGGTTTTTCTTAATAATAGATCTTCTTCGAATGAAGTTTCGTCCAGCAAGAACATGGCCAGCCTGAGAATTGAAGAGAACATATGCTCAAATTTTTCTGAATTCAAATAAACTTTCGTAATTGTAGTAATTCTTTACTTCCCAACTTCAAATTATTTGAAGTTGGGAACTAAAGAATTACTACAATTACGTAAATTAGAGCAGATTTGTTTGACTTGAGGGCCAGTTTTTATAACTTTTAAGGTAATACTTTTCAATAAATTAGTTTCGTCAAGAACAAGAACATTCAAGGCTCTAAATTGTCAAAAAATAAGCACATCCAGTCTAAAGCCCAAAATAAAAATCAGAACTGATCAAGAAGGATATGTATAACACCCGTATAACAATTAAGTTAAGGCTTTAAAATGCCAACAAACCATGGCTTTCTAGATCTAGAAGTAGATTTAGAAAGCCATGCAACAAAAATAGTGAAGTCGTGGTAGTACTAGTAGTTAAATCATGCTTTCAGTCAGCTTAGAGTGGCCCCCATTTTCCTGTAACCAAGCAACCCTTTGAAATCCAAACTTATGAAAAGTTATCGCAGTCTCTAACCTAGCCTGGATATCCAAGCTCAAAATTTAAGAAAAAACAAAATTTACCTCAACATACAAAGTTCTTAAATTATAGAGCTTGGTCGCCCTAGAGAAAGAAAGTGCAAACCCATGTTTCCTAGCCAACCCAGGGCAACAAAACAGAAGTTAATAAAAAGCAGTCTTACAAGATCTAAAACTGTTTAAAACATCCAAAGATTACACCAAAGTCCATAAAAAAGTTTGCATACATTATCATGACCAACCATGTTTTCTTGGAAAATGAACTTGTCTCTGTTTTCTTCTTTTTCATGTTTTCATGTAACAGAAAGCCCTATCTTCACTAGCAACTGGAGGACTATCCTATTTTTGCTTTAGAATTGCACCACGCCATGTAGATTGGCCCTTACGGCTTTAGCGAAGTGAGCGCAAGCAAGCGGACTGCATTCTCATATGAGAATGCAAATCGCTCTAGGGAGACCAGGCTGTAAACCAGAACATAAAATATTAAAAACTAGACTGTGAAATAGTTTACAGCCTGGATATCCAGGCTATCTCTAACCATTGTTTCTAAACATTATTCATAATTGCCTCTAATTGCTGCAATTTGATATAACTTTGATTGATTGTGTAAATGTTGAAATTAAAATTTTATATTAGAGCCTTTCTTGTCTTCAGTATTTCATGTGTAAAATCCCCCCAGAAAAAAAAAAGAAAAAAGCAGGCTTAAAAAATGTCGATGAAAAAGTCTTATTTGAGCCTTGAAAGGAAATTCTATCTACAGTATGGTTGGTTATTCTCATCTCTTGACCAAAATTCAAGGGTATGTTTTATTTAAAGGAAAACTGAAAACCAAAGTAAGAGGAGAGATGAGAACTTTTTTCTCTAAATTGAATGGAAATAGTCTCAAGAGAGTATTTGTATATTGTAAAGTAAAATGATAAGTTTTTTTTGTGTTTCAATATTATACAGTATTACTACTACAAACGAAGAAAACGAGGAAAGGAAAGAGGAACGAGACAAGAGAGAAAAATCAGAAGAAAAGGGAGAGATTAAAAATTAGTTTGAGAAAAAAAAATTCAAACTCTCAAAGAGGTGAAAGAGTTGATGACAGTGACGAATATATTTTGCATTTGTTGTTAATAATTTACGATTTTTATATAATTTTGTTGTGTTGTCTTTTTTTGTATTGTATATGCTGATTTATGTCGAGGTGGAGCAGCAAACTGCTTGATTTACTAATTGAGCTGTTTTTTCCTGTTTTTCATTTCTAAATTTACGATCCCTCCCTTTCGTATCTATTTATACTTACATGCAGCTCTTAATTTTGAGCACAGAAGCTCTCATTTTGACAGTGTTTGAAGTTGAAGTTGTAAATAATTTCTGTTTTGATGGAATGAAGTCTTTAAGGTAAGTCATATAGCACCACACTGTGGGCAAGCAGGTGGAATTGTCCGGGAATTTATCAAAAACCAATTGTTTCCGATTCTACATGAAATTTGCAACACATTAGGCTTAAGTTTGGGTCGATTTTCTGAATTTTTGTCCATTTCAGTCTTTATTGAGCATTAAAAGAATTTGGAAAAATAGCATTTTTCGACTTTCCCACTCTACAGAGCAAAGAAGGCCATAGTTACCCAATTTTGAAGCCAAAAGCAATTTTTTGACTTGATTTGCAAAGCTTAAGACTAAAGACTATTCCATCCAAAAGAAGCTGTTTTTGGATGAAGAAATTGGAAAAATTGAATGAATTTTCTCAAAAATGTGCCGTTTTATGCATTTTTTTAAGGTTCAAATTTTGACAAAGACCTCAAAATATCTCGATTTGCCTAAATGGAACCAATTGAAACTATATATATTAATCCTCTATATATAAAATCCTCTAATTTAAACAAAAAACCCATTCCAATTTGCTTTTGAGTGCTCTATTTCTACCTAACGCCTTAATCTTTCCCACTATGCACCAGTACGCATTAGCACCGGTTTTTCAAACTTGTTTTTGCTTGTTTTTATAAGAGCAGAAAAAAATGGCTTTTGAAGGAGGAGGGAGGGCTGTTTCCATATAAACAGCTCTTCGTGCGTGATTGTCCATATATTTACTGGATTATTCCTTCAGATAACGATGCTACAATGTAGTCGTCCAACACCAATTGGAAGTATCAGACGATTGGCTGTCATCGCTATTTTCGCGTATGCTGCTTTCAAATTCTAT
Organism: Clytia hemisphaerica; assembly: GCF_902728285.1. Classification (NCBI taxonomy): domain Eukaryota; kingdom Metazoa; phylum Cnidaria; class Hydrozoa; order Leptothecata; family Clytiidae; genus Clytia; species Clytia hemisphaerica. The sequence goes on from NW_027104020.1 coordinate 492,847, forward strand.
GGTCGCGAAAATACACCAGGTATAATTTTTTTCAAATCACTTGAATGAAATCAATAACTGCCACACGCATTTGTAACATCCGTCTGACCTAGTAAAGATTTTTTTTCCAGCGGGGATGCAATAAGGATGTACACGAGGGCAGGAAGCTATAAGCAAAAAGCTCGTACCCAAAAATTTTAAAAATGTCAAAAAATGAAGGTCTTCAAATCTCTCTAAAACCTATTTTTATGGGAAGCTATGGTATTTTGTAGCAAAAAGCAAAAAAAAAAATAGAGCTTAACCTCGCTTTAGAAATTTTTTATCGCATTTTTTAGGTTTTTGTAAAATCGCAGGCCAAAATAGGAGAAAAAATCATCAAGTTTTGCATTTTCTTCTCATTGACTTCATTTTTAACCCCTACTTTTAACCATTTTTGAAATCTACATAAAATTTCCGACAATTTGATATATAACATGCATATGTTCCTGAAAAATCGACATAGGCTAAATCTGAGCCTGCTGCTACGGTACTGAAAAAACTGCTTTGGAATGATGTCCTTATTACAGGGTTTTTTTTTCAGGTATAGATTCAAAAAACTTAACAAAAGGCAAGCTGAGTCAACTTTCTATAGGACTTGGACTGGTTAAATCTATGATTTGAGGCTTTCAAATCCATTTTTTCACTGACTAGTACTAGGTCAGAGTTTTTGTCACGCCGTGACGGAAAATTTTCAATAGCCTGTAAAAATCTATGAGAGTGGAATCAGGCCTTAATTTTCTCCATGAAACATCAACCATATAGTGTTAATCAGAAACCTAAAATAGAAATTCAAAAATCAACCCACAAGATTTTCTGTAGCCCTTTTTAGTTTTTGTCACGCCGTGACGGAAAATTTGGGCCTATGTCAAAATTCCCCTATCTTTTCGTCAATTGTACTTGAATTGAGATTTCTTTGCTTGAAAATTCTTCAAATAGGTAGAGTATATCAGAATATGCAAAAAATAAAGTCAAAAATGCAGAATTACAATGAACTAGAAGTCCTGCAAGGTGGATTTTCTCATTTTTGATCAAAATGTTTCGTAGACTAATTTTGGAAAAACCCGGGTTTTTTTTTAGGATTCAGCTCATGTTTTAGCTTTCTAAGTTTATTTTTCTCATTCTAGTATATATTTCTGACAACTTTACATTAAAATTATAATATTTCTTACAAATTCAGGAAAATAATTACATATTTCTCATTTATGATTTTTAGCGTTTAATCACTTTTTTGGCCAAAAATGGGTAATTTTTCGGCCGAAATCCAAAAAAACCGGAATATTAACTTGAAAATAACCCTATCATGTTATATATCAGTGGAAGCGGAATTTTGAGTAGATTTTGAATATCCAAGTTTCATGTCCTGAAAAAGAACTCAACTCAAATTATTATGCTTTAACAGCTAAAAATAGACATGGATGGGTACGAGCTTTTTGCTTATGGCTAGGACTTCAAATTTTATTTTTTCCTTTCAAACATTATATACAGTAAAAAAATCACTAAAAAGTCCAACCTTTAGGATCCGCACATTTACAATAATTTTTTCTGACTTGAAAAGGCTCGTCCACCCCCATGTACGTTTTTTATTGGAACAGCCCATTAGGTTATGAAAAAGTTTTTTTGGAAAAAACTCAAGTTGTAGGCAAAACTCCTAACCCAAAAAATAAGCAACAAATTTACGATTTCTCAAAGTTGAATTTAATCAGCAAAAGAGTATTCCACAACACTCCACAACAAGTCTTGTACTCAAACATATAAAAAATGCAGGCTTTCAAAGTTAAAAGTTCTGTCAGTTAGAGTAGGATTGTCACAGGATTTTGAACTTCAAAATCATATCTTTTTGTGTGTTTTCAAGAGTGCACGTTCATTTTATAAGAACAAACTATATAAGAACATAAGGCTTCGATGGAAAAAATGTTAAGAACAAGTTAAGAACATTTTAAGGCTTTGTGGATTCAAAAATACCTTTTTCTTAGGAAAATGGTCAAAAATATATTCACAAAATTGTCACAATAAGAACATGTTAAGAATTTTTTTAGGCTTAAAAACTCTAAATGTTAAGAACATCCAAAGGCTGCAAAAGTTTTGGATGTTCTTATAAAAAACGTGTATACAGGGGGGGCACGCAGTTACTACAAGACAGTATGACACTTACTACCGTGGTGGTACTGTATTCAGAAGTTATGAAAACAGTTACTACACAGTGTAGTAACTGCTGTTTGGGGGTGGTGCCAAACACTAACGGTAGCACTTTTGGTGTAGTAAGTGCTTATATTTTAATTCTTTTTAAAGAACTTTCAAAATTTTTCACCAAAAATGAATTTTTTTGTGAAAAAATTCTTTGTTAAAAAAAATATTTGTTATAAATGGACGAAAAAAAATTTGATTAATTTTTCTCAGACTCAACTTTGAAATTATGCTTTCCCTAATTATCATTAAAATGTTCTCAACCTGTCTCAACAGCTGTAAACCAAGTAAATTAAAAGAAAATCTAGCACAAAAATGGCTTTAGGTTGAAAAATAATCGCAATTTAGGGTAATTTCGAGCATGTTTTTGATGATATCACTCAAAAACAGGGGTGGTACCTGGAAATCTTTTCTGAAAACAGTTACTACCAAGGTGTAGTAACTGCAAAGGGTGGTGGTCCTGAAAAAAAGTGTTGAAAAAGCACTTACTACACATCATGTCTTGTAGTAACTGCGTGCCCCCCCTGGTGTATAAGACTTGTTGTAGTATATGTGTACTACGGCTTTTTTATGTTCACCTCTTATGTTTTCTTTTCTACACAAGATTACACAAGCAAATCACACGGTGCAACTAGTCGTCACCTACTGAGCGCTTTCGAATGGGAACAATGCAACTTTGAGATCGGTCATACACGGAACTATTCGAATCCAGACTCTTGGTATTCACCAGCGTCTGCTAAAGGATGGGTTGCTTTGTATTGTATCCTTATTCTCATCGTGTTTGTTGGTAAGATCAATTTTTGTTATGGATTTTTGGAACAAACAGAATCATAGGCGTGTCACCTTTTGAAAATGTCACCCACTCTAGGCCTCAGCAAAATCACGAACGTTCTTTCAGCGAAAAATGATTTGACTACGATCTCTAGCTTTGAAAATATACATAGTGGATTGTTTTAGCGCTTTATTCATGGTGTATACAGGACTAGAATTTGAATTTCTTGAAAATTAACTCAAAATTTCCCTCGAAAAAAAACCCTATGTATTCCTAGTAAAATGTTGAGAAAACCTTGAGAAACATTATTTTCACAGCTGATCGTTAGCTTGGCTCCTTTTCTATTCCCATTTTTCAGTCAAGATACAAATATATGGTTTCTTGTCAGTAAAGCTCTCTCCAAATTAACTAATTTTGTTTGTAACATTTCAAACTTTTGAGTGTCAGTGAAACTCGAGACGAGACATAAAGTCGGCAGAGATTCGGCTGTTTAAATTAGAGATCACTGAATGTTGATTGTGTTCCATTCCGCTGGTCATACATTCCTTCAGTTCCTCCTCGACACCCATGCAACCTAATTTAGGAATGTGATTTAGCAATTAACGAGAATTTATCCTTGATCGTCAGCTCTTTCCACTTTAATTTTTTTTTACTTAGAACGTTTTCCTACCATCCTCCTTTAAACAATCCTTTTTTCAAATTGTTTTTTTTTGGGGGGGGGGGGTCATTAAAAAAAGAAAACTTTTCGAAACGCTTTTCGCAAAAGATAAGTTTTTTCGTAACGTATTGGGGTTTTGTAATTTGAGATGCGTCACATTAGAAAATTTATTTACTTTTTCCCGTTCTGGATGCTCCGTGACTTATCAAGCATGCCCTCGCTAAATAATTGGGTTGCTTTTTTACAATTTTATTTTCTTTTTCAATATTATTGCGATTTTATTCGGACAACGCTTTTTAAGTTTTGTAATTTTTCAACACATCTTTCTTCAATCACCTATCAGGTAACATAGGATTTATACTTTCGTGGTTGATTCTTAGACAATTTAACTTTGCGATAGAGCCTACTTCTGACTGATGCTTCCTGATGATTTTAAAGATCCAGTGAAATGGAGGATACCGCCATCTTAAAAGTTTTCACTTTCTTTTCAATTATTATTAAAACACCAAAACAAGCAGTGAAATATATTCCATTATAAAAATTTATAAAACTAGGATATAAAGACAGAAAAGTAATTTAATGTTTCTAAACTAACATACCTAATTTTTCATAATCAGAGTTTTCAAATTAACTTGGTTCATATAAAAAAATCTATCAAATATAACACTAAATATTGGAGAGAATTAGCGGACACGCGATTTGTGAGTACGCTTGCACGAAGTGTGAAAAATAATTAAAATCTTTCCCGGCTGAAAATTTTTGCATCATTTTAATTTATGTCAACACGATGTGTGCATTGACCCCAGTTTTATAACGATATTTTTTGGACAGCTCAGTCGATAGAGCGTTTGCACTAGTAATGAAAAAGTCGCGATTTCGAATCTCACTTCAGTCCTCAGCTTGGTAGTTCGCTATTAGGGTCAATACGCACGTGTTGGCACTAAAAACAAAGTTGATTATAGTGTTGTATGTTTCAAACTATAAGGAATCCCGGAGATTAGATGAAATAAAACATTGAGCACTATCTGTTGGAAAGGTAATTCAGAAAATAAAAAATAAAAGTTAAACATTTTACATTTTAAATTGCTGCCAATCAAATATATAAAAAGAGTCAAAAATCAATCGTTCAATTTAGGCCATCATAACGTCTTGTTAAATATTTGCCAACTTTGCCATAAACAATATCCAATAATGGAAACATCAGATAAGAGATGAAAGGTGCGAAAGAAAGAAGTACAACATAATTGGCATTGTTGCCAATAACCTGATCTTTCGTAGATGTTTCCATTAAAATCGAAATGCAATTTATCAAAATTAAAGCTTGTAAGCAGATTGACTCAACCATGTTTAAGCGGGTTAAATTGAATATTTGCGAGGTCTGGTGTATACCATAATGCAATAAAAGACAGGACGAAATTAACCATAGGCGATTTTCCGGACGAACGCTGAAGGTACAAACAAAAGCCAAAACGGTTCGCGAGAAGAGGTACATGCACTCCCAACAAACAGCTTGCTCCTTTCTTTGATCACGTGACTCTCTTAATCGGTATGGTTGAAACAGGGTGTGAAGAATATGTTTAGCTATCTGTCCATTCATCTCTGTTGATCGGTTTTGAGCTTCTGGTGTTTTGTGTTGCTTTAACAAAAAGACCAATGCACTGAGTGGAAATGTTAGAATCAGGAGAAATTGGTTTGGAGTTATCCTACATTGTCTTAACCATCTTGTTGCCTTGTACAGAGCAGGGATAAAGGGTATACACCAAAAGAACAAGACGAAAAGAGAAGACGAGACGATTACGCTGTCGGTGGAGAATGCCTTTGAAGCGTCCATGAAATGATATGAACTACCATTGATGGTGACTGGATGGATTAGCTGAAAGGATAATACGGTGATTGCAGTATGGCCGAAACATAACAGTTGAATGTAAGCGCATTTGATACGGACAGGTAAGGGGATCTTGTTAAAGGCTTTGGTATTTTCATCGATATAGACTATTTCCCTTCTCGGTTGATCATTTTGGAGTCTCCTGGTAGTAATATACTCGTAAAGGCCAATTCCAAATACTCCAACTGACAGACTAGCAAATGGTGTAAACCATACAATGATCCTAAAGATTTCAAGTTCCGTCATACTTTTCATTTCAAGGGGACAAGTGTTCCATTCGAGAGAAGGTATCTGCAACTTGATCGAGAAAATCGAGACGAGAATTTCAGTTGGAATCAATTTCTTAAGTGATAAAGGGTTCTGAATCAATATCAGACCGAGGATCTGGTAAAAGTTGAATATGATTTTCATCATTCCTTGGGTCGAAAGTGGCATTGGGTTTCCAATGATATTATTTTGGTTCAGGTTATTTTCAGCGACTAAAGGACGAAGCTCGTTAGTATTTTGATGGCAATCGAACGAATTATCATGGTTGTATTCTGTGTTGCTGCTCGCAGATGTTGAATTACAACCTCCATAATTTGGTTTCTCACCACTCACCAGTTTTGATGATTGTTCTCCATGGGCATTATGCCCGTCAAATCTTTGTTCGCCTTTTCGTTTCCCTTCTATCTCCTTTCTTTCATGTCGCTGTCCTAAAACTTTTGCATTATCATTATGTTCCTTACGCCACTGTTTCTGCGTCAAATTCCTTACATTTCTTTCTTTCTTTCGTCCCAAATGCGCAAAAACGTAAAAAACTTTTTCAGAAAACATCAACATTAAAAGAACTATGAGTGAGTCAGACAAAACAAACCAAATAATGCTAGCATTGCATTTCTCATTAGCAACACAACTATACTCGTTAAATATTGTGAAACTGTATCCAGATGGACAACTACTGCAAAGTTTGCCAACTCTGTCGTTACGACAAGTATCATATGAGGTACAGTCCTTCATCGATTGACAACAGTAGGTTGAAGGACATCTCTGGAAAGAGATTTCTCCTGTATTTTTGCCAACATATCCCCAATAATTTCCTTCACTTAGGACCCCTTTTTCCGTCCATACTCCATCATCAGGACATTCAAATTGTGGTGCACTAGAAGTCTGAAAAGTTCCTGTCCAAAATAATGTCGATGGTTGTGTTGAATACTTTCTTCCTTTCAAAGACAAGCAGAAATATTCAAAGTTCTTGTCATCATAAGAATATTTTACTTCCGTGTTTTCTGGACACTCAAATACCAAACCTGTTCCTATATCAATAGTAGTGTTTACAATTTTAACTCTAGAATATTGGTCAGTCCGAATGGCTTGCTGAGAAATATTGATACCTCCAAGGTGGAAATATACTTCATGAAAGTGAATATACAATTTTCTATATCACCGTAGGTTGAAAATAACTGAATCGTCAAACCGTTGAATATGCAATCGGTAATTACTAATTCAGAAATACCATATTCTGAGTCTTTTATATGTAGAGCTGCTTTTTGAGAAGGTTGTTCGCTTTCAAAGATAAATGATACGATGCTTAAAGACTGAGTCTGTATCGCCATACATGTTTCATTAGCTGTGGTCGTATTACATTTGATAATTGGCTGAACCCTTGAATCTAATGCTTCTAAGGAGATTGAGAACTGGTCCGATGTATACTGTGATCCATTTCCAGCATTGACGTGGTAAACAAAGCGTTTGTTAAGGATCCACCATCTACTATCAAATGACATACACTTATATATTGTTGTACTAAACAATTCTTGAATGCGTATGTGATGGTGCGACAAGGTTCTGATCGCAATCCACAACCATCTTCATCATTTGCATTGGTGTCTTGTGAAACATGGATGTCACAGCATGGTGGGGTAGATACTGGTAAATGGAAGTTGAAGCAAACTAGTTATTATCATTAATGAAATACTAGAGTTAAATTATTTTTCCTGTTCGATTTTTGGACACACTGTCCCTGTTTAAACCCTTGAATAGAGAATAGGTGATACATGCCCATATCCGAGTTTTAAGTAATTTCGTACTATGACTATCTTTTTATAACAGTGTCCATAATAAAAAGGCATAAGAAGATATTTCTCGTATTAGCATGAGAAATTTTAAATTGTGAACAAAGGTTTTGGACTGTCGAACTTTATGAAGCTAAACTTGTTCGGATCAATATTTTACAGAAAACAGCAAAATAAGTTTTTGATTACCTGTAAATGGCGAGAATAATAAAACCAACAGAAGGAGCATCAACATCATGCAGTTCAAAAGTTTACTAAACATTAAACATACTCTTTTCCCTATGAAAACCTTGTCTAATGTGAAACTATTTGGTTTATTTTGCTTGAATAATGTTGACAATCAAAATATCCCATTTCATTATGCGTGTTGGAACCTATTTCCCTTGTATTCAGAGATTTAAGTCAAAGTATAAAAAATGGTTCATTTCACCGTCCCTGTTGTCTCCTAAACATTCATTTTAAGGCATTCTTTCAGATAGCCTTTTTGTTGGTTTACTAAAGAAAGAGCCTTTAAAAATGCCACCAGAGAATTACTTATCCTATTATTTGTGGCCCGGGGTTCACTTTAGCTCTCTTATAGACTGGATAGCGCGATTAAAGTGGCCCGGTGGTATACACTCTTTTATAAGGACACATACAAGGCTAAATATTTGTTAAAACCTAAAAACAACCTGACGCTCAGCTCTAGTGAATGTTTTAGAACAAGATAAATAGGACCAAGTCTGAATCAAAAATATAGAAATTAAAGGAATAGTGTATTGCTACGCAAATCAAAATATTATGGTCACGTGTCTGGAATTTGATTGGTCGAGCGCGATAAAAGTTTACAATTTGATTGGTCGAACGGGATTTTCACTTTCGTTTTCGTAATCTAAACAAACCGAAAAATACTTTGCGACATAAAAAAGTTGGGAGGGGAATGAAAAATCTTTCGTGTAATTTCTTCTGTCTTCTATCATACTTATATGAAGGAAATTTTCTGTTTTGCTATGCCAAAATTGATTCACAAATGTAAATACTACACAAGAGTTTTTCTATACACAAAGAGATTGTGAGATGAGAAGATATAAACAGTTCTTTTTTGTTTTCCTGTGTTCTTTGTGTTTCATCAAGAGCAGATGAACAAAATAACAAATAGTAAATAAAGCATAAAACATTTTTTGAAAAAAATAACATGACATTACAAAATTCCTGTATATACAATTGGATTTTGAAAACTATATAAAGTATTTACAAATTCTTTATGGCTTCACTTTTATCAAAAGTGATGCAAAAGTATTTGAATAATAATATGACCTCCTCTTTGAAATTGCCTTCCAAAATATTTCTTTCCATTCAAAAAAAAATTCTCAATTAAAGCACCCTCAGAATTTTTCACACAGTAGCACTTCATAGGGAAAACTGTTGCTGAAAAAATACTTCCTTTTTTAGCAGAAAATGTTTTTAATATCTTAAAATTTTATCATTGAGTATATGTATTTATCGTCACTTCATACAACATCAGTCACAATATTCCACATTCACTCAAGTTAACAACGTAAATAAAATGTAAACAGTTCTTCTTACAGCAGCATATCCATACCACTGTAAACCATGTAAAAAAATGCAGCTATGTCCATCCATCACGAAACAAACTGGTACATGAAAAATACGTTCAACTGTTCCCAAATCATAGCATGTACGAGGACTTTCAAAAAGGGTGCAGAGATATGTAGCTTCAGAGTCGAACTATGCCAGAAGCACAAGAAGACAAAGTCCCTTGATCGATGGTTTGATCTTAATTTTCAATGATAGTCACAGGATTTTAAATTTAATCAAATCAATGTGTCCTACTTCCTCAACATTATTTCATAAAATTCCAAATCAGTACTATATGATGCTCAGAACCAGACAGAGTCTTTCATTCATCGTAGAGTTACTTTTCACTTCATTTTATTTGGTTCGTGCAAAATCTCATGATACAGTGCTTTTATCGAGAAAATAATATCCACATTCCATGATTATATCGAAACGAAGTATTCCGAAGTTATGTAGACTACAGTCTCCAGAGTTGATTTTTCAAGTCATTGGATGAACGAAAATGTCCCATATTTTGAAGTACGAACCATGAAAATCTTCTTTGAACAAGGCTTTCTTGTCTTGATGAGTTTCATTCACTTCTCAGATCCATATATGCACACTTTCGAGAGATGAACAAGTCTTTCTTGTCTTGTTGATGAGTTTCATTTCACTTCTCAGATCCATATGCACACTTTCGAGAGAAAATAGAAATCTCTTTCTCCTCTTGAGTGTTCAAAATTGACTACATTGTTATTTAACTGAAAGAAGCAAGAGAAGAGATAGTTCTGTATAAATTGGTTAGCAAAAGAATTCAACCTTGATATTAAATATCTTCTTGTATCTTCAGCATCATAGAAAAATAAACATTGAAACTTTCCATAATGATAGTTCAATAATAATATGACCTATTTCAGTTAATATTAACACTGCTCAGCCACAAAATGATCAATGGAGGTCTCGTAAAGATTGCAGTTTTTCTCAATAAAAATTTTCCAGTCGCCATTTTCTTCTAGCTCGTTTTTTGAGCAAGACTAGAATCTCGTTCGGTTTTCTCGCGCCCTTGACGGGAAATACTGATTCGGGTAGTTTTACTTTTTGCGGGAAAAACATGAGCGAGTTTCTTTGCTGTCGAGTTCAACTGTAGCAATACACTATTCCTTTAACACCGTTACACACATGGGTCTGAAAATGAATAAAAATGTTCTGAACAAAATAAGACCTTTTAAGCACATTAAAGCCTTAAAATTTCACAAAATTAAGAACAGCCCAGCTTAAGCCAAAAATTTTTGGTTCTTATCAAAAAGCGCGTGGTTTTCGATTTTGAACTTTTGCTTTGGTGTTGTAAAACAGCCCGATGAAGAAATGTTTTTGTTTGAAGGTATTGCAAATCTCAGTTATGTTGGTTTGATGAAGTCTTAAAAATGAAAGGAAAAACTTTCTAACGCAAGTTCTTTTGTTTTTTTAGCTTTGGCAATCATCTGTGATGACTTTTTCGTGCCTTCTCTGGAAGCGATCAGTGAAAAACTTGATTTATCAGAAGATGTAGCAGGTGCCACCTTTATGGCGGCCGGCTCTTCAGCGCCGGAACTTTTCACGTCAATTGTGGGTGTGACGGTCGAGAGTGACGTCGGTGTCGGAACTATAGTTGGGTAAGTTTTAAATCATTCTTATTTTGTTGAGTTTTTTTATCTCGAAAACTTATAAATAAACTGGTTGGTTTGTATTTGTAAAAAAGAGTTAATTTCTGAGTTACTTTATATTATGGCGTTTTTGTTTCGCCTATAGGCAGTGTTGAAGGCAACCTTCAGAAATATTTCTGTTTTAGCTCTTCAAGTAGAGGCGAGGACTGACGCCACCAATCTTACTAATATCGTATAAAAAAGCATAGGTATAATTTGATAGCTTCTTTCATTTTTATAGGAGTGCCATATTCAATCTTCTTGGTATTGTTGCATTATCGGCAGCTTTTGCTGGTCAGGTAAAAATAATTCTTAAAATCCAGTTGTTTCTATGTTTTTATTAAGCTGTTTTTCGTGAAATTACTCGAAACCGAGAGGCTGGGTTCGCTCAGTCAAAATCGGGCTCAGTCAAAATGGGAAACGGGGACGTGGTATTAGTAAGAGACCCCGCGACGGTTGCAATTTCACTAAATTTCAAAGGGTGTATTCGACAGGGTCGAGTGTGGTTATTTTCATCGCTCTTTAGGGAGTGTTTTATGAAGAAAAAAGTTATCATCTAGCAAGGTCGATATTTTCATCAGAACTTCTGGATTCAAGATTTCGTCAGTTAGGGTCAAATGTCTACTAAAAAATTATATCTCACAAGGCCAACTCCAGCAGTAGGTCCCCATCGCCCGAAGGTCTGCTCCTGCCTCCTGGCTTATTGGTTTTCGGCCCAGTTCTCTTTTGCATTGTTCATGTTTTATTTCTTTAGGTTCTACATCTTGATTGGCGACCCTTGACGCGTGACGCTGCATTTTACTGTTTTTCTATTTGCTTTTTCATCATCTTTGCATGGGATGGCAAATTTGAAATCTACGAAAGTGTCATTTTACTGGCCCTCTATTTTCTGTACATCCTTCTGATGAAATTCAATCCGAAGTTGATGGAGAAGATGGCTCAATGGGGGTAAGTGTGGCCGATTGTGTGTTCATATTGTCTACTGAAGCTGCCGTTCTAAAGTAAAGTCTGCTCCAAATAAATGACAGTATGAACATTTCTTAAGTTCTTGAGATGAACATGTATCATTAAAAGTAATATCTCTTTCGATTAAAATCTTCATGATCGAATTTTCCTCCGTCCTTCTAGATCACGAAAAGTGGATCCTTCATCTGACAATAGCAACAAAAGCGATAAAGAAGATGGCACAGAAACGGTAACATAACTTTTACTAAATAGTTTGTTTATTGTAAGGGGGGGGGGCAAGTGGGCAAATACAGATAGATGGATATACAGGATGACATAAAAAAATGTTGATGAAAAGTAAGAATTCCAATATATTAGGTAGGTAGTACAGTTTGAAAGATAGTTAACTAACTGATTGTCGGAAATGTCAGTGATTGTTCATATTTCGAAGCTCGAATGTCTCCTTAACTTGGACGGTTGTTAATTTTTCGAAAATTTCCCAACCCCCCGGACCTTATTAGGACCCCCCCTGTTTATTAATTTTTAAGAATACTTTCAGCTGTCAAAGAGAAGGCCCCTTATTTTTCTCTAATTAACTTGATTTTAGCCTATATTTACCCTATTTTTGGGTTTTCAGAAGTACATTTTCCAACCCCCCCCCCCCCGACATTAGGCCCCCCCGTTTATTGAAATTTCGAAAATTTTCCAACTCCCCCCCCCTCCCGTTTATTTGGCACCTAAGAGTACTTTTCTTCTTCTTGCTGACAGATCGTTGAAGAAGACGGAGAAGAAGACAGCAATGGAAAGAAACGAAAATTTTCACATATCAACAAGGGTCATTTGCAGAGCAGTATCTCAAACTTGGTAAACAATTCATATTTTTACAAAAATTCGATTTGCTATCATTATTGTTTCACCTCAGTTGGAAAAAGCTTTATCTTAAAAGAAGCGATTAACCACGGCGTGCTATATTTGTATCTAAGAAATTCCGCTTGAAGAATCCATTATTCATAGTATCGTTTTAATCAAAGACGGGAAACCAAACTCTTGTCCCTGTCATATCTATTGATAATATTTGACTTTTTAACTGACAGGCTCAGACGGAATCTGTTGACAAAAGTGAAGATAAAGAAGACGAAGATTTTTCGATCGTGGTTTGTCCTTGTCTGCCACCTGTCAGTGCTGATATCCCTGCTAAACCAAACCCTACACTTTTCGGATTTTTGCGATGCGTCTTAAGTTGGATTCTCTTCTTGGTATCTTTCCCATTCGTTATCATGTTCACGTGGACAATCCCGAATTGTTCGACACCACAGACCAAGAAATATTACCTTCTCTCTTTCTTCATGTCCATCGCATGGATCGCTGGATTAAGTTTTGCTATGGTAACGTTGGTGGGACGAGCTGGTTGTATTTTGGAGATTGATAAATTCACAATGGGACTTGTGGTGGTTGCCATTGGCACTAGTATTCCGGTGAGCTTTCTCTTGGTGTTGAACAGGAGCTAGTACCCAGCTATCTACTTCCGTAAATTTATGATTACCTTACCATAATTAAATATTTCCCGTTTTCCAAAAGGGAAATATTTATTAAAACGGGCTTTCTCCATAATTTCCCGTGTCAAAACGCCTTCCGTACGCCCTGACTGACGCCCGTTTTTAATTTCACAGCGAAAAATGCACACAGTGAAGTATAAGTAATGTATCATGATTCGAGTCGACTGATAAACTATATATATAATATATGTTACAAGTTCCTTACGGATTCTCAAGCCTGGTTATAATAAAACTATTACATGTTAGTAGCAGACCCGACTAGCAATTGTTATGTAGCAGGTTGAAACATGAGTTTTTGCTAGAAAGATGCAGTTTGTTTTCACCAAGTTAAATCTTTAAAATAAATCAAACTGTGTGGGTTTCTTTACTTCCAAACAACCTACCAATAGTTTTGGAACACTCCATAATAAAGGAAGATGGCTGTTCTTGTGGATTGACTTTCTGGTTACCCCATATAAACACGATGTGACATGAAAGTGAAGAGACATGATTTGTTGGTTATTGTTTGATTTCTTGACTTGTATATCTCATGGCAAATGGGATAGCAAATGACTTTTCATGTATTGATTGGCTCTACATATGATACCTCTAACTTTGAACACCTCCAGAATGTTGAAAAAAGCATTTTATGAGATAAAGTTTCGATTGTAATTTTCATGGAAATTTTTAAGCGACAGATTTGACTTGGCGTCAGTTTTGTTTGGTTGATAAATCTTTAGCTTCACCATGACCATGGGATGATTTTCAATAAACTTTTGTTGTTATACACAGTCACTCTTACACATGATGACTCCAGCCATGATTGGTATCAGACAGTCAGAATGTTGGAAATAAAACATTTTACGAGAAATTGTTGATAGAAATTATATTGACTTATTTTTACAATTTTGGTGGTGTGGGTTTTGTTGGTTGATAATGTTTAGACCGTGGGATCCTGTTACGGTATATTGATTGTTGTGTGTTGGAATACACCGTTTAACAGTCTCGCCATCCCACCGTAGAGGCGGTAGGTAAAAATAAATGCTCACTTTAGTGTTCATACGCGTGCGCAACCGACACCTGTTAAACGGTGTATTGATTACCAAAAAAAAGAGAACCTTTTTTTGATAAATACTTTATTTTTTTCATGAACCGTGTGGATGGTTGACATCTTTCTCTAGTCTAGTCTTGTAAACCAATGCAGTGTCTGTTTTCAAATCTTGAATTCTCTATACCTACTGAATTTTTAAAATATGCATGATACAGTAATTATGCATGGCTGTATCATTGTTATGCTGGAGTACATAATTATTCAATATGGCTGCCTCTTTAAAAAAAGGTCTACTGTTTACAACCTATTTAAATGCTTTAAAACTTTGAGCCACATTTTTTTCTTTGTTGCTATTAAAGATAGATTTTTACTTTGTCGTAATGTAAATTTATTGTAAAGTTTTAGTTTTTGAGTTGAGTTCATCTGCAGTAGTATTTTTTCAGTAATCCTTAAATCTTGTGAATAAAGTAACATTTAACCAGACTTATTGCCCTCATTATATTCAAATTTGTATTTTTTTTAGGACTGATAAGTACATATTTTTAAACACCAAATCAAAGCAAACAACATGCCAGTTCTTTCTGGACAAATATATATGTATACTTTATTATGTGTGCTTTTTTATATATGTCAATAATGACCTTCATTTTTAAGGAAATATTTAGTCGCAATTTTGCGATTCTTGTTACCAAGGTTCAAAAGGAACGCCATCTCTTTTAAAACAACTTGAACCAGTTTTGTATAGAACTAATTGACAGCTTCAAAAGTATTCCTTCCCAAAATCCGCTATTATTTGGACACTGTTTAGGTGATTGAAAGCGAGGTTGTATACCACTACTTTTTTAATTCTCTATATAAACAGGATGCTTTGAGTTCAGTGCTGGTAGCTCGTGATGGTTATGGTGATATGGCAGTATCGAACGCTATTGGATCCAACGTTTTCGATATTGACCTTGGATTGGGTTTCCCTTTTCTTATCAGTTCACTCATTCGTAATTTCGAACCCGTTAGCATTCTCTCCAAAGAAGAACAGGTTTGTATTGAACTTTATGAAGATAATTACTTTTTCGGGCCATTTGTGAAACCTTCTAAACTCTTAAATGGCAATACTTACTACATTGCAACGACTTTTGAGATTCTTAAAAACGTGTACTTGATGGAGATTTGCAATTGGATTTCGTGTTGACTGGTACTATATGTTGTGTACGTATTATCACCTTTTTGTTTGCTATGCCTTTGCAGATCTGACTTGTATCTCCTCTACTGTCTTATATTAATAGAAATATTTGTAAATGTTTTGAAAAGAACTTATGCCAAAAATCTGGAATGCAGAAGATATTCGATTTTACCCATACATTAGAATACGACTAATTTCTCCACTTTCCATTTTATTTTGTCACCAGGTTCAATATGATAATGGTGAGATTGTGATGATCCCACACGTCAAATTCGGATTCATCTTGCTCCTGGTGTTGGCTATGTCACTGATCGTCTTCGGTGCCGCTAAATTCAAGTTGAACAAATACTTAGGACTAACGTTCGTAATATTCTATATCATATTCGTGGCTTATGCGTACATTCAAGATCTGGTATGCAATGGTAATTGTTAGCATATGTGATATGCTGAAGAAATTTTTAACAGCACTCTCTGTGGGATCAATCTGTTAGAAAGCATGCGATTCAGATTCGAGATTAGGGAGGGTGGTGTAGAATTTAAATTATCAAGTTTGCATTCTTACTGACCTTCCCTATGTAATCCTAATTTAAAACTTTCTGAACCTGGTATGAAAGATGTGTCTGAAAAAAATAAACACTTTTCATTCTGAAGAAGTATTCTACTTAAGTAGTCTAAGTCTCTGAAGACTGCATCCCCTCAGTTTTTTGATCAATTTTGAATAATATTTATTTTCTTTAAGTTTGTAGCTACTAATTTTAATGAGCCTGTAAATATTGTTAATATTATTATTATTCTATAAGAGAATTGTTTTTCGAGAATATTGCAACATGTTTATTTTCAAAAAAAATTGAAAAGATATAATTTTGTGATGTACATTTTACGTCGTTATATCAATTACTGTGCCCGTCTATTATCAAGTCGCCAAATTTTATTTTTTGGGAAAAACTTATGATCTTTCATAGCGGTCAAATATTCTCTAATTTTAAAAAAAGTCCAGTGAAGTTAATCAGCGATCTCTTCCCCGAGCCTAATCTCTTTTTGGACCTACCTCGGAGGTCCTCTAATTTAACCAATGCCCGCCCGTTCGTTCGTCTGTTACTAGCTTTTCTCGGGATTGGCTCATTAGTTTTTATTGATATTTTGCAGATTAATGTGAAATGGTGATATCCAAAATGTGACGGAGCCCGATTTTTCGAGAAAGATTTTGTTTTGGCAAATTTGGGCCAAAAACTGCCTAAAAATAGGTTTTTTTGTGTGGAGTTACTTCTTTAGTTTTTTTTTCTTAAAATTTGAGACGAAGGGCAAGGTTCTCTAAAGTGACTGAATCTGTTTTTTCCCGGAAAAATCTTATTTGCTTTAAAATTCGCATTTTTTTTGTGGAGAAATCCCCTTTTACCGTCTATGGGGAAGTAAAACTAAAATTTATTTGATTTCCTTTATCACCCTCCATCCCAGGGCGAGCACCGTCGATGTTTTCATTTGGATGTTTTAAGTTATTTATTTAGTTTTAGCCCTGGTCTTGGGTGAGTTTGGTTGAGTTTAAAGAAGTTGACTCCACCGATGACTCTCTTATCATACAAAAAGAAATTGAGCTGGAGAAATGGTCTAAAGACTGGTTGCTTCAGTTCCATCCAGACAACAAGTGTCATACACTTACAATCGAAAAGTTTACAAACATAAAACATGCACGTTCTTATACTCTAAATGGAAATCAACTGGAACACGTTTTCGTAGAGAAAGATCTTGGCGTTGTTATTGATGCAGAGTTGAATTTCGTGGAACATATCTCTAAGCAAGTCAACAAGGCTAATTCGATGCTTGGAAATTATTAACCGTGGCTTCCAAAACCTTAGCCCACAGATATTTCTCACTCTGTACTGTACTTTTGTTTGACTGCATCTTGAATATGCACAATCAGTCCGCCATCGACAACCACGTCCGCATCGACAACACAAGAAAGAAATTCGATACACGAAATTTGTAAATTGAGATCGATTTAGAGGCTCACTGAGTGCCTACAATCTGTAATACTCTTTTTAAGGTAGATTGCTATTTTCTGACGTCAATTTTAGATTCTCTTGCTTTGGTTGTTTGATAGTGAAAACATTGTCTTAGCGGCTTTCCCTGCATCTAAAATTTATACTCGCAGATTATTTTGGGTATATAATGAAACATATATTCATGGGTTCTTTCATTGGATATCTATATATTAATACGCTAAAACGTGTGTGTTTACAACCTTTTGTATAATATTTTCGAAAATCTAACAAAGCTCTACAAAGCCTCCTCTTCGTGGCGTTGAACCATCGTCTTTTTGCACTTTATGCAGATTTCCTACCACTAGACTAACTTTGAGACCCTAAGATACTATTTTCTATACAGGAAGTTTGGAGCCGGATGGGTTCAAATCAACATTCTTCCTAAATTTTATTTTTCATTTTGAAGAATTCTTATTCCAGATGCTCTTTAAAACTTTCTATTTACAATCGCAGCTCCCTTCTATCACTTTCAAAATTTTTCAAAGTCTATTTCAAAGTCACCCTCGAATGTCCAACCACGATGGCTAGCCACGATGGCTACGAAAATCTAAATTATGATTTTTCAAAGCTATTTACTTAATTGTGGTTAAAAATTGCAATGCAATTCTATCTTTTTTCTCCTTTATTTCCTAAAATCAAAATGGTATCATTAATCGGCGGCTATTTTTCTTCCGTTAGAGTTTTTTTTAGATGTGTATTGATTCACTGGATTGGGACACGCAGCGTGCGACGCTGCGCATACGGCTAGTTGGATTCATTAACCCTCAGTAAATGATACTCAACCCCATTTCGCTTACATCGAGTTAATAAATTGCAATATCTAATGAAAGGCCATACAATATCTGGCTAACATTAGAACATCTCTTCTCACAGACCCAATGCAAAACGTCGTGCTATTTTTTCCACCAACACTGACATTGCTGACTTGAAAACCTGAGGGGGCACCGGGTCACTTTTACGGTATGACGGTATTGGGCCTTTTTACCCCCGGTAAATCGGTATTACAAGAAAAAACGACGGGATTACGGTATTTCATTTTCTACCGGTGTCGGTAAATTGCCTGTTTTTTTGTCGGTATTTCGATATTTTTATCAATAAAAAACGGTATTTCGGTATAAAACTATTTACCTTTAGGTTTCTTCATGAGTTTCATGCAGAAAAATTTTCAAAAAAGATAAATCTATTCCGGTATTTCAACCAGTAAAATTTTCTTGCTCGCTTCGCTCGCACAATCTTGAATGTCATATTGACTTATTGTCATGGTAAGGTTATTCAAAATAAGCAAAACTTTACGATATCTGAACAAATATTTTCGTTATTTTTCTGCGGGCGCATTTTTTTAATGACAACACTTTTGTGATGCAAATACTGCATCCAACTAAATGATATGGTCGTCTCTCCGTATTCACTTACTGTATATTGCTACTACAATACAATACACTGATACTGCAGTAACTTAGAGATAGTAATTACTGTATTAAGGCCGTATTTACTCCTGCAATAATTAGTAAGAGTAGGTTCTAAAAACATCTTGTGCAGCATCGAACGATTAAAAAATAATTCACATCATGATGCACATGATGCATTTTCAGGCAATCTAGGTATTCTAAATTTTAATTTTTTTCTTGGGCGAAACTCTTGGAACGCCGCACCGGGTACGGCAGGTACGTCGCTTTAACGTACCATATTTTTGCCAACAAAAAGTGTTAAATAAAAACAAAAATTGTGTGACCAAACAAGGCATACTTTGCTAACAATAGCGTATTAAAGCCGTTTTTCAATAACAAAGAAGAGCGAAAATCGTCGAAAGATTTTCGCGCTCGCTACGCTCCCCTTCTTATTTTTCATTTACTTTTCTTTCCTCCGATATGGGGGGGGGGTTAGAGTTTAGAATTCGTGTCCTCTAGTAGCACCACAACACCAAGCCTGTGTTGAAGTCTACGGCTTCTCATGACCTCGATTTTAAATTAATTTTCAATATAAAAGACATCTTACGGGTCTGCGAGGAAGAAATTATTGGGGGAAAGGCTTAATTTTGCATTTGCCTCCCGTAACAAGCAAGTAACTTTGGCGCGGCAGACCTAAAATAAGGCTTTATGAAAGCTCAAATAGCTGCATATAAGGCCTTAAAAAGTCGACGATATCGAGAATAAGGTCACAAAACTAGCAAAAAACTTTATATATTGGCGAAAATGTTTGGCATAAGAATAGGTCAATCTGTTTAAAAGAGACCATAAAAAGGTTAAATTTAGCCCAATAAGGTCACAATCGTTTAACCAAAGATGTAAAAGCAAAATTGGTGCATGAACGTAAAAATGGTTTTTTTCGCGCGTGAATACGTGAATTGGCAAAAATTTGTGCGTGAATACCTGAATTGAGGGTTGACTGGGGGGCCTCATAAAGTACAAGACTTGTTTGTACAGTTTCTAATTTGTTACTACGGAATAGATTTGATAACTGAAAATTCATTATTTTCGAAAAAAGACATAAATATAATATCGGTTTCGGTATTAGGCTTCCTTCACCGACGGTATTACGGTATTTGACCCAAAATTTTGTCGGTATGACGGTATTTAAGACCCCTGAAAACCACCCCTCTAAGGACTCTAAGGGTCCAGGGTCAAATCTACCCTTAAGGGTGGCACATGCCGTAGGTCAGACCATATGAGTGCCCCCCCCCCTGGGCTTGAAAACAATGGAATTATTATCCCCAGCCATAAAAAACATTGCATTATTCATCCCCATTGAAATTCTTTCTGTTATTTTTACCTCACTAAAAAAAATGCTGTCGGGTCTGTGAGACGGGGGTCTATTAGATGATATTTCCTGATATGAATCTCACAATGGGAAAGAGATATTAACTTGAAATGTTGATCAAGTTATGGATAATGATAATTCAAATGACACTTATCATTTTCATCCAATTACCTGCTAAGGCTGCGTTTAGACCAGCCTGGTATTTGTAATTGCTTGTAGTATTCTTTTGAATTCTATTATTCCGCGCTTGTTCGGTTTGTCAAATGCCTTATGATGCCAGCGTGTTGGTATTTCATTGGCATTTGAAATGCCATTTTGAGCAAAGGAATCTCCTTTTCTGGCATTTCAAATCAAACAAAGGAGCCAAAACAAAGAGAAAAAATGACATTTTTGATTTTTTAAAGTATTTTCACGTTTTTTATTCAGTTCTTTTTATAGATTGTAAATTTTGCAAGATTTGCCATAGCCTAGCCCTACGGCAAAAAGTTTCAGTCTTAATGACTGCAGTTTTTGAGAAATTCCATGTTTTTCATTGTTTGATCTGTCAAAGTTGAACTTGAGGGAATCACCTTTTCAGTAATGACGCTAAAAAGACGATTCCTTAAATGCCATGACAGAAAATACAATGGAAAAGCTATTAAAATCAAATCCCTCATGAGCAAATGCCAAATTACAAATGCCAGTTGGTCTAAACGCAGCCTAAATTGGTATTTTATAGACCAGAAACTGTTAAAGGGTTAATAATTCAATGATTGGAATTGAGATTGAAATTATTTTCAAACAAGAAGCCGGAGCGGCGTGAAGGTCAAGCTGACGTGGCAATAACCGAATGTCCTTCGTACCGGGTTCCTTAAGTGACACAAAAAGATTTCCTTCCCATCCTCCACTTTGAGCTTCTATTCTTTGATACTTTCTTTGAAAGTTTTTGATGCATTTCCCGAAATTTCGAAACTTTTGCCGCTGATGGGATTCGAACCCACTATATACAAAACACCTATGTTTAGAACGCTAGTGCCTAGTGCCTTAACCACTCGGCCATCGAGTCAGAACTGCATTAAGGAGTTCAAAGTTCCTTATAAACATGGTATTTACTCCAAACTCTACTACCCGGGGGCTAAAACCCTAACCAGGGGTTAACTCCCATTCCCAACCCTAGCCCTAACCCTACCTGACCCTACCTGAAACAACCCTTTAATCTAACCGGGAAATTTGACTCTACTACCAATTCAATCCAAAACATAGGTCAAACATCGCGCGGGTAGGCGGGGCAAAAATTCTAGATTGGCAGTTGGTTTAGCCTGGACTTGTTAATTTATTGCGCGCACAGGCCCCGACAAAGACAAAATCTTTTCGATCAGTTGCTTTTTAAAGGTCCATTCTGCTGCGCGCTGGACCAATGATATCTCACATGATTTGAAAATGCTATGATCTTTTAAGCAGTAATAGATAGTGATAACCCAAATTAACTTACACTTTTTTGTTTTGACCTAGACACCTGCTAATATTTTGATATTTCACAGACCAGAACCTATTAGAGGGTTTAGTGTACTGCTGCTCAATAGCAAAATCAACCTTCCAATTTATGTTAAATGGTATATGATAATTGCGGATAGTGCTATGAACTTGTCTTTTAGTCAGCATTAATATCTATTGTTGTCATTTTTTTCAGGATGGAAGTATGCAGCTTGTTTGATAGTGGAGGTATAATAATATTCCACTCACAAATATCTTTTCAACGAGCACAAAATCGTAACTTGATTCAAATTTTATCAAAAGTTACAGCCATTTCTGTCTCCAGCTGCAAATTATTTTGAGACAGACTTTAATACACCGTCGTTTTGTAAATAAGTTTTCCATTTCCGCACTAAAATTTCTCTGCCAAATTACTAGCGGAAAAAGAACAGGACTTCGGGTGGTTGAAAAATGCAAACACGCGAGATTTTCTGTAACTTTTCCAATCCCATGCCGGTTATCCCGGGAAAAAGAGCGGAAAGATTCCAGAAAAGTGAATCTTAGTGCGGAAATGGGAAACTTATACAAAACAACGGTAGTGTTCCAATTTCTCATTGGAGAGAAATTACGGTTGGCTTTGATGTGCCACATTCCAAATGCTCAACGACCTAAAAACATGGGCCCCGGCGAGCCATTTTGAGTGAGGGGGCCAACGTTTTGGAAAAAAATGTCGCCAATGGTTGGGCGACGAAGAATTTTTTTCACTTTTTACACCCTCAAAACACCTTAAAACG
The DNA here is from genome assembly GCF_902728285.1 of Clytia hemisphaerica. Classification (NCBI taxonomy): domain Eukaryota; kingdom Metazoa; phylum Cnidaria; class Hydrozoa; order Leptothecata; family Clytiidae; genus Clytia; species Clytia hemisphaerica. The sequence goes on from NW_027104020.1 coordinate 515,407, forward strand.
ATATCTAATTGGGGAGAATAATAGTTTTTGTGGTTTGACATGGTCTACCAAAAAGTGGGGGGGGGGCATGGACCCCCCGGCCCCCCGTGGGCCCATGAAAAATATTTTGATTGGTCCCGGCAATCTTCGAAAACGAGGACTGGAGACCATAGGCTTATCACTGCTAAATCCTTGACGCAGTTTGGAAAAATTCTCTAAGCACGATCCTTTGAATAGGCTGATAATCAATGTATTAAAATAGTTGGATAAAAAACCCACGCATATCAACAATTTGTTTAATTGAGCTAATTGCATTATGATGCGTTCATACAGTAGTAAGACAACTTTCGTAGTGAAGGAGGAAATTTAAAGTTGTTGTCTTATAAAAGCAACTAAGTGCAACTTACCTGTCAGCTATTTGAAAAACTAAATCACAGAGGAAAAATGATTGAGCCTCCACCACCATACGAAGTCTTTGAAAATGAAAAAGCAGAAGAAGATGACCATTCAAATCGCCAAAGCAGCCAGCCAACACCTTTCATTTTGTTAAAAAATAAAGACTTTTTTGTTCGTTCGACATCCATTTTCATCGTGGTTAATACAGTAAGTTCTCGATTTCAATCGACAAAAGACATACATTTTTTGCTGACATGGACTTATTCTTTCATAGTTCTAAAGCTTTTGTAACCGTTTTAATTCAAACTAAAAGTTTGATGGTTTAGTTTCAATTCTTCTCCCTTTAATGTCTTATGACATCTCCTTTTCAACCAAAATGGCAAGGTTGGATTCACATTAGTGATTTAAACCATCCCGTGAGGGAGGCGGGGGAGTCAGGCAAATTGAACGACGGCTTTGTGCGGCGGTTAAGGGTATGTTTCAAAATAGCAGTAATAAAATAAAAACGTAAAAGAACCATAGATAACTGGAAAGAAAGAGCAAGCTGTAAATTAGAGGTGAAAAATAAGCAATCAATAACTAAAGTAGTGCAGAGCAAAAGTGTCTGGACTGTTTCTGAGTCTTTATCTAGAATAGAGAGCTATAGATCAGGTTCATTGACAGCCTAAATAACCAGAGTTGGCATTTTGTCCAAAGACCCATTCTCTGAACTGAATTCCAAAATAAGCCTAATTTAGGTGGTCACTATGCTAAAATGTCAAAAAAGTTTTTAGTACATGTGTACTAAAATTACTTTTCCAAAAATTAGGTGGGGTATGTCAAAAATCATCTAAAAAACTTTTAGTACTCATACGTGTCTTGGATTTTAGTAACGACCCCTTCTGGTAAGGGTGAACTTTTGATAAATATAAATTGAATAAATCTGCGCTGTAAGGGTGCGATTCTAAAAGCTAATTTCTTTCGCCGCACATACCGTCAGTTGGTAAACCAACTGCCCCCTAACCGGTTAACCCTTTCTCTTCTGTTTTCAGACCTTTTTGACGATAAATTGGGTAATGATTGTAATTTTGCGATGGAAGCTTGGAGATTCTGATGGAAGTTTATCAGCGTTCAGCAGTGAGTCGTCCATGTACATGGCTGGAAATCTGATTTTGTGGATTTCCAACATTCTCTTCATCTTGGCTAACGTGACAGAAATCTCCAACAGATTGAAGGGTGGAGATATCAACATTCACAAAATCGTGAGTAAACCTACACTACCCAGGTTTCTCAAACTTCACATCAAGGAATTTAAATAAAGAATTTGCACCTTAAAGCTGGCTATCGGTCTGTGTTTTTATTTGCTTTGTTTTCAAAAAATTTGAAAAGCTTAAGTGCCTGGTGATATTTTTAAGGATTTTAATGACCAATCATTCAAATTCTTTGTTCGAATCAATAATCAATAATCTTAACCTCAGTGAGAAAACGAGCTTGTGAGCATTGAGGAACTTCCGATTTTTCCGATACATTGCTTACGATTTGAAAATATTTGGATTTAAACAATGCTACAATCAGCACAATAATATGTTGGCGGTAAGCCTTGAAATACCCCTTCGGAACTTTTATTTCACTCCCCCAGACCCCTAAAATCAAATTCAGCAAATCCAACCATTGAAGTTAGGTAACTGGGAATTTCTCAAAAACGCATGAAAATCACTGTTTAATTAATGTCAAATATTTTGGCACTGATTGTAGTAACGTAAAATCTAAAAGTAATCTATTTTTTAATTTTAGTTTTTCCCTACTATTCTTTGATTTTAGATGATTGGAATATGTGTTATTTGCAGCTTTCTAGTCTTAGTTGGATGTCTTTGGGGAATAGCTTCCATGACTCGACCGTTCTTCCAATTTCGTTCCGATTCTGAAATGGACGAGTACAGAGGATTGTGGACTTGCATGGTATATTACATTTTTCTCATTTCAAAACACACCCGGTATAGTATATTATGTTTCTTGTTCACCATTTGGTCTTTCTAAATCGATTTGCATTCTCAAAATGAGTATACGGTGAGTCCTCTTGTACGCATAAGGTCCGATGTACGTGCCTAAAAAAATATCGTCCCAAAAAAAGGGCGAGAAGGGTATCTCTCAACTTACTACTAGTGGTACAGCTTCCTTCTTGTCATGTGGGTTCATTTGACAAGAAACCACGGCTGGTTATGCTGGTACATACCCGGGGGGCACTAGGTTTGCGGGATGACGGGTATGTGCCGGCCGACTTTTGGCGGTCGGGCCCTTATGGGGACCGAAACGGACCCTCGGAGGGACTTAGATGGATTAAAAAACCCGAATTGTGAATTTTGTGACCCTTATTGGAACTATTTTATAGAAATTTAGCCCCCCCCCAATCTAGGCTTTTCAGGGTACGATATTGAATTTGAGCTGGTTCGTGCAACCCTTAGGGACCCTCCCCGGGGTACATACTAACACCCATGTCTCAGTGGCCCGGTGAAATCTTAAAATACACCAGGGAGGGAGTGGCTATGAAAAAAGATTCACTTTCAACATTTTTATTTAAAGCGTTTGGTTTTTATAGAATTCACTTACTGATGTATATTCTTCATTGTGCTCTAATTGATGCAATTTTTCGAGAGATAACGCTCTGTACTGTGTACAGACATGCACGATAAAATTCTTATGTATAGTTTGTTTCTACAACTTAATTTCAGAGAAAGTTAAGCTGTAGTGTTCATGCGTACAGGTTACTGAAAAAAGATTTAGTTAAGTGCAGGTTATATATGTTTTGCTATTTCAAGATTTCCGGTGTTATGTATGATTTAAACCGATCCTCTGAAGCGAATATTTTAAATACAATATTTCCTCTCAAACTAGTAAAAAACTTTTGTTTTCTTTCTGAACAGATTATTGGTCTTGTGACAAGTGTTTTGTCAGCCATGCAAGCTTTCCTTCATTATCGTTTGGATGATAACGAGATGATTGGATTGGTGGGAGTGTTCCCCTGTTTTGTAGTGTTTGTTCCCTTATGGGAACGGTGTAAAGTCGACTTTGAAAAAAAGAAGATGAGAAATGAAGAAAGAATTAACGATTTGTAAAACAATACTTTATTTTTTACCTAAGTGAACCTTTAATTCAAGAACATTTATGCATTTAGAATCTCCGTATCTGAAAGATGAGAAAGATATGAAAAAATTGAAAACATCTCTTAAATTCAGCCAATTTAAAAGTTCTGCAAATTTTTTAAATTCTATTAAAGATTCAAGATTAGATCAGCGACCGAGGTAGTGAATTATGTCACTTCGTAGTGCACCCTTAGATCAAAGTCCTCGGTATTAGGGGGGTTATTAGATTTTCAACCGGAAGGGTTCAAATTTAATTTTTTAATATTTTACACGAAAGTAATTGGACGATAATTAACACGAATTAATAAATTTCGTGTTAAATTAAAACCCGTGAGGGGAGCAAAATGGGTGCCTAGTATGTGTGACCCATTAAGATGCCTTTTTCACACCCTCAAAAGTCCCTCAACAGACACCCGAGGTTACATAATTCCAGGAAGCCATTTATCCCCTTCCCATTTCCCCATTTTCGCATAATTAAAGTCAATATCAAATCATATTTGCTCCTCAGAAGGCTGTTTGCAATTACCCCTTTTGTTTGACCCCTTTAACTACTTTCAAACCTTCCTTCTTTATATTTGTTTTACGACTTTGTTATTTTGAAATGCTAAGGCTAAGCCATTAACCCCAACCCATTAGGTAATCAGGCAATTAACATTTATTTTAGGGGTAGGGACCTAGTATATATAGAGGTCAAATTTTCTTTGTAAGTAGACAAGTAGACAAGTGAAGTTATTTCAACCTTCATCGACTTATTTTCACAATGTAAGTGTAACATTTTTTTTTATCTTTAGGAGCTGGTTATGTTAAAGATTATTTTTGTAGGGAACTAACTTTGTCTCAAAGTTCATTCTTCACTCGCCTTCCTTTTGTTTCAACATGCATGTGAAATTTAGTAAGTTCAGAAAGAGGCCTCGACATGGAGGTTCTACCGAGATTGTCTGCCCACCTGTCCCCTTTTCTTTTTCAACCCTTCCCTCGAGTGCAGAAATGTTCCCTTCCCCTTTCCCTTCCTCTTTTGCTGTCTGGAGTACATCCATTACCCCCTTATTTTTGTTTATCGTTATCTTTACTAAATACAACTTTTTAATTGACGTCTCCCTTCTCTCTTTACCCGGGGGGGGGGGGGTACTAGGGTTGCGAGCTGATGGGGGGGGGGTACCGCCCGACCTTCGAACTTTAGACCCTTACCGGGACCAAAAAGGAGAAAACAAAGGAAAATTTTGGGGATTTTACGATCCTTAGCGGGACAAATTTGACCAATTTCGACCAAATTTCGATCTTTCAGGGGGTAGTAAAAGTTGAAATTTTTCTATTTTTCCGACCCTTAGTGGGACTGAAATTTGATTTTCTGATTTTTCCAACCCTAGCGGGACTTTTGAAGTCCAAAAAAGGTACTCTTAAGGGCGGCACACACCGTACCCTCCATTTGCCTAAGTACCCCCCCCCCCCGGGCTCTCTACAATCATCAAGACGAAGTATTAGTATGATTGTCTCACTCTTTCTAATTTGAAACCTTATTTAACTATGTTGATTATACTGAAGTTGAACTTGTCTCGATTAACCTATTAACCTTGACGTAGCTTGTGACGTAGGCAGTAAAAATTTTATCTAAACGAGAAAAGCCCTTGGAAGGAATTTAACATGATTAAAAGAAGAAACCCCTTTTGAAATTTTGTACATATAAAAGTCAAACATGTAGAAAAAAATAGATCCCATTATTTTCGAGTATTCCAAAGGCGAAAAGGGAGCCTTTGAAAGTATTCCAAAGGTTACAAGGGAACCTTTGATGGTGTTCCAAAGGTTACAAGGGAACCTTTGATGGTATTCCAAAAATTAAAAAGGGAACTTTTGAAGTTGTTCCAAAATAAAACTGATAATAAAGTTTTTTTTAAGTGTTTCCAAAGAGTAAGATGGAGGACTCGGAAATCTTATTACACCACCTATTGAACCAAGTTTTGTTTTGAATATAAATTCTCTGTGTTAGACTGTTTCGACACTATCAACGTTTTCTTTCTTTGAGTTTGAACTTCTTAAAAGATGAATTAACGTTTGCAAATCATTTCGACCAATTTATCTAAAACCCCTTTTCAGATTTTCTATTTTGATGAAATTTACATTTGAAAAAGTAACACAGGTAGGGCGTCGACACCAGTTTGAGTTAGAAATCGTCATTTTTGGTCTAATTCGTAGGAATTGGATTGGGTTTCATGGTCAAGCAAGAAGTAAATCAAAAGTGAGTCTTTCCAGCGAGATTTTAAACCAAAAAGTCAAAAAAATGCAAAGATTTGACAAAAATCCACTTTTTTAAGATTTTGACCGTTTTTTTTACCATTTTTGGTCAACAAGCGATCCAAGAACCTTCAAATTTGGCCCTGCTTTACTTGATTCTGTCTTCCAACGAATTAGTTTGAAGTTTTACAACTGAGCACCTTTCTATCATTCAGGAAGGTCGGCTCAGTGGGCCCGACTGCTTTAATTTCCCTTACCTACCCTAAGGGTCATAAATTTCTGAAACTTAGAATAGAATTTAAGGGTCAGTCTTCAAACTTTGACTCGGAAATACCCGTCATCTTGCAAGCCTAGTACCCCCCGGATTAAAAACCCTTTAATTGAAACCAGCCGTGAAAAGCAACTGAAATTTTTTGTGTCAATTCAGAAAAATGTAAAGAGATGAAAAAACAGCTTCGTCAGAACAATAGACAAACGGCTCGTTATATACCAGGTCCTTTGCCCTTAAGGGAGTTTGTTTCGAGCTAATGGATTTCTTTTTTGTTGCTTTAAAGAAGTTGTATAATTAGTATGACGAAATTCTTTTGTTTCAGGTCAAATTATGCGTAAACTTTAGGGGCTTATATTTTGGGGAGACCTCTTTTATACCAAAAGATACCTATATTTTCTTGCTCAGAATTTTCAAGCCATTCTAATGATATAACGGCATCATGACTACATAATTAGATTGAAAGCTAAAGTGCACGAAATTAAGACATCAAATCTGTCTTTGATGAATTTCTATCAAACTTTTTAGAAACAATTTGGTATCATTGTGATGAGAATTTTTCAGACTACAAGTTAGTGTAAAATTTGTTACTGGATACTGAAAGTTTAAAAAGTAATGGATCAAAAACGAAAAACATAAAACCACTTTTATAAACACAGCATATAGAAACCAGCCCTCTTCGCATGGCGAGCCGTTTTTTTCTGGACTTTTTGTAACGACCAAATAAAGCTAAAACAAAGGAGTTTTCAATAGACACGATCAGAACACTTCGGGTAATCAGAGAAGCACTTTTTCTATTCCATTCCATTTCTCTGATCAATTTCAAGGCCGCTTATTACTTAGCACACTTACAGTGGATTTTTTTCACATCAAACAGAAATATTTCATAACTCGTTGTATATAATTCTTTCAGGGGTAAACAATTAGGTAACACCCCTACAGGGAAATTTCATCATGGTATCCTTCGTAGTAAATCATTGGTTTGCTCATTTTCTGCCAGCTAATGGTCTTAAAAAATTATGTTGATTTTCATATTTTTGAGACATGCCATAATTCTTACCTGAGCCAGCTAAGACATTGATCAGATGCATTTTAACCACCCCCGGACCATATTTACTAGTTATAGTTGAGCCATCGTTGCACGTTACTTTAATATCGTGTTCATTGCTGAGTCGACATGCGTGAATCTCCCTCTGATCAGGCCTGATCACATTCTTCAATTTCCAATCTCCAACAAACTCAAAACACAAACCTTGAATTGATTTCCTGAAAATGATATGTTAGCTGCAACCTGAGATGAATAAGCCAGTATGCATGTATCCATGTATTGAAGCAGCCGTGACAGGAACGATTTGGAACAACCAAAATTTCTGAACCGTAACATCGAGGACGATAAAAGCCTACCTAACTAATGAAAATATACAATTTGTGTCATCGAAAAAAAAAGGACCCATGAGGAACCTTTTCCTTTCACCAATATGATGACATCACCGGTATGGTGAAGAATACAGTCATTTTGTATTGGTTAACAGAAAAAACTGGGTTCTTATAACTCAATTTGAAACATCGAGGCAAAAATATAATTTAAGCTGCCAATGTACACTCGAATGTCTCAAACTCTTAAATTGATCATTTCTTCGTCTTTGTGTAAAATTCAGGTTTAAAAAAGTAAGAATACGTTAAGAATATTTCACCCTCCATTTTAGCATTTTCTTAAGAATACTTGACCATCATCCAAAGTACATTTTCTTATAAACAAGTGATACTTTTATGGACCTACCTGGTTATGCATTTAACACATTTATAATTGATATCTACGTGACGTAACCATTAAACAAACATTCAGAACACAAATAATGACGATCTATTTAAATTAGTCGTTTGTTTCTTATAAAAAAAAACGTTGAGAAACCAAAACTTCATGCTCTTGAAATATTCTTTCATATTAAAGACTTTGTGAGCAAAAAAAACATCTATCTCATAAAAATAATTGAGTGTTATTTGACTAAGAACATTGATGTATGCTTATTAATAGTCATTCTTATAGATAAACATGCGTTTTTTGAGCCAACTAAATTTTTTTGCAAAAATTTACTTTAGCCATCTTTTAACTATGGAATGGTACCCTACTTTCATGCAAAAGATTAGAAAAAATTAATAATCTAATTTTTCAAAAGTCCAAAAAATCCGTTTTTAGGCCGTTTTTTGGCCCAAATTTGCCCAAAAACATTTTTTTCGAAAATCGGGCTCCGTCACATTTGGTCCAACACCATTTTGTACCTTTGTACCAAAAATCAAAAAATTCTTATGATTCAATCCCGAGAAAAGTTGGTAACAGACGGACGGACAGACGAACACAGGTTAATTTATAGGACCTCCAGGTAGGTCCAAAAAGCGTGCACATTTTGGACTATTCAGATGTCTTCAGATCAGGGCCTAAAGAAGGACCCTCACCAGGGACACGTCTACTTATCTAATTTTGCCAGAGTGTCTCCTCCGGTCACTTACTTCAAAATGATTAAAATTCAAGAATCAGTCAGACTCGCTACTGGCTACTAGCCTTCCCACAAACCAAATTTTTTCTTTATTAAATCGCGATAAAAAAGCGGTTTTCGTCTAACATGCTAATCCGCTAGAAGCTGATAAAATATTGTCTCGCCTAAATTATGTTGAAACAAAGACCAAATCGTAAAGGTATTAAAATGTTCACTATTAACAACAGTCTCTGTAATTCTGCTCTACTCTAGGCTTCTGCTCATCTATCCTCTAGCGAAAAAAGTTTCTTATAGGAAGTATAGGTCTGCGAATCAGACTAGCTCTACTTTTCCTCAATAAGACAAAAAGCACAAACATTGCTTTTTAAACTTCACCAAACACTTAATAAAAACCAGGCATCGTCAGGTAAATCATAAACAAAAACAGCGAGTCGTCTCATGATTCGTCGCGACAAAGCTCCTTGCTTTTCAGTACATTTGGCTTCCAAGTAAATGTCTTTGGAAATTCTTAACAGGGCAATTCGTAGCCTGGATATCCAAGCTCAAAATTTTAGAAAAAATGAAATTTACCTCAACATACAAAGTTCTAAAATTATAGAGCTTGGTCTCCCTAAAGAATGAAAGTGAAAACCCATGTTTCCTAGCCAACCCAGGGCAACAAAACAGAAATTAATAAAAAGCAGTCTTACAAGATCTAAAACTATTTAAAACATCCAAAGATTACACCAAAGTCCATAAAAAAGTTTGCATGCATTATCATGACCAACCATGTTTTCAACCAACTTGCCTCTGTTTTCTTCTTTTTCATGTAACAGAAAGCCCTATCTTCACTAGCAACTGGAGGACTATCTTATTTTTGCTCCACGCCGTGTAGATTGGCCCTTACGGTTTTAGCGAAGTGAGCGCAAGCAAGCGGATTGCATCCTCTTAAAGAGAATGCAAATCGCTCTAGGGAGACCAGGCTGTAAACCAGAATATAAAATATCAAAAACTAGACTGTGAAATAGTTTACAGCCTGGATATCCAGGCTAGGCAATTCGCGAAAGTTTATGCTCGCAAAAAATTATCAAAAAAATTGAAAATGTAGTTTCAGTTTTATTTCATATATTTCTCTTCAAATATTAATTAATTTTTACGTCAGAGGGTCGAAATGTTGTTAACAGTGTAAACAGGTGAAGATCTTGGGGAGGCAAATAAATGACAAAAGTGTATTAGGTTCCGAAATGTGTATTTGTCGAAATGAGTAAAATATAGTAAACTTGAAATGATTGAAATTTGCCGAAATCTGTGAAATGAAATAATGTGAAATATTGTTCGCTTTGGGGCTGATGTTGGGGATGTACCATGCAATATGAGGCCTAACTTAAGCGCCTAAGACCGTAAGGATGACGGCCTGTCGAAGGACTGTAAGGAGGACAGCCATATGAGCGTGGCTGTAAGGAAGACAGCCTTTACTAACCTGAGCGTGAGAGCCCTTAACTCCTGAACCTTATGAGCGTGGACTGTAAGGAGGACAGTCAAATGAGCGTGGACTGTAAGGAGGACAGCCATATGAGCGTGGACTGTAAGGAGGACAGCCTTTACTCCTAACCTTATGAGCGTGGACTGTAAGGAGGACAGCCTTTACTCCTCAACCTTATGAGCGTGGACTGTAAGGAGGACAGCCTTTACTCCTAACATGTATGTGCCTGTAGATACTGTATAAGCTAGCCACTAGTAGGAGTATGGGTTCCGAAGGGACCCACACCAATGGAGAGCATATTGCGTGATACATCCCAAAGAAGACAAAAAAGACTAGTCCTGACTAAAAAACACCTTTTGGGGAAAAAAATAGCTGGGACTAGCTGCGCTGCTGCTTGTGCGTCCTCGTCGTCGACGTGGGCGTCGTCGCCAATCATCTGAAAATGAGAGAGAGAAAAAAGCAAGCAAAACTGGCGCATACAAGTACCATGTCCCTCCAACCTCCAATGTAGGAAGGGAAGGGAGGGTGGGAATTGAAAACACAAGATAAGAAAGACTAAGCGTGGTTTTCACTCCCGTATAAATAGTGATACTGGGATTTGAGCAATGGCTTCTAGAGGGCGTAGCATGATGGCGAAGGGTGTATTGCGGGCGTTAATTTGTCTTCCTTAAAATTAACCTAACCTAACTAAGTTAGCTCTAATTAATTTTTACGTCAGAGGGTCGAAATGTTGTTAACAGTGTAAACAGGTGAAGATTTGGGGAGGCAATAAATGACAAAAGTATTAGTTCCGAAATGTGTATTTTCGAAATGAGTAAAATATAGTAAACTGAAATGATTGAAATTTGCCGAAATCTGTGAAATGAAATAATGTGAAATATTGTTCGCTTTGGGGCTGATGTTGGGGATGTACCATGCAATATGAGCCTACTTAAGCGCCTAAGACCGTAAGGATGACGGGCCTGTCGAAGGACTGTAAGGAGGACAGCCATATGAGCGTGGACTGTAAGGAAGACAGCCTTTACTCCTAACCTTATGAGCGTGAGCTGTAAGGAGGACAGCCTTTACTCCTGAACCTTATGAGCGTGGACTGTAAGGAGGACAGTCAAATAGCGTGGACTGGTAAGGAGGAACCATATGAGCGTGACTGTAAGGAGGAAGCCTTTACTCCTCCTAACCTTATGAGCGTGGACTGTAAGGAGGACAGCCTTTTCTCAACTTATGACGTCGCTCACATGTATGTGCCTGTAGATACTGTATAAGCTAGCCACTAGGTAGAGTATGGGGTTCCGAAGGGCCCACACCCCAAAAACGTCCCCAAAACTACCCGCCAATACATCCCCAAATCAGCAGCCAAACTCGAAAAGAAGTCATTACACATTAGGAACCTAACTCTTACTAAAAGGAGACGTCTGGTCTTAGTGCGTTAAGTTTTTTCCTATAGGTCATAATGAGAAGCTGAGCCCATATATTTGATGAAGATGGCCTGAGCCTATATCCTAGTGAGAATAACCTGAGCCCATGTCCTGAAGGGATGATTTTTAGTCCAAATTGTAATGAGTATGATGGACTTAGGTGCCTAACGTAGGGATGACGGCCTGTCGAAGGACTGTAAGGAGGACAGCCATATGAGCAAGGCAGGATGGTCTGAATCGAATCGAGATCTGAGGGTAAATTGTTTTTTGGACATTTAATGCAAGGGGTCTGCTAAATATATAAAAAAAGATTATTTGAGGATGGTGACATATAACTTTTAATCTAAGCACTGTATATCTGTGGGGTATGTTTCAGGGAAAGAAAGGGAACCAAGTCACAGGGTAGTTGAAACCAAAAAAACAATCTACTTATTGTGAAGTCTCCAGACCCAATTTCTGTTACAGCTGTATAGAGAATAGGTGTCAAAAAAAAAATAAAAAATAAAATAAAAACAAAACCCACATCTCAACAAGTAAATTCCCACATGTTCATTGCTAATATAATTACCATTGAATCGTGACGTCATTCGACGTCACCAGGGATTATAGCAAGAGAAAACAAGAAAGAAAATAAAAATATCTGTCCCACTTACATGTGAACCCAAGGTTGGATAGTAAGAAACCCAGTTAAAACAAAATAAAACTTAACGACACAAGACCAAAAGCTACCCAACCAGTAGGTTTGCATGGGATCATAGGCTAAGTTTATTACCAGTGTATCATGACGTCATTAGACGTCGCTAGGAATAATAGAATGAAAAAAAAACAAAAAAGGCCAGGTGAAAAAAGAAAAGAAGAAAAAAAACTGCCCAATTTACAGGTGAACCCATGGGTGGATAGTTAGAAACCCAACTAAAATAAAAGTAAACATGACAGCACAGACCCAGGCTATCCAATCAGTAGGTTCCCAAAGCTCATAGCTAAGTAATTACCAATGTATCATGACGTCATTGGACGTCGGCATGAGTGATGGATGAAGAAAAGAAGGGTGAAAAACAACTGTCCAACTTACAGGTGAACTCTTGGGTGGATAGTTAGAAACCCAGTGAAAAACAAAAGTAAAACATGACAACACAGAAACCCAGGGCTATCCAACCAGTAGGTTTCCGAAGAGTTCATAGACTAAGTAATTACCAAGGTATAATGCATCATTGGACGTCGACATGAGTGATAGGATGAAGAAAAGGGTGAAAAAAAGTATCCAACTTACAGGTGAACCCATGGGTGGATAGTAAGAAACCCAGTTAAGACAAAATAAAACTTGACGACACAAGACCAAGAGCTAGCCGACCAGTAGGTTTGCATGGGGTCATAGGCTAAGATTATTACCAGTGTATCATGACGTCATTAGACGTCGCCAGGAATAATAGAATGAAAACAAACAAAAAAGGCCAGGTGAAGAAAAAAAAGAAGGAAAAGAAAATACTGCCCAATTTACAGGTGAACCCATGGGTGGCTAGTTAGAAACCCAGTTAAAAACAAAAGTATAACATGACAACACAAAGGTCTCCATAAGTTCATAGGCTAAATAATTACCAATATCATGACGTCATTGGACGTCAACCGGATGATAGGATGAAGAAAGAGGGGTGAAAAACAATGCCTAACTTAAAGTGAACTTATGGTGGATAGTGAGAAACCCAGTTAAAAACAAAGGTGAAACATACAATAAGCCCAGGCTATCCAACCAGTAGATTCCGAAAGGTACATTAAGCTGAAATAATTACCAATGTATCAACACACCAATGGATATATCAACGGGGATTAAAGAAGGGAGAACAAATGGGGTGAAAAACAACTGCCCGACTTGACATATGAACCCATGGGTAGATAGTTAAAAACCCCAGTTAAAAACAAAAAGGTAAAAGATGATAACGCATGAAACCCAGGGCTATCATCAACCAAGGCTTCCAAAGGTACGTAGGCTAGAATAATGAAATGGCTAATGTATCAACGTCATGGATGTTACCAGGGATTAAAGGAAGGGAAAAACAACATAGGGTAACAACTGCCCGACTACGATGTATGAACCCATGGGTGGATAGTTAGAAGCCCCCCAGAGAAATGAAAGACAAAAATTGCAACTTGAAACTAACAAAGCAAGGCTACGCAAACCTAATGTGGTTCCTTTCCACGACTAAGATTGCCCATGTGCCATGACCAGCAAAACAAACTCAGGGAGTACACGTACCATCAAAGGACCATAAAGATATACCAGATTGATTATGTTGGAGAGGGGGGAGGATGAGAATAGAAGTTTTGAACTTACAAGACTGTTCACTTAACTTTCCATTTGTTGAAAAACATCCAAGGAAGAGAGTGAAGACAAGTGCATTGGGACTGTGACTTCGAGGAGACAAGTACGCAAGTAACAACGTGTGTGGATGGGAGCTTCTGGATATTTGTTGTCATCAGTCAGCAATGTTTATTGTTTTTGAAGGAATTCAGCAGTAGAGTAGCCAACAGCAATCATAGAGTGTAAGGTAAGGACCAGCAGAGCAAACATCCATTGAGAGTTATTGATTTATTTAATTAACTATCCAGACTTTTCTTTGACACTTGAAAACATGGTCTTGGGTCTGCTGCACATGTCGTCCCAACAAATTGAAAACACAAGAATAAGAAAGACTAAGCGTGGTTTCACTCCCGTATAAATAGTGATCTGGGATTTGAGCAAATGCTTCTAGAGTGCGTAGCATGATGGCGGAAGGGTGTATTGCGGGCGTTAATTTGTCTTCCTTAAAATTAACCTAACCTAACTAAAGTTAGCTCTAAAAACAAACATTACACTGTGTTTCACGCACAAGGCGATCATCAGATGTGGATAAAAATTTTTCTACGAACAAATTCTACTTGTAGAAATCGAAATACCTAGTCCCAAAGGGAATATCTAAACAAGATTCGCACAAATGCGACTAAATATTTCCCCCTTACACTTGCAGATGGACTCATCGAGTTAAAGCCCGAAGGGCTAGAGTTCAATCTCTAACCTTTCTCAGGCAAGAAAAGTGAAGCCTTAAAAATGCGCCGTACTTCAGTAACTTTCGAATATTTATTATTTAAAGGTCTGATTGTAGCAGGTTAAGATTTTGAAAAAAAGGAAACTCGACCCAGGCCCAAAAATCAAAATTTTTCAAAAAGAAATATGGTTTGTCTCTTAGCCAATCAGATTGCTTATATGTTTCAAGTTCAGGAAAGGAAAACAAAATTGGTTATGGAGCCAACTTTTCTTTGACCTTGAAACATGGTCTTGGGTCTGCTGCACATGTCGTCCCAACAAATTGAAAACACAAGAATAAGAAAGACTAAGCGTGGTTTCACTCCCGTATAAATAGTGATACTGGGATTTGAGCAATGGCTTCTAGAGTGCGTAGCATGATGGCGGAAGGGTGTATTGCGGGCGTTAATTTGTCTTCCTTAAAATTAACCTAACCTAACTAAAGTTAGCTCTAAAAACAAACATTACACTGTGTTTCACGCACAAGGCGATCATCAGATGTGGATAAAAATTTTTCTACGAACAAATTCTACTTGTAGAAATCGAAATACCTAGTCCCAAAGGGAATATCTAAACAAGATTCGCACAAATGCGACTAAATATTTCCCCCTTACACTTGCAGATGGACTCATCGAGTTTAAAGCCCGAAGGGCTAGAGTTCAATCTCTAACCTTTCTCAGGCAAGAAAAAGTGAAGCCTTAAAAATGCGCCGTACTTCAGTAACTTTCGAATTATTTATTATTTAAAGGTCTGATTGTAGCAGGTTAAGATTTTGAAAAAAATGAAAACTCGACCCCAGGCCCAAAAATCAAAATTTTCAAAAAAGAAATATGGTTTGTCTCTTAGCCAATCAGATTGCTTATATTTTTCAAGTTCAGGAAAGGAAAACAAAATTGGAGTTATGGAGCCAAAAAAGGGGAACATTCGATATATGGAGGTTTTTTTATATGAGTTTATTAGGAGATTTTCATGCTGCCAACGAATTTGTTCGAGTTAAGGAGACGTTCGAGTAATAGAGGTTCGAGTTATGGAGGATAAGATGATGAAAAACTTCGGGCATTACGATACGCTTATAAAAAAGTGTAGGTACTGAAAGGGTTAACAGCATACACTCTTTTTTTATAAGAACAATCAGGCTTAGACTGAAACAATAGGGCTATTATTCTAGACAATAGAAAAAATAAGAACAAGCTTAGGCTTAACTCAAATTTCATGGTTCTTATAAAGAAAGAGCGTAACGAGGGTTCATAACAAGAAAATGTCAAAGTGAGGAACGTTGCATATTATTGTAGTCATGTGTTTTAAAAATTACACTGAATGTAAACCTCAGATTAAGCACAAAATGTATATTAATATATATATAGTATGATAATGTATATTAAAAAATGTATAACAAAAGTAAAGCTAAGTTTGTTAAAAATCAAGGAAACCAGCTCAAATAGGCCAAATCAGCAGTTTTTATTGGAATCATAAAGGCAAAGGTCAAACAATTGCATTGTGACCGTTTTGTCATTCTTTGGTAATGACTTCTTTAAGAAGAGATGCTTTATTCTATCGACCTCTTTGTCAAGAATATATGTCAACCTGAAATATCGGACAATAGTTTTTCTATCGACTTCTTTAATTTGTCGAGAATGTAAATCAATCTGCTCAAGCAGAAAAGGTTTATATTTTTGCCGTGTACGAAATGTCGGACAATAGTTTTTCTATCGACTTCTTTGTCGAGAGTGTAAATAATCAATCTGCTCAACAAGCAGACAAGGTTTGTTTTATCGACCTCTTTGTCGAGAATGTAAATCAATCTGCTCAAGCAGACAAGGTTTATATTTTTGCCGTGTACCTCTTTAGTGATCAAGCACTGTTGTTTACTCACACTGTTGGTGATCAATGCTTCCTTAATCACCAGCACACTGTATGGCACTTTTAGGAGAAAAAAAAAAAAGAATATTGCATCCAAAAATTTCAAAAATCCTTAGGAAAAAGATCCCTGAAAGTCATTTTAAAGCTGTTTGAAAATAACCAGAGAGAAAGTTTCCAATTCCGTCGAGTTGACAACCAAAACAGTCCAGAACATGCACCACATGGTGAGTTAAATTTCCTCAATAAAAATCGCACATTGATTAATCCTGACTAAAGGTTTTACACTATAGACAAGAGTTCCGCCTCACTGCACAAATCAATCGGGAGAGGCGTGGGCGTTATTAAAGGGGCAATCCGCCACCACATAACACGGTTTGTTATTGTTTTTCTAAAACTCAATCACTTTTAGGGTGCATAGGGGAATTTCCAGTTGAGGCGGAGTGATCGAGATAAAAATATCACATGACTTTTGACGGGAAAAAAATCAAAACAAACTTATGTGGTGGAAGGCACAAAAAATTATCTTCCTTTCTCAGAAAAAAGCTATCATTTTGTTTCAGCTGAAGGTAACCTGATAACAGCTGTTCATAATTTTCTTACGTGCACGGTAAACCTCTGAAGGCACTTGAAAATTATACATCTGAGGAAAATAGTCCTCCGGCAGAAAATTTCACAACAAGAATCTTGTTGTGCGCCAGAAAGTCAAAAACTGATACGGCGCCCTATTCATAAACACAATCACGCAACTTTGTTGTCATCCCCAGTCCTTTTAGACGAACGCGGTCCTTACGATTTCGAGATTGCATTTTCGTCAGATCGTATGTTTTCACCCAGTGGGTTCGACTGACAATTCCTGCATTAAAAGCCAAGATGCAATATGTTTATTAAATACACGCTCACAGTATCTCTAGTCAGAGAAAACAATCACACATTCAAAAGTGTCTTTAGTCAGGAAAACAACCAAAACACGTACCAAAACAATCACACAAGTTTCAAAAGTTTAGAAAATCCACAGAACCTCTGACCTCATGAATGTAAGAACCAAGAATTAAAGACTTTGTTTTGGGGTCACTCGGTAAACAAATCTCATATAACTTGTTCCAGAGACATTGTCCATATAAGAGTTTGTATTTCAAAGCAAAAATATTTCTCGTACTGCCCATTTTTTCTCATCAATTCTTGAACTTGAACCAGTTTCACATCTCAATAGAATGTTAATACCATTTTGCCAATCATTTAATGTCCAAAGTTATGGGGATGTAGCGTTTTCTTCATGTCAAGCAAATGTCTCTGAAATCTTTAAGTTGGTTGGTTTGGTATTCGGAAGAGGTAATCCATGGATATCTTTGTAATCAATGATGAAAAACTCTTGAAATTACTGATGATTACAGTTGAAGTGTTAGCCTCACATTTCATGTAATTATTGGTCGCCAATTAGATGAAAATTGTATGTTTTTGTTCGTCAGAAAAAAGTTATAACTTTTAAAAAGCCAAGAGTGAATTTTCGTCCATCTTGTATTTTGATCTGAATTATTCGTGTCTTGATTACTCAAAAACATGCGCGTAACATCAAGCTAAATCCGTGCGATTTTGTCTGAATAACTAAGGCAAACGAAATCAAAAACAAACTTCGCAAT
Organism: Clytia hemisphaerica; assembly: GCF_902728285.1. NCBI lineage: Eukaryota > Metazoa > Cnidaria > Hydrozoa > Leptothecata > Clytiidae > Clytia > Clytia hemisphaerica. The sequence continues at coordinate 533,325 of NW_027104020.1, forward strand.
GTGGTGGCGGATTGCCGCCCCCTTTAAGGGCGCAAAAAGGGCGTAAGTAGCCAAGGATCGGAGAAATGCCTTTTTAACTAATATTTCCCCTTATAGCGGGGAAATATTCAATAAAGCGCTAAAATATAAAACATAATAGGATAGTGATTACATAATGTACATGATTAAAAAGTTGAAAAGGTGCAAATAAAAGCTATTTGTCCGGAGGGACTGATTTATAGTTCTTTAGAATGAATCTGTTTGTATGCCTGCATTTAGAGACTAATTCAGTTTTTTTGTTCACTAGTTTGCGTTTGGAAGTGATAATGTGAAATTTTTCTGCCAAACAAAGGTTGCATGCACGTTTTTGTTCCATTTTTGTATGATGCAGCTTGATCAATAATTTCCCAGGAGAGAATTGGGTCAGTGACGCCTGATCTTTTCAAATCCCAATAGTGGTTTGAGAGCTGGGTGTGGCTTGTAGCATCTTCGTGTATCAGTGTGTATTTGTGTGTGTTCCAACGATCCTTGAACGTGTTGTCAGTGAGACCAATGTAAAATTTGCCCGGGTCGTTGATAGTTGATTTGATGTGACAGTTTTATTTTTAATTTTAGAAGAAATGTTGACCTTTGAAATTTATCAAAATTCCAATAGTGGCACTAATGAGGAGGCCTGGGAAATACATCCAAAGTCCAAAACACAACCTTTTGTCTTTGGAGAAAATTTTTTCCTTCAATTTTGCAAAAGTAAATGTCGTAAATTTCGCGATTTTTCGACCTCGCGAAAGTTTGTACGCCTAAAGTATTCGCAATCTCTTTACAGATGATCCACTTCTGTCAGCACTACACACTAAAACGAGTGTGATGACAAACTTTGATGAGAATAAGCGGTGTTGGGTAAAAGATTTTCACAAAACGTTTTGGAACGAATATTTGTAAACGCTCCACAAAAAAAAAACATTTGAATTTGAATATACAGGTTTTTATTCCTTTATGAGATCAAAATTTAAAATACTTCAGCTAAATACAAAAAAGGAGTCAAAAACAACAAAAAGAGCTAAAAATAACAGTTACAAATAATGCAAAGTGATAATAAGAAATATTTGAACGCAAAAAGGATGGAACCTACAAATTGAGTTTTTCTTACACAAACTGAAGGGCTCTCATTATAATAAGGAATAAGTTCTTCACTTGGAGGGTTTTAATATATAAATACTCTTCGTTCAAGCTACACTAAGTAAAGTATGGCACATCATGCCAAATATATAGAGATGTTTTTTTTCCAAGGGTTAAATAAAATTTTCTACCGAGCTGAATATGACAACATATATATAATAATAATATTGAAATAGTTTCTTTTTCTATAAAACAAAAATTAGCTTCCAGATGTTTGTTGAAGGGTGACAGTGCAAGAGGGAGGAGAGAGAGGAAAGGAGAGGTTAAAATGAGATAAAAACAATCCATAAGAGAAGTAACAGCCATATAAATTACCTAAACATTAATGGAAAATTTAAAGCCATTTGCCATGAAGATGCACAAACAATTTCACTATTTTTTGCTATGCACCTAATTATACTACAAAAATTCTAAAAAAATAAAATGGAAACCAAAAAAGGTAAAACTAAAAAAATGAATATTTTGTTCAATTTTTCGATTCTTCCGAATTGAATGGAAAATCTTCTTTTCGGACAGACACCGTGGATAGGGTGTTTGATCTATTTGAAATTTTTGAAGGTGCTGGATAAAGTCATGTGGTAAACCTGTCCCCCGGACGCTCCAGTTGATGCAAAGAAAACCTGCAAGAAAGAAGAGGGCGTTAATGATTTCTGTCTACTTTAAATATCATGTCTCAAAGATTTAACTTGGAGATTTAAGCATTTTCTATCATTTTCACTAGATGAGAAGTATCATTTGATTGAGTTCTTCATTAGCAGAGATGACAGTTCAAAACAATTGGACCCCTCCCTATAAAAGCAATACCTTTTCGTTGCGCTCGCATAAGAATCTGAATTGTTGAGCTCGTTTGTGAGTGAAAACACCGTCTAACAAGCCAGTCTCCAAACTTCGTACTTCAATTGCCTTTTCGCCCCATCCCATGATTTGGCCTGTGCCAATGTGAGCTAGTACAACAAGAAATTTTGATTGAGCACAGGAATCAAACTTTCGTTCATTGATTTTTTTTTTTTTTACATTTATAAATAAAAAACCTACAACCATACACCGAAATATTTCGCAAGAAAAAGACTCTTCTCTTCAAAGTTCGTGTATATTTGAAGGGATAACACCTGAAAGCAGAGATAACTCACCAACTGAGTAAGGCAGTTCTCCCCATCGAATGGTCGCATCTTTCACTTTTTTGCCAGCTGTACTAAAGTATGCTCCTTCGTCTAGAATCGAACAAAAAAGTTAGTCATTTTAAACAAAAACCCTATTTCTACTGTTGGGTCTTAAGCAATGATAAATGAAGAAAGCACTATTCTCGTTTTTAAAGTTTTGCTTACAGATCTATCTCTATTTTGAGTCGATTTTAAAGATAACCTACCATCATAGCAGAGTAAAATAACACGCCCATTACTGCTTGGTAACGGAACGATGGAATGTGCTTGGATCGGTTCCCCTTTACGTGGCACGAAGATGTCGTACACCGACGCTGAATCAAGGTCCACGCCATGGAAGCCGGACTCCGATGCGTAAATGACACGAAGTTTGCTGCTGTCTGTTTGAATGGCCATGTTTACCATCCAAGGTTTTTGTGTTAAATTTCTAAAAGACTGAAAGGAAGAGGGTAGGGATTTTACATTAGAGCCCATACATATTCTACACAAATTTTCTACAACAATACATTCAGTTTTCCGAACACCTATGTTTTGGAATTGAGTAAATGAAAAATCTACATTAATTCTCATGAGTGAGCTCCTACCTTGAAAGCCATGAATTTGTGATATGGTTTAGGAGCCCATGCATAAACTTCTATTGCATTGCCGACTGCGATTGCCAAAAACTTGATACGATGAAAATTGACTACAAAAAGAAATTGAATTTCAAAGAATTTGATCAACGATAATTAATTTGAGCATTATGTTGCAGAAAAAGAACGGCGTAATAATGAGCAAAGAAAACCTTCCTTAATTTGTACATACCTAATTTGTAATGAGTGCATCCTTCGAACTCGCCGACTGTAGTGTAATCCCTCTGTTTGATTTTGTCCGCCTCTTCACCTTTCACAATTTTGTTCTTTAACCAGGACAAATAATAAATCCTCAGCTTGTTATACTTCCCTGAAAAATGTAAAGAATCAAACGTTCCAAATTTGCAAACTAAAGCTGTTTTTAGGACTTTCAAATAAAACAGATTCTCAAAATAAGACAAAGGCAAGTTTGAAAAAAGATATCTTGGTTCCTTGATACTCAAAGAAAGACAAAATGTTAAATTTAAAAAAAAGCTATATTTCGTACTACATTAAGTACATCTTTCTGGCATATATGGTGTAGTACGAAATATAGCTTTAAATTCAACACTTTCGTCTTACTTTATCTGAAGTTATCAATCAGCTGGTCATGGCTTCTACATATTCTCAAAATAACCAAAAATGAACCTACGTACCACTAACGGTAACAAGGACATTTAATGTCTCCAGAACATCGATTTGTTGGAAACGGCGCCTCATGATCAGCGGGAATACTAAAATAGTGGAAAACATATCAATAAACATGATTTATTGCTGGCGTCGCAACAAAGTACAGTTGACTCTCGCTAAATCAAATTCGAATAACAGAGTGGAATAACAGAGCATTTCGTATTATAGAAAGTCTTTTAAGAGGGTCTCCTGCTTGATGGGGACCGGAAGTTATATTACTTTATTTTGCTCAGAGCGACGATGCGTGCCGTCTCTTTTTACATAAAAAATATCATAGAACTTACCTTTTCCATTACCGGAACGATCGAGCAAGTAAAGACCATTCTCTGTGCCCACCAACAAATTCACACCTGAAAATTGAAGAAGAGAGAAAACTTCTGAAAGGTGGCACAATAATAAAGTTTAAAAAGCGATACTTTTATGGACCTACCTGGTTATCAAACTAATCAGTGAACATTGAAGCAATGAAACACATAAGACATAACTGGTCAAAATACAAAAAAATGAAGAAAAATGAAAGCATAACTATCGAGAGAAACTATCAACACTATTGAAAATCATTTTTGAAAAAGAAATAAAAAAGCTATTAAGCGCTTTTCTTTATAAAAACCATATCAGAAAAATGCACAGCTTAATAAATAAGGTTTCCAGAAAACTCAAACCGTTGCGCTCTACCGTGACATTTTTCTTTTCTAATAACATTGATCTATGCTCATAAATAGTGATTCTTATAGATAAAGATTCATTTTTCAGCCAAAAAAACAATAAGTGTTTACAGAAAACTCAAACCATCGCGCCTTAAGGTGACATTTTCTTTGTTTAGAAAAAATAATAATAAAATAATAATTTGGCTAAGAACATTGATCTATGCTTATAGTTAGTGATTCTTATAGATAAAGATTCGTTTTTCAGCCAAAAAAATAATAAGTGTTTCTAGAAAACTCAAATCATTACCCTCCACCGTGACATTTTCATCTTAAAACAAAAACTAATAAAAATAATAATAATAATATGGCTAAGAACATTGATGTATTCTTTTTAAGAGTGGTTCTTATAGATAAAAATGCGATTTTTGGCCAAAAAAATTTTTTTTGCAAAAATCTGCTTGAGCCATCTTTTAACGAAAATCGGTCATGCACCTTTGTGCCAAAAATCAGAAAAAACTAATGAGTCAATCTCGAGAAAAACTGGTAACTAACTAACTAACTAACTAACTAACTAACTAACGAACATGGGTTAATTTATAGGACCTCCACCCCGCCGGGGTAGGTCCAAAAAGAAGAACTACATAAGGGAAACTTTCCATGTTCACCATCGATAAGTTCAGTGATCATTTACGATTTGCGTATTTCAAGAACACTGTTTAACGATTATGTACTTACCCCACAAAGCACCGCAGAGAATTTCCGATCGGAATTTGTGGCGATATTTTCGAATTTCGGGTAGCTAAAAAAAGAGAAAGATAAAAGATTATTTGAAATTGACAAAACAAAAGACAAAAATGAGAGTGGGCGAAGCTTTCAGAAAATATCAAACACACGGAAAAATCATCTTATAAATTGAACTCAATAAATGATTACGTCATTATCCTCGTCCATGTCGCCTCGTTCTGGTGTGACGTTGACGTTGCACTCTGAGATAATGGTACGACGGCTTGCGTTGGATACAACACTTTGTTTCTTGATCATCCGTTTACGTTCGTCCGAATCAGTGGACGCCGTGGAAATGTTTCCGACGGATGACGCTATCGAATCCCGCTGTGACGGCTGTACAAAAAATGGATAGAAGAAGTTGATTTATGGAAATAATGTTCACTCTCGAGCATGTTTCTAGCTCGCTCGATGATTTTTTCTTCTCATAATCATTTCATTTTGAGCTGTTTTCAAGTTCATAATTAAACCCAATATGTGGGCTGTTCAATACCAGCAGCATTTAAAGTAGGCGTGAAAGTTCGGCCGATCTTAACGCAGCTACATTTTCATAAAAGTGGCCCAATTCTTTCATTCTGAGGTTAAAATTAAAGTCCTAGAGACGAATGCGAGGTATACAAGGTGGTAAAAAGCAACTGACCTGTGCAAAGTTTCCATGGTGCCGTGGTAGAACGTCCGGTAGATTTTGCGAATGGCCAACGATTTCTAAACTTGTCTGTGAACTGGTTTCGGTGTCAACAAGATTTGCGTGGCGAGGATCGTGGCGCGACGTGTCCAAGTTGTGTGCTGAAAAAATTATCGCACATTGACATGATTGTTACACTCGTCAACAAGTTCTTCTAAGAGCAGTACTTAATGGTCCTGAATAGACGTATCCTCCCCCGTTTATTACATTGCCGCTTATTACTTTTTATTCGAACCCCCTACTAAGTTAAAGTATAAGATAAGTCTTGAATAGAAGAATTCTAAATGGGAAATGCTTACCTTGTAAGTCATCAACTAATCGATTCAATGTTTCAAAGTGGTCGTACGGATGGCTGAAATGGAAAATTGAAGAAATATCTTTACTATTATAAGCAAAAGACAATAAGACAATAATTCGCTGAAGTACTATTCCCGTGTTGGCAATATCTGGCAAACGAGAACAATAAGTGATTAAAAATAGAATCGAAAAGCTAATCTCCAAAAATTTCTTAGACATTTTAATAACGAAACATACGTTACAAAAGCTATAATTTGTACATTATTTTCTTACTTTTGTTGATGTTTAGGATGACGTAATGTTCCAGCGTCTTCATCTTCACTTTCGTCTTCCGTGTGTTCAGCACTGTGCAGAGAAGCGACGTCGGGTACCGGATCGTTGTATTCGTGGAATGATGACGGTGACGGCGTGCGACATGGCGGCGTCTCTTCACCCTAAAGAAGAGACGAAACCCTTTACTACCAGTTACTACAAACTACGGGGTGTGAAAACGAACTGTTCACAACAATTTGGTACGTGTTACGTCAAACTCTTTCTTTACTGGATACCAGCGGTCGGGCCAATATCCACGGTCCCTTTTATAGCACCCAACAAGAGTCGGTATATTTTGATAAAAAATGTACATGTCTCCAATTCAAGGGGGGGGGAGGCAGTAGGAACGAGAGCAGAATTAAATCAGTGAAAACGAGAAACCAATGGGAAGTAGAGACTTACGTGAGAGCGGCGTATAGTGTCATGACCGTCGTCATCTTCGAAAATGTTCCGTTCAAACGTTTTATCTGTTGAATGAATAAGGATTATCAGACAATGCCGGGCTTTAGGTAAGCGTCGGTAATCGGTCAATGTCCGACTGGAAAAGCCAAAAGTCATGATGTCAGAATGAAAAGATAAATAAAACCATTAACTTGAATTAAAAATAAATCTTTTTCGCTTCGGTCTCTTAGCCTATTTTTTTACTTTCCACTTTATGTGTAGCTTCCAAGAATGTTTCTAAGTTCTCTTAGAATCGACTCAGCTTAACAAGTGTTTCTAAGTTCTCTTTAATAGAATCATTTTCTTCGTAACTTTCAAATCATTTGATACAAAACAGAGGACAATATTTAAGATTTTGATGCAAGTTGCACTAGGCGAGGAATAAAGCCACTGGAAGTTTCGCATATCCTCTCTCATTTACTAAGGTAGCATTTTAAAACGAAAGATAGAAAGACTTTTTCCCCCTTCCTGCACCGCCCAGCACAAATTTACAAAAGTTTTTTTATTACTTCTACGTTATCAGCCTTGCTTTGTATATCATTAAGACTAGAATGTCTTTACGACAAAAATGTCTTTAAAAAACCTTAATACAAAGATCTCTATCTGCGCCACAAGTAACAAATTAAAAAAAGCGAAACCTTCTCAGCACCAAACATTACTTCAACTTACCGACAGGCGAGGGTTCACCACCTTGCATCATGGTTAAGTTTCTTCTCAACGTTGCACCAGGCGCTTCGCACAGCGTATCTCCTCGCTCTTCTTCTTGAATGACGGCCGCTAAATCGTACTCGTCTCCGTCACCGTATTCTTCTTCCATATCCATCATCCCGCGTCGTCTGCGCGCGCGGTCGATGAAGTCCTTGATCTCGATGCGGATCTTACGGTCTTGTGCTCGTGAGCCACGAATGAAATCATGCTGTTTATAGGAAAATATAACACATTCACGTGAAAGTTAAAAAATTATTCTCACAATCAGTCCAAAGTACTTGCTAGATCGAATCAATTTTTTTTCCTTTAAACTTGCGAAAGAAATGTAAAGGAGCGTACCTGTAAAAGTTGTTCAGCGGTGGGCCGACGTAAATAATCTTTTATCAAACAAACGGTCACAAAGTCGCGGAATTTCTTAGACCATGACTTGCGTGATTTCAATTTTGGTGGTTCACTTCTTGGGATTAGAAACAAGGCTCTCATTGGATGCATGTCGCATAGTGCTGAAATTTGAAAAAAGGAAATCGTACAGAAAATACTAAAAACGCTTAGTGCATCAGTAACAAGCAAAGCATGTCTATTAGAAGCGAAAAATTATGTCCAAGTGATTTATAACAAATTGTACACCCCGGATTTTCATTATCACATAATTTTTAAAAGTAGTACAACTTACGGGGTTGCGATTCGGCCATTTCAATTGCCGTGATACCGATTGACCACATGTCGCACTGAAATGAAACGGAATCCAATAAGTCAAGAATCGGATGAAAAGAATATAAATAACAAATAAGTTTCAAGAGAGGATTCTCTCCAAAACAGATTAATCAACCTACAATCATGGTCGAAATATATTGAGATTTTAGTGTATTTTTAGTACGTTTTTCAGCATTTAAAGTTCGGGCGAGAATTGCTATTTTAGTACTTCCACTTTCTTTCATTGAATATTTCGATTTTAGAGGGGTTTGGTGGCTTCTAGGCTATATTGGAAGCCTTATTTGAGCAAATTTGAGCTTTTAAATCCTGAGATCCTAAGGTTAAGTCTTAAGTCTCATGTTAAAACTCAGAGTTAAAACTCTACTTTCCAACTGTAGTTTAAGGCGCTTAAAAATCATTTGTGGTGTTTTAAATTTCGCCGGGAACTTCCCTTTGTCTCAAATATTTTGTCCATGATTGTAGCTAGCCCTTCTGTCATCTAATGAATTATTGTTAGTTGAAGTCACTTTTTACGGTCAGCATTACGTCAGTAATAAGCTTTCTGACAGTTCATACCCTGTTATCATAAGTAGCGTCAGGTTGTTCATCGCAGACGATGACTTCAGGAGCCATCCAATAAGGTGTACCGATGAACGTGTTCCTTCGACCAACTGTACGATCAAGTTGTGCACTAACACCAAAGTCAACTGCAAACAAAATGGAAAGTTGTGAGATGTGAGATGAATGTTTATAGGAAGTGCAAAGAAAAGATCATGTTGTTTTGATCGTATTGGAGAATGTTGCGAATGTTAGACCAGCAAGAAGACCAGCTTGATCGAAGATGCAATGAATTCTTAAAGACAGAGGTTCTCACCTAATTTGACTTCAGCGTTTTCGGAGAGGAGAATATTTTGTCCTTTGATGTCACGATGGATAACATGATGGCGATGTAAATGGTTCACTCCCTACAATGAATTTTAAAATACTGTAACTTACAGTGTGGAAAGTGGCTAAGCCTCCACTTCTAAACAACTCACTAAAACATTTGGACAACTTTCACTTCACAAAACAAAAAAGTATAGAGGAGAATACACGATTCTGACAGAAACCTACCTCAAGCACATCTCTACAAATATAACCAATCCAATCTTCTTTCAGTGAACGTGCCTTGGTTGCTGAAAATCATAATAATGAAAGTCGAATTGATATACTACACACGTGATTATCCCAATACTAAACTACTGAGTAAACTTTTCACGGGAAGTTCTGGTTAGCCTTCGAGGTAAAAGGAACAGAAATTTAATTTTAAAAATTCATAGATTGAATTTCAGGGAAATTGCAAACAAAGTATTATTGACCGTAGTCCAATTTTTTTTGAGAATAGTGTAGCGTGGCTGGGGGAAGTATTACTCTTGTTTTTTAAGCCTTTCTTTTTTATCAAAATATTCTTTTAAGTGTTATGGGAGAAGGTTTGACCTACCTTTAACTAAGTCTGTTACAGAACCTGCTCCACAAAATTCCATGACCAACTGAAACATGAAAGGTAAACACAATGATCAGTATTTTTACATCGATAATATTGCAACTCTTTCTGGAGGTAACAAACATAACCGACATGAAAATACCGGTGATTTCCTTATTTTACTAAAGGACTAACTAAGGTATAGTTTTTGGATTTTTTAATTAAGCGTATTTATTAAGGCCTATTAATGTTTAGCATGAATTGCTACATGGTAAGAGAGTTCGACCTACTTCAGTTAATACCTCCTAGACGCGTTCACCCTAATCACGTGTATCTTACCCATAGGTGATCTTCTTGAGAATTCGAAGTGTCTTTTTTGATGAATGCACCGTAGTAGCGTGCAATGTTGATATGGTTGGAGTATTTCCTTAGAACGTTGATTTCTAGTTTGATTTCTTCCTCTTCTTCTTCAGTCACACTCATGATTTTGATGGCAGCCAGTTGACCGGTCCTTCTGTGGCGACCCTTGTACACCTGTCCATAGGTGCCATTACCCACAACTTCGATCAAGTCGAAATATGCTGCAGGATCCTACAAAACCAAATGGTACGGCGAATACAACTTCAGAGAATGATTTTAGGTATTTTTCCATGGGGAAAGAAAGGATAATTGTTGTTGTTGGGGGGGGGGAGGGTTAGGGAGGTTAGCTATATTTATAAGTGCATGATTTCTTGCCCATTTCTTAATATTTACTTCCTGTTTCTAAGGAATTTTCAAACTTATAAAGATTCCCTCTGATATTCCCGGTGTGAAATCCCTGCATAAAAGGCAAGATGTGGAAGTGATTCTTGAGAAGATCATTAGAAGTCTTCCCTTACCTTGATCTATCTTTATTATATATGTGCTTTATCTCAATTCTTGTGACTATGACCCTCGTCTTGATTTGAAAGCTGACGTTTAATCCTCAATTAAATACAATTGATTCAATTGTTTTATAGACAAACAAAAAGTGACACTTAACTATAAAATATAGACAGGATACAAGCAAAGTATCATTGATGTGGGCAAATGGTTTGACAGAAATAACATCTTATCGTTGAGATGTTGAAATTCTTTTTTTTTAAATAAACAGTTATGAATATTTTAACTTGTTTCATATCGCACAACAGTCTTAATTATAAAATCATTATCAAGTTGATATCATTGATGTATGGTTTGAAGATCAGCAATGTCATCTATGATATCATCGATGTTCATTTTTAAGCATGATCTTTCAAAATCAATCACACACATTTTTTATAAGAACAAACTATGAATTCATAAGGCTTCCGTGACCAAAATCTTAAGAACAAATTGAGAATATTTTGAGGCTTTGCAGGCTCTTGAACTCCTGATTTCTGAGGAAAATAAGGTCATACCTGTTATCATAAGAAGATGTTAGGAACATTTGAAGGATGTCAAAGTTTTTGAATCAAAATTTTTTAATGCTCTTATAAAAACATGTTTGCTGAGAACACCCACACTAGTTTAATGAATGATAGTTACCTGTCAAGCTTTTGGGAGATCTTTGAAATTTGAGTTTTTATATATTCTTTTCATTTTTCATTGGCAAAATTTGAATAAGTTTTCATTTAATTTTAATTCAAAGAACCATATTTCTTCCCTAATTTCTTTTTAAAAGTAAATAGTTTTGCAGACATATCCTGCTAAGAATATGGTTTTGAAATAACAACTGAAGACTTTTGAAATACACTGTTAAAAATCAGTATACTTGCAGGCTTCAATTATGAAATTCACAGGAAATATAATGAGAGTATTCTTCTAATTAACATAAAAAAGGTTTTTAAAACCATTTTTAATTTGCTCATTCGTTACAGTAAAAAATAAAATCGGATTTTTAGGAGAGTAATGGTTGGGAAAGTAAAAGTCTTAAGTAAAATAAAATTAAAATGAAAAACACTTACCCTTAGGTTTGATAAGTCAATATCCTCCAGCGAACCCATTATTGTTATTTGAAATTCACACTTTTTGTCACGTCATGTTTTGTTTATTATGTTTCTGTTTGATTAAGTGAATTCAAATTTGTATCTATCTACTGCAATACGAGAGAAAGATAATGTCAATTACATTTCACGAGTCTAGAGTTTTTGTAATCAAACAATGTGCCCACTACATAATACATGTTTGTGCTAATTCAATAAAGAGAATATTAACATGGTTATCATTGGATTTTCCCATGACATCTTGTTATTAATACAAAGTTTGTTAGAAAGGATATTGTAATCTTTTAACAGGAAAGCCAGTGACAACCTTATAAATTACATTCTTCAATCCATGTTTCAAAGTCTTCCAACCAAAGTCACAAAATAAGGGCTTTGAATCTCCAGTGGTGTATTTAGGAATTTTGCGCTCAAGTGACTTAGAGGGGCAAGTCTCAAAAACCTAACAGTTTACCCTAAATTTTCACGACCAATAGCAGCCAGATTCAGATATCAACTTAGGGCTCTAAAATACCTCTATAACTTGAAGTTTATGAATCAGATTGTGATATAATTAAATATCACCCCAAAATCTATAATAACAGAAAATGTATATAATCATGACGTCATAATTTGATAAAAAAACTTTTACTTGGAAAGTTCGGCATCATTAACATGCATCTTTGGTCCAAATTTGACAAAGATTCAACATGTACTTATAGAGTTGGAGCTGTTTTACGATTTATGATGTCATAATTCATTAATTCATTTTTCCTTAATAAAATTTTTTTTGGTTATTATTTAATTACACCACAACCGGATCCTGAAGCCTTAAGGTATAGGTCAACTAAAAATCCATTAGTGAATCCCTGAGAATGGGTGCTATTGAGCGCAAATTTAGGATTCTAAACACGCCCTAAACCACCTGAGCCAAGTAGGTCAAAATTTTGAAGCCAAGTGGTTTCGAGGCTGGTCCTTGAAGAGGTTTGATATCCCTTTAATCTCGTGTTTATTATTTTACATTCCATTGTCATCTGAGTTACTTTGTCCAAGATTCACTTTTGTTTTAGGCGTAGTTTGTATGACACTCGTACTTTGCAATTAATGAGAAATTTTTTACCCTCTATCTCATGTTTTGACTACCATTTTATGCTTTTTAACTTTGTGGTGAAAAAAAGATACTGAATGTCTGTTTTCACATAAAAATGCCTCAAATCAAGTTAAAAGTTTTGGAAAGCTTGAAAATATAGCCTGGAAACTGCTTGGAAATGAAGTTTTATTGAAAAATTGGTTTGGTTCAGGTAAGGTTTGCTGATTTTATTGCTTAAACAGGTCTTCTAAGAGATTACCTTGAGATCAGTGAATAGTAGGGGGAATTTTGTTCGATTTTTTGAAATCGCTCGATTGTTTTGTTAGAAGCACTTGTTATACATTTTCGAAAACTTCAACCTTAGAGAAATCGAAATTACGATGTTCCAATTTTTTTTGGACACTTTTGTGTGATTTTCGGACAAATATGACGGTCTCAGGCAAAAATCATAAGGTCAAAAATTAATGAAATTTTAGCTTGAGAAAACGGAGACCTGTTGTGTATTTTTGGAAAGCTCTCAAAAAATTAAGATTAGAGATATATTGCAAGTATAGGTGATTTTTGTACCTAACTTGAGATATTAACCCTTAGTTGAAAACCGTGTTTTTCAGCCAGAAACAGCTGTTTTGTCCAGTTTTTGCGCTTTTTAAAGTTCAATATATAATCGTAATTTCGATTTCTCTAAGGTTGAAGTTTCCAAAAATGTATAACAAGTGCTTCTAACAAAACAATCGAGTGATTTAACAAAATACCCTTGACTAGAAGTTCCCCTTCAAAATGTCCAAAATTTATGTTTTCCCCCCATCAAATTTCAAATTTTTCATTCCCCCCCATACCTCAAAAAATGGGGCAAAATCAGAATCCTTGCAAAGATAAAAGTTAAACTAATGTCACTTGACCTACTTGACCACCCTAATTGGCTGTTTTGAGTGGGTTGGCATACAATATCATCCTTCAGGATGCAAGGTCTATTTTCTACTTTCCTATCTTCTATTCTGATTTTCTGACTTTTGCAAGTGGTTCTAAATGTTTTCTAAGTAATTTTAGAAATATGCCCGAATATATCTGTGAATTTAGGTCTCCTACTACCTTGGCTTGAACCACCAAATGCCTAACGGCTTGTGTCATCAAGACATGGGAGAAACTGGTTGTTTATAAATAATTGTATGAAGTTAAAAGAAACCTTGATTAAGAGTCTAATCTCAACACTTGGACTTGAAATTATTGTCAAAGTAGGATTTCAAAATAAGTCTAACAATTTTTTGATTAGGATTTAAGTACTCTTAGGTGCCAAATAAACGGTCCCCCCCGCTTGTTAATTTTTCGAAAATTTTCCAACCCCCCCGGACCTTATTAGGACCCCCCCGTTTATTAATTTTAAAGAATATTTTCAGTTGGCTAAAAGAAGTCCCCTTATTTTGCTCCAAAAAGCCTGATTTTAGCCTATATTTACCTTATTTTTGGGTTTTCATAAGTACAATTTCCAACCCCCCCGGCAATTAGGACCCCACCGTTTATTGAAATTTCGAAAATTTTCCAACCCCCCCGTTTATTCGAACCCCCCCGTTTATTTGGCACCTAAGAGTACTGTTAAACCCATTTAGTTGAAATAACCTGGCTATATCTAAGATGAATATTCACCAAACTGTGAAAGGTTGAGGCTTTTCCTAAAAATATAGGCCCTGGAATGGCAGGAAAGGCCAGATAACACTCTCATTTGTTTACATATTCTGTACTTGAAAATAAAGAAATTGTTATAAAATGTCATCTGTTGATGGAAATGACCTGAATTTTTTTTGCAGTTGTTTCCATGATGCCAATGATTAGTTGGCTAGAGAATTTGATCAACAAATATTTTGACAAAAATTAACCTTTAGAGCTCTTAAGTGGACCCACTGAGATTTTTTGAGGCTATAAACTAGACCTACTAAGAAAGCCTTAGTGAAAGTTTCAAAAAATTTTGTTGTCGCTGAAAAAAGATACACCATCTAGAATTTTGCTCCAGATCTGCCAAAATAGCAATTTCTTTGGCCATTATTTGATGGTTACGCAAAAAGAGAAATCCTGAAAATTTTATTTTTGTGGCCAAAACCCACCAGTAAACCAGCCCAGGTCAAAAATTTGCTTCAAAAAAGTCACAAGGATCATCAGCAGACAGCTTAAAGTGCTTCAAACCCAAATTATGCAAAGTTTGAAGCCCTCTTCAGAAGGTGCTAGAGATTTTCGGGGGAAATTTTGGAGACCTAATTTGATTTTTTCTGATTCCCGACAAAAATTTCTTGAAATCCACTGTAAATCAGCTTTCTAATGTACATGAATAAAAATTCATTGGCTTTAAAAATCTGCTCCCCACCAGAGTCCATGATTTTTAGGGGTCAATTTTTGCTTAGTAGCCTATCTTTGAGACGCTGTATCTTCCAAACTACTTGAGATATCAAGGTGAAATTTTAGGGTCTTATTTTCTTGTGTGATAGATCATTTGGTCCAAATTTCAGCAAAATCCAAGAGGGTGTCAAACTTTCTTCATTCTGAAGATTCAAAAAAAGAAGGCTCTTAAAATAGCTCCAAACCCTACTGGGCCATTCTAGAATTTGTCCGTAACAGGGGGGCAGACGACACAGAATTTCAGAGGGCAAAGTTTTCACCAAAATTCAAAATTTCCAAGGCGAGAGAAGAAAATGTACAAATTTCCAGGGCAATTGAATTAAAAACAGCTAAAAAGAGTGGAAGTTCCAAGACCTTTTGCAAAAACTGGAAGAAAAAAAATTTCTAAGGCTAGCAAAAATTTGAAAATGTAGGTTATCTGACACATGGGTAATGGAAATTTTCTAATTGCCCACTGGTGCCGCTAAGTTATGATGAGGCCCCTATGTTATGCTGAGGATCTTAAGTTACAGGGTGAAAGTGCCCCTAAGAAGGCCTTTCTCCAGCTCAACCACTAAGGGGCCACTCATATATTGATTTTTCCCACGCTTAGTGTCATTCTGACGCTAATTAAAAACTCACCCACCCCCTACCCTTAGCATCATATTATAAAATATACCGAAAATCGATGAAAACCTTTTTTCTTTCTCACTTCAAGTATTGATGTTCCACTGCTAGAGAAGTTACTTCCCCCTTCTGCTTGGTACATTTCGCTTGTTTTTTGTATAGGTGTTTTGGTATATATATATGACTTTTACACAGATTGTTTTCCAGACCCACATTAGTTGTTACAACGCGAGAAAAGAAAAGCCCCAAACTTTTTTAACATAATGGGTGTCTCTGAGAGACGGAGAGGCTGGCAGTATAGACTTAAACTCGTATATCAAGATTACGGGATTTCGAGTACGTGGGCCAATTTTACTTTCGTTTTGAGTGGTTTCATTTTCGATTTCAAGCCAACATCTTAGCAAAGGGGTTCTTGCCCATAGTTACATGGGTTTGTGCAAAAAACTAAACATAGAAAATTTTCCAAATCTCCCATTTTGATTAATGCAATGAAAAATGAAACTTTTCTATGTCTTCAAAATGAAGATTTTATAAGTTCTTCTTTTATTGAATGATTTTTTACGGCACTTTGTTGACAATCTAACTCTTGCATCAAATTCCCACTTTCTTCAGTAAATTAAAGATGAGAAAAAACCTAAGATCACGAATTGAAACAAATATAATATGAAGGGTGGGATTTTATAGCCGCCCGTCATGCAAGGCACTGAAAGGCAGCAGGTGCCAAAAATAAGGGCCGTTTGAAATGAGGCTACCTCATTGGTGGAAATTTGATAAACAGCTGCAAAGAAGCGCTGGGAAGCAATCAGTAGAAGAGACCACTCTCGTTTTTGTTGCAGATTTCTATAAAAACTTCTCTCAGGGATTACTTGTCAATGTACACGTACACGTATGTGTTGTGTTAACTTGTCAGCAAAGAGCAACGCGATCTGCAGCTGTAATTATGAAAAATTGGGGAAATTTCAACAACATATTCCGTGAGTGGTCCTAAATCCAACAGCCCTGCCTAGATCCGACCCCCCAAAATAACTGCTATGAAAAAAATTTACGATTACAAACATTCCCTCTCCAAGTTGAAAAATAGTAGACTATTGCAAGAACTCTCGAAACAAAACATTTAACAAGATATGACTATAATGTTAAGTTCAAGATGTCAATTAATGTGATCAAAAAAGTGTGAGTTGTAAAAACAATTACCTCTCTTATTATTCTGATCCGTTGCTCGTTAACAATTTTGTAATAAAAAATTATGTTTTGTATAAGAAGCAATTATTGAAATATCTTGTTCAATTGGTTCAGTGTATCAAATCTCTCCGTTTAGTTGACACGTGTTGACACTTTGGTAAATACATTGCGTCACAAGCAAACCAAAAGGTTTGTTTTTATTTTTGTTTGTATCTTTGAAAGACCCCATCGGATTTAGGCAGGGCTTTCAGATTTAGGACCATTCACGGTTTTAACTTAAAAAATGACTTTCAGTCATCAAAAATGCACAAAAATTCGACAGAAACTTGAAAATAACGTATAAAATCTCTTAAAGAGCATTTCTTCTCAAATATTTAACTTTATTCTTTCAAACCAGATTACTTTCATTTTCTCAGATCCCTCAAAATCCCCTAATTTCTCCTCTCCGATCCAACAAATCGGAATCCTCATGAGTCCTATTGTATTATTTGGTTCTATTCATAAAACGTTGCGTTGACCTTGAACTCAACATTCTAGATCTAAAAAGGATACAATAAAAAGTTTATATCTAGGATAACACTTTTTCAAGAAATTTTAAATATTCTTGAATTTGTGAATCCGATACAGTTGCTCTTGCTGTGGAGATTGAAAAATTGGACTTTCTTATTTATAAATAAAATTCCTACTAGAACATGATGGACCTAGCTACAGTATATAATAAAGAAACATCCCTGAAAACACAATATATAAATGGTGTATCTTTAAGAAGCAGAAGGAAATTTTCAAACACATAGCTAATGACATTTACTTACCTTAAAAAGATGCCTCGTATAGGGAAGCAAAATCAACCCACACAATCAAAGTTACAAAGTATTGGAGTTAAAAATTTTAGGGAGCATTTTTGTTTGAGCTCTTTAGTGCTCTAAATGTACGGGGACCGAGAATAGAGCGCTCCTTCTCGGCTGCTATTTTTTCCGAAGAAAAGTTCAAGATGCAGGAGTTTTAAACACTACGGTAGAGACTTCTGGCTGCAAGCGGGAGCATATTTTTTAGCCGAACCTTTGTTTTTAACGCAATTTTGGCTGGAATGGCGGAGCGAATCGGTGCCACGGTACTATCTGTGGCATTTCTTGTAACTTCTTTCTTAACTCTCAAGGATTTAACTTCATCAAATGATGTTCCAAGTCAAGTAGATGCAGGTAGTCCACACTCCAAAGTACCGTTGGGTCCAACCATAAAATTTTTGATATGGTAGGTCCTTGTTTTTAATAACGTTTATTTTACATCATTCTTCTTATGATTTTACCTAATATTTTCAGTTTTAAAGATATTATCTTTTGACCTTCCTAAGGGGGCGAATAAAAAACCTCTGTTCGTTTGTTAGTTACATAGTAAACTTTCCTTGCAGTTACATCAAAATACCAAAAACATTTTGTTCAACCACCTTCACTTCAAGATAGGCCACCATAGACAGTCAAGAACACCTTCAAATTAGCCTATCATAGGCTGATTAGCCTATCATAGGCTATTTAGACTATTTTATATAGGCTATTTAGCCGAAAATCGATAAAAACCTTGATTTCTGACAAAATATAAATAGTCGCGTCTTCTCTAAGGAATACATGGTTTCTCATTGTCAGAGAAATGCTCATGACAAATTTTGACTTTGGGTAATTTTAGTTTAGGATATATTCCACTTTTTGGTACTGCGCATGCAGTAAATCGGGCCTTTTTGTCAATTCAGCAAAACTTCATTATCAGAAAATTAGCCTATAATCGGTTTGTTAGACGATGGATAGGCGGCAATCTAAAATATGTTCCGTTCTCTTCGCCCGACCGACTCACCTTCAAAACATAAATCCTGAGTCGGACAAGTCGGAAAAATGTCGGAAAAAGTTTTTTATAGCTAAGCACAGGGCTCGAAATAACGATATTTAGGTGGTCGGACACATTGTCCGATCAAAAATTGATTTGGGTCGGACATGTCCTATAAGGCTTTAAGTAAAATGGGTCGGCCATGTCCGATTGATTTTTATGTGGGGTATACTTCAAGTCTAATACAAGCTTCTGATAGAATTTCACATTGATCACGAAGAAGCTAAACAAATGCCAATAATTAATGGTTGGAAGCCCATGATTTTTACTTGAAGTATGCTTTCATTTGTTGAGAAAAAGCATCACACAAAATGAATATCTAACACTAATGATCGCAACTTTGAGAGTTTTTGTGTGTAAATAAAGAAGTTACTAATTCTATGTAAACTATAATTTCTTTTGGAAATTTCACAACGCATCTGACAAATTTTTTGATGGCACCGAAAGTAATTGGGTCGGACATGATGTCCGACTAGAACCGATTTGGGTCGGACATTTCAGCAATTGGGTCGGACAATGTCCGATGTCCGACCGTTATTTCGAGCCCTGTAAGCACTTCTTTGAATCATCATTCGCTACGAGTTTTTGTTTACTTAACCCACATTGAGTCTCGTTTGAGTTTTTTATGTACCCTTATTGAAATTTTCAAGTCGAAATTTGGCAACGCGGTAGGGCCAATACCCCCAGGAGCCGAAAATAAGGTCCACTTTTAAAGTTCACACATGCGCGCGCACATTTAATTTGGCAAATCAAAGATGGCGGTAAGAGATTTTGTTGATTTCCGACTTGATTTGAAGGTGTTTTATGACGCGAACAGAACATATTTTAGATTGTCGCCATAGTAAATTTATTTATATTTCTGTTTCCAAAATTGAATGTTATATCAGTTTAAGTGAAAAAGATTATTTTGGCTTTGGGCAATGAAGTAATGGTGAAAATAGACGCTACTATTTATATTTCGTCAGAAATCAAGGTTTTTATAGATTTCGGCTAAATAGCCTATATAAAATAGTCTAATCAGCCTATGATAGGCTAATTTGAAGGTGTTCTTGACTGATAGAATGAACTTCCTTTTATAGGATGAACCATATTCATGTGGCTTTCAGCCTTGCACTCCATCGCAAAGTGAAGGTGGCTGAACAAAATATTTTTGGCATATTGATGTAACTACCTTGTGATAGTCGTTTTGCTGGTAGGATAGCCAAGCAAGGTTATAAGCTCAAAATATTTTAAGATGTACCGGGTGCACCACAAAAAAGTTTCTCTCTTTAAAAGTAATTTTCTCGAAATCTAAAAATTTTAAAAGAACCATTCCTATTTTATTGGAAAGAAGAAAAATAAACTTAAATTTTGATGGGACATTTATTGAATTTGATTCATTAGATCATGGAGGTAATAAAAATATAGATGGAGATACCACTCCTACTATTCTATTGTATTGTATCGTTGATAGCAAACTGTTGCTTTGTTGCTTTGGGAAAAAGCCATTAATTTTGCTTTTGCTCATGGGAATACTTGAGTCGAAGAGAATTTGAATAAAATCACCCTACATTTTTAATTTGTTCATTGTGCAATGACAGTTTTGTTTATAAAACATAAGAAAACCTTGCAAGAATAAGCACAGAACATCGAATTTAAAATGTTCGCTGCTGAGGGAATCCTCGGCAATTTTTGGCAATTTTTACATATTTACTAATGCCAATCTTTCAACTATATTCTATCAAAATTTTGAGACAGCTGCTATTTTAGATCTAAAGATATTTATAGCAAAGAACCTTCCACAAACATCAAAGAATTCGCAAAATTTGAAGAAGTTTACCCCTCGAAAGTTTCCCGATAAAATAAAAACTTCTTTTGAAATTATAAAGAAATTATTACTCCAAAAAAAATTGCACCTAAAAATACGAGGTTTCGTTGGACAGAATAACTTTACTTTAGTTCTTATAATCTATATCTTGACTGATTTTTGCTATCAAGGATTGGAAATCAAAGGAGGCCGATTTGAAAGAAATTTCTGAAGAGTTTTATGACTTCTCTGGTAGCCTGGGTATCCAGACTCAAAATTTCAGAAAAAAACACTCTTACCTCAACATACAAAGTTTCTAAAATTTTAGAGTCTGGTGCAACTAAAAAAGTCTGATACAGTTTTGAATGACACAGTCTGTGAGTAAACCCTTGTTGACAGAATCTCAAAACTTTGGAAACCCAGGCAGACACACATAACGCCGTGTCAATTCAAGACAGACTTAAGTCCATTTTTTCGAAAATTGACTTAAGACCATAACCCCCTATTTTAGCATGCACGCTTTCCAAAAACGGCCTTAAGTCCATAGAATTCTAATGGGAAAGAGGTGTATTTTGCAATTCAAAAAAAATAAGAATTTAGAAAGTTCCATAATATATCAACCATAAACAGCCTTAAGTCCTAAATTTTAGTGCAAATTTTATTTTCTATGAAGCATTGACATAAAATGTGTAGCCTTAAGTCCAACACATCTCAACCTTTAAAGTCAATTATCTCAAAATGGAAAAAATGGACTTAAGGCTGTCTTGAATTGACACGGCGATAATTACTTACCATAAAACCTCTTTTATAAACTCAATAAACTTTCAAAACTACTTTAAACTACATCAAAGCATCAGCCACATTTATAAAGGCTCCTTTCCAGCAGCCATTTTGTTTAGAAATAAACTTGTGTTTTCTTTTTCATTTGTTTATCTTTTTTTGCAAGGTCAGCTTTTTCCATAAATTATGCGCGCGCATCGAAAAATATCAAATACCCCGCGAAAATTCTGCTCAGTGACTGGGCGCGTACTGACCAATTAGAGACACTCGCATATGCAGGGACAGATATCCCTGCAGACGAGTTACTTCAACCAGACCGTAAACCTGAGACAAAATATTAAAAAAACTAGACGGTGAAATAGTTTACGGTCTGGATATCCAGGCTACTTCTCTGGCTATTACAGAAAAGTTGTTACTCCATCTATTTTTTATTACCTCTATGATTAGATCAAAAGTTATGCTCAATTGAATAAAAAAGTTACTTTTGGAAAGTGCTCAAAAACGTTAAAAATCAACCTATCAAATTATTCAGAAGCATAATTACATGATATATCAGTATTTTTGTTTCAGTCATTAAAAATGATAATTAGCTGTCTAAATGACCGTTTGTTTAAAGGAAGGTTGAAGAAAATTCGTCGAAAATGGCCAAAAAATCTGGTAGAATTCATAAAAATACATCAAAATGGGTTTCGAGGTAGATTCAGCCTTACATAGACTTAATCCAGTCTAGAACCAAAAATCTGAGGAAAATTTTGGTAAAACTAAATCAAATTAATTTTGATGAAGATTTTGAACCCTTTCAACCCTTCAGTTTCAAAATTTATGTGTTTAGTTAATGAAAAATGCTCTTAATCATGTAAAGACTATTGCAATTGCCAAATTTAAAGTAAAAATTTGATAGGTCGATTTTTAACGTTTACGGGCACTTTCTGAAAGTAACATTTTCATTCAATTGGACATAACTTTTGATCTAATGAATCAAATTTAAATTTAATAAATGACCCATCAAAATTTAAGTCTATCTTTCTTCTTTCCAATGAAATAGCTGGAAATAGGAATGATTCTTTTAAAATTTTTAGATTTCGAGAAAATTAGTTTCAAAGTGAGAAACTTTTTTGTGGCGCACCCGGTATATATAGACCGATATCTGTGTGACGACATTTTCACCCGTGATCAGCCATTTACCTAAGAAACGGTGGAAAAAGTTATGTACATGATGATCTAGTAACACCTTGATACCTCAAAGTCTTCAAATATTTTTCATTTCCTTCGTTCAAAAATTTTATTATTGTCAATTTTTTGTGAGCAATTTCTAGCGCATTCGCAGCATTTGACTTTGTTTATCATTACATATGTGGCATTTTGGGTCTGAGGTCACAGTGTTCAAAGGTCATAATTTGAAATCACCCATAACACGCGGTTGTTTTGGCTGCTGGCTGGCTGGCAGTTCCTTTAAGTTTTGGAGTGAAATGGATGATGGATAGAGGTCGGAGGAGAAGAAGAAAACCCAAAAGAAATTGACAACCAACGGACCGACCGACTCACTTTTTAGACCCAACGAGGATGCGAAATGAAGATATTTGTGATTACCGCCTTGAAACAGCCCAAAACAGGCGTAAATCAAGTTTCACTAAACAGATTTTTATGAGATTTTGCCAAATAGTAATTCCCAAAAAATGTGACAGGCTAGCTCTATAGCTCTAAAACAGGATCTAATAACATGAAAACCAGAATATGATTCTTCAAAACTAAGTGCACTTACAAACATCAATATGTCAGATCTAACAAAATTAGTAATGGCGCTGCCCACTATCATCATTGACAATAAAACAAACGATTTTCTGTCAAGAGCCTTGTAAACATTCCAACAACTTCTAGCGAAATGATCTATCACAGCTCAGTCTACCATTTTTAGTGCGGTCCGAGGATTGAGCCGAGAACGCTCGCAGAACGCCCGCGAGCTCCAAACTTCAATTTGTCAATCATTTTCTCAAGCAAAGAGTACGCAAAGCAATTCTAGCTTTTTACGATAGTGCTGTGGATCATCAATGGATAGTATTCAATTATCATTATCCCTTTATTTTCATTCCTAGAACTTTTGCAAAAAAAAGGAAAAATAGAAAACTTGTATTATTTACTGCTCTGTTCACATACTGAATTTGAAAGATCTTCTATGTG
This sequence comes from Clytia hemisphaerica, assembly GCF_902728285.1. Taxonomy (NCBI): domain Eukaryota; kingdom Metazoa; phylum Cnidaria; class Hydrozoa; order Leptothecata; family Clytiidae; genus Clytia; species Clytia hemisphaerica. Next base: position 556,830 of record NW_027104020.1, read on the forward strand.
TTGTTTTTTTGCAAACTTCAAAAAACTGATTTTTGTCCTGCCTTTGCGGGACTTTGGCTTAAGTGCTTGCTTGCAGCATAGGGTACAAAGTCCAAACATGCGTTTCCCGTAATTTTTGTATGAAGAGTTAGGTCTATACTGAGTGAAGGAACGACTTTTGAAAAAATAAACTTTTCTTGATCCGGAAATGTCAAAATGGCAAAAAGGTTCTTCTAATAACAAATAGCATGACATGTTGATCAAAATTAGTCTGTTTTCTTATTATAAATTTCCAAAATGAACCAAAAGAAACTGTTGAATTAACTACAATCAGTGAAAAAATACTTGACACAAAAGGGAAACAAACAATTTGGAAGCGCTCTAAATTAGGTTGGATAGGTAGAGTTTAACGCTAGACATAAGACTTTGAGGATCCAAAAGTTCAAAAATGGTTCAGTAGGGCTTGAAATATAGCCTAGAAACCAGTAACCCTCCCAGATAGAAATAATCGATAAAATCAAGTTGAAGGCCCAAAATTGACATTCTCCTTCGAACTTCAATTTTCGAAAAATGGTAAAATAGCCAAAATTGCCAATATTTTATGACACTGATTGTAGAGAAAAAAAGTCTAATGACAATTAAAAACACCTAAAAGAGCCAAATAAAGATTTATTAAGAAATTGTGCTCAACTCTGGAGTAAACTGGTAGTACTAGTAGATAGAAGGGGTTGAACCTTTAAAAATGGCCTACAGTTTTCATACAAAAAGTTAGCTTGCTTTTTTGAATATTGGAAATCTACCGGAAATTCTACAGCAATTGTTAAATTTGGTATGGTAAAATTCCCTTTAGATATGGCTCATTTCTTTGGAACTCTTTAGAACTCTATCTTGTACTTAGAAAACATCCAGTTACTTTGAATAAGACAGTTTTACAAGGGTGATGGTCGGTTAGATTTCTAGATAAAAATAGCATTTTTTAGCTTTATTTAGCAAATATAAAAGTGCTAGGAATGATATTTTTGAATTAACAAATCTACTGCAGGGGTTTGAATGGAGAAGTCATAAGTGTAAAATGAAAAACCAGACAAAAAGGAGGAATGGCAGGGATTTAAAGAAGAGCAATTTTTTGAATACACCTAGCAACTTTACTTTGAAGTTTTCCCAGCCTTGGCAAAAAGTGCATTATTTTCTTCTTAATCTGCCGCTGCACTTATGCCTGAATATTACTAGGTTCTTTCTTTTAGTAGGACCTTTTTTGCATAATGACATGGCAACTGTGAGTCTTGTTATTTTTCTAGTTATGGATGAGGATACAAAAGGGTATTTGAGGAATACGCTCAGATTATGCAACAGCGATATCCTCAACTATCCATTCATGCTGCAAATTATCCACCACCACCTCTATACAAAAACCTTGCTACCGTTGTAAGCCTTTCTAAATGGGCAGCACTTGGCACCATTGTTTTGGGAGAGCGATTGCAAATATGGCAAACGATGAACATGCAACCACCGTCCATGTATACTTGGGCACAAGAGCATAAGGTAGGTATCACTCTGCCTTCATTGATCCTTGTTATTTTTCTTCCAAACATCTAACCTAGTTTGCAGTTTATGAATTTTGTTCGAAATCCAAAATGTTTTACAAACTTACTTAAATATTTGTAGAATTTATGATTATAATAGTAGCAAAACTATTCAGCAGTATCCCACCAACACTTGTTCTTAATCGTTTATTTTTTTGGCTCACTACATTATGAGAAGTTATCAATGAATAAGAAAATGTATGTTTCAAGGCAATACAATATGGATGAAGATGATCAAGTTTGTTTTTTCTTCTTTTGAACAGGTTCTTGCTTGTTTTGCAACATTCTTCCTTGGTAACTCTGTGGAAGGAGGTCTCGTTCAAACTGGAGCTTTCGAAGTTGAACTGAATGGTAAATATTTTTTGTGTTTTCTCCTTTAATCAAGGTTTTTTCTTTGGAAGCGTTTCATTTAATTTCGTTTATCTGGGTTACTGTGGTTTGTCAATTTGTTGCCTACCTTTTTTTGAGATTTTCATCATTTTAACTTTTGATTTTCATTTTCATTTCATTTAACAAAGATTTTCTATGGAGACTTGAAGGGGGGAAGGTCATTTTGGCTTAGAGACCCTTGGAAAGTCAACTTACTTTTAAAGCTCCTCATTTGCAAAAGCTAATTGTACGAACTGATAGAGCCTCAAGAGTAGTAATCTCCATTTTGTCTCATTTCGTTGATTAAGTAAGTCCGCTGGATATGGATGATACATCTTCAAAAAAGCAAATTTTTATGCTTATGTCAGTATTTTGGAGAAACTTTTTGATGAAAAATATTACTTTCGGCAGATGCGTTTGGAAGAGTAATATCGATTATTGGTATAGTTTATCAGAGTTTATAGGGTTTCCATGCCTATATATCTTGAGATATTTGAGTTTGAAATTCTGCTGATTCAGCAGATAAGGGCCAAAAACACTCAAAACGCTCAACGCCGAGTTAGCAAAATTTCAAACTCAAATATATCGAAATCTAGCCATGAAAACTCAATAAATTATACCTCTAATCGCACGATGGGTTATTTTTTCTTATTTGGCACGCCCTCAAAGAGAGCAATTAATCGTTAATTGCATCCTGTAGAAGGCAATTAATCGTTAATCACACTCTCCAATGCGGCGCCATTGTTTACAAAATTGATTTTAATGATTTTTCTTACATTTTTTTTGCATCGAACGTTTTAATTGCATTCGAAATTTATTTTGTGAGAAAGAAAATCAATAAACAACAATAAAAGAAAGACATAAAGAGAAGAGAAAAATATAAAACTCTCAGTGTAATTTCTGTAATTTACTTTCCGAACTGGGAAAAAGTAGTGAAAGCCATTGTGCGATTAGCTCGTAATCACATAATAACTCGTACAATTCGAAAATTGCACTCATGATTTTTTTGTTTCGAATTTTCCTCGTCCTTTCGGACTCGGTAAATTAATAACAAAAAAATCACTCGTGCAATTATATTCGAATTGCACTCGTTATCATGTGATTACATATACTAATTGATATAACTCTTCAAGACGCATCCGCTAAAAGTAATCTTTTTTCGTCAAAATTTTCTCAAAATGCTGACGCCAGCATAAAAATTAGCTTTTTTGAAGATCTACTCTACACTACATGCTCTCATGCTATCATTTGCAGGTTGGTACAATTAGTTTTATGTAAATAAGGAACTTAAAAAATTGACTTTCCAAAGGTCTCTGGGTCAAAAAGACCTTACCACCTTTAAAGCTCCATAAAAAATATTCCCCAGCTTTGCCAAGTTGGCAAAAACTGGTTTTGAAGTCCTAAGGAACAATATAATGAGAAAATGAAAAATAAACCCATACGGTTGAAGCAAAAAAGGAATTTCACCACTGGATTAATGTTAAAATAATTCTCATTAGGATATGACTCATTTCCTGGGGTAACTCCTGTCCTCCTATACATGGAATTTACACAAGGGTGGTGATCAGTTCGATTTCTACAAAAAACGCTTTAGATTGTTCTGCCTGAACAGATATTCACATTCGTCACATTCCTTTAGAGCAGAGCCCCCTCCCCGAGTTTATAGGGTTTCCATGCCTATATGTATATATCTTAGAATATTTTTGTTTGAAATTCTGCATTGAAATTCCACTACAGTCAGCAAAATTTTGGCAAATTTAAACTTAATTTCGAAAAATGTTTTTTTCAGGTATGCCCATTTGGTCCAAATTGAAATCAGGTCGAATTCCACAGGGCAACGAGCTCTTTGATATCATCAATTCTCAAATGGATTTATCTGGTAAATCCCAATTCACACCACCCAAAGGTAATCCACAGTTCGTTGATACTCCGCCCAAACATGGTGGAGAGGAAAGCCAAGATGTTTTTGACAATGACAACGAGCTCCCTCCCATGAATGAAAACCAACAAGCCGATAGTAATGACTTTGCAGAATTTGATTCTGAAAGAGAAGACTTATAACGAAGTACTTCACAAGATACTATAAAAGTTTTGAGGGTAAAATTATATTAATGTACAGTACTGTTTTTATACATAAATTTTATTACGACTCGGATTTAGATTTTTTTCACTTTCATTTTGAATGTCGACATATATTTTTAATTCCTTTGTTTTAAAATTTTAGCCTTCAGATCAAAGAATAGAATTGTTTTGTTCCTCTGTGATTTCTTGTGTCATAATCAGGAATAAATGAGTTGCTACTACCAGCTATTATCTTTTTGCAAGTATAATACAGATTCAATGACCAGAAAGTTTAGGATAATATATAAATATCATTAGATTTTATTTAACATGTTATGATAATGTTTCATTAAAGTTTTGATGACGGACAACACTTTCAAATACTTTCTTACGTGGTATCGGTGTTGTCTTGATGATGTTGATCACACTAAATATTTTAATGTACTTTTGAATTTTTGTGGAATATTCATTATAATCTTGTTAGATAAAAGATAAAGAGAATAAAAAATTGAGCCTCCTTTGTAGCCTGGGGATGGTGTCTAATTTTGAATCTCAAAAAAGTTAGTACTGGCGGTACTGGCGGATAGCCGAAAAAGTTTTTTCAGAGGGAATTTAATTTGGCGGATGAAGGACATTTTTGTCCAAAAAATACCATTAAAAAAGGAATTACCTGTTTTAACAGCACAATTTAAATTTGGCGGATGACGACAAAAATTAAATTTGGCGGGAACTTAATCTGACGGATTTTGACGAAATCCGCCAAATCCGCCAAATTAAGTTCCCGCCAAAATTTCTTCTGTTAAGGTACATTTTGGGTGGGGTGGGTTTATCACTCATTTCGAGGTACCTGTTACTGGTGGGTAAAAGGGGTAAAAATTTATCAATTTTTACAAATCAAAATGGAAATTTTGCCAATAGATCTTATCGGAGTTTTAAATTTTTCTAAAAAAGTGATGCATTGTGGGATTGTTTCGGGGGTATTACAATAGAAATTTCTTAGGAATTCCTCGAAAACGAAAGTACTCTCGGGTACCTAATAGCCGCTCCCCCCCCTCCGCTAATTAATTTTTCGAAAATTTACCACCCAGGACATTCTTATTCCAACCCCCCCCCCGCTTATTAATTTTTGGGAAAATGTTTTTGAAAGTTCACTTTTTTGTCTTAATTCTGCTGTATTAGCCTCCTTTTCAAACATTTTCCACCCAGGACATTTTTATTCCAACCCCCCCCCCCCGCTTATTAAATTTTTAGATTTTTTCCCACCCCCCGGCTATTAGGTACCCGAGAGTGCTCGATACGGTGGACAAACTCACTAAATTTAATTTACAAATTACACGCTCGTATAACCACGAACGATTTTCGCGGGTTTTCTTTGGATTACGTCATATATCTTTGTGTCTTTAGCTTCACAGTTTGGATTTTTTCTTTATTTTCTTATAAGCATATACTTTATAAGAATCAAATCAATAACTCTTGATAAACGGTGATATATCCTTCGGTAATTAGTTCTTACAAAGTAAACAAGGGATGGCGCACATTTTGAGCATATTTATTTTTCTTATAAGCATATACTTTATAAGAATCAAATCGATAACTCTTGATAAACGGTGATATACCCTTCGGTAATTAAACCTACAAAGTAAACAAGAGATGGCGCACAATATGATCATATTTATTCTTCTTATAAGCATATACTTTATAAGAATCAAATCAACAACTCTTGATAGACGGTGATATACCCTTCGGTAATTAGTTCTTACAAAGTAATCAAAGGATGGAGCACAATATGAGAATAGTTATTTTTCTTATAAGCATACACTTTATAAGAATCAAATCAACAACTCTTGCTAGACGGTGATATACCCTTCGGTAATTAGTTCTTACAAAGTAATCAAGGGATGGAGCACAATATGAGAATAGTTATTTTTCTTATAAGCATATACTTTATAAGAATCAAATCAATAACTCTTGATAAACGGTGATATATCCTTCGGTAATTAGTTCTTACAAAGTAATCAAAGGATGGAGCACAATATGAGAATAGTTATTTTTCTTATAAGCATACACTTTATAAGAATCAAATCAACAACTCTTGCTAGACGGTGATATACCCTTCGGTAATTAGTTCTTACAAAGTAATCAAAGGATGGAGCACAATATGAGAATAGTTATTTTTCTTATAAGCATATACTTTATAAGAATCAAATCAATAACTCTTGATAAACGGTGATATATCCTTCGGTAATTAGTTCTTACAAAGTAAACAAGGGATGGCGCACATTTTGAGCATATTTATTTTTCTTATAAGCATATACTTTATAAGAATCAAATCAACAACTCTTGATAGACGGTGATATAACCTTCGGTAATTAGTTCTTACAAAGTAATCAAGGGATGGAGCACAATATTAGCATAGTTATTTTTCTTATAAGCATACACTTTATAAGAATCAAATCAATAACTCTTGATAGATTGTGATATACCTTTCGGTAGTTAGTCTTTACAAAGTAAACAAGGGATGGCGCACAATATTAGCATATTTATTTTTCTTATAAGCATATACTTTATAAGAATCAAATTAATAAGTCTTGATAAACGGTGATATACCCTTCGGTAACTAGTTCTTACAAAGTAAACAAAGGATGGCACACAATATGATCATATTCACTTTTCTTATAAGCATACACTTTATAAGAATCAAATCAATAACTCTCGGTAGAAGGTGATATACCCTTTGGTAATTAGTTCTTACAAAGTAATCAAGGGATGGTGCGCAATATAAATATATTTACGTTATCGGGGAAAACTTCGTCGGGAAAAAGTATTCGTCACTTGCTGGTAGTTGGTAAACGCATTAAGGCCGGGGTAAATTTTCGTCGGGGAAAAATATTCGTCACTTTGCCAAAATTTCGTCACTTTTCCCCGACGAAGTTTTACCTGATAAGATTTTTTTTTCTATAACAATCAAATTAATAACTCTTTATAGATGGTGATATGCCATTCAGTTATTAGTTCTTAAGAATTAAACAACCATTGTTCGTAAATTGATCTTATTTTTTTAGCGATTTTGAGCCTCGTTGTTCATATAAAAGCGTTTCATCAAGGTTCGATGTAAAGTAGACTTCAGATTAGCTTCCATCTCTACTTCTTGTTTTTTCCCATGTAGTTTAAACTTTAGGCGAAATTTTCGACTTCAAGTCGTCTTACCTTCATGATTTCATCCACTTTATACTTAGTCTGAATCGCAGACCTCTACAAAACCCCAGGTAGTATAGGTCTGCTTAATGATCTACCAACCGCTTTCCGGTTCGCAAAGAAAATCTCGACGAGTTAATAATTTGATTGACATTGATGTGCGCGCGAAAACGATCATTTCGAACGTTTTCAATGGAATGTTTACATTTGAAATTCGAATCCCAGACCAGAAAAACAAAACAGAAAAAAGATAAAAAACAATCTGATGTGCGCATTATGTACAGTCTGTAGATTTATTTTTGACTTTTGCTTTTATAAGATATCTGGTCTATAAATTTATCAAAACTTTTCCATCAGCTCTTCGGTCGAAGCTCAAAAAATACAAAATATGAACACAAAAGTGAAAGAAAACAACCAGAAACACTTCAATCTCTTCAAAGAATTGAAGATAAGTACCTGAAAAGATACAAAGGCCACACAGTATTAAAAAGTGAAATGCCAAAGCTGAAGAAAAGTTCGTTGTTTGTTTTAACATTTAAAGGCCCTTGTTGAAGGAACAACAACACTCCCTTTTGTAGAATCATAAAGAAGTAATGTCAGAAATATTCAATATGACCCCCAAAATGTACTGTACATACATAACTAGAATACCTTGAAATAATCTGCAACATATCTGTAGAACTGACAAAACAATTATCTGGAGCCAAAGTGATCAACGAATCCAGTGTGGTAAAAAATTATACACTCATACAAGTCCAAATTCAAGCATCAAAATGTAGTTTTATGAAGCAAAATTTTGTTGGTGCACACAGAAGATACATCAGGGCACTTAAATTCAATAAATCTAATTTCTCATCTTTTACAAAATCTCCACATTAAACAAGAAAGGAGGACGAAAAACAAGCAAACTTCCTTCCGCCTACTTTTTTTCGAAATTCAAATATATTTTCCAATCTATGATTTGGTGCCTCACAGAAAACTTAAACATTACGTAATGTTATATTTGTAGACACTCGCCAGCTAAAAATGTCTTTAGCCGTATATCGGCTAAAGGCGGCAAATCTCTGGACAAAGGAAATATAGCTTATTAAGCATCCTCTATAAGGAGCACGAATCCGTTAGTGGATGCCAGCAGCCTACTTTATACTTCGATACAAAGCTATCTACAGCTTTGATTTAAATGAAATAACAAGATGACTTGAAGTCGAAAATTTCGCCTAAAGTTTAAACTGCATGGGAAAAAACAAGAAGTAGAGATAGAAGCTAATCTGAAGTCTACTTTACATCGAGCCTTGATGAAACAATTTTATATGAACAACGAGGCTCAAAATCGCTAAAAAGATAAGATCAATTTACCAACAAGGGTTGTTTAATTCTTAAGAACTAATAACTGAGAGGCATATCACCATCTATAAAGAGTTATTAATTTGATTCTTATAGAGTATATGCTTATAAGAAAAATACCTTATCAAGGAAAACTTCGTCGGGGAAAAGTGACGAAATTTTGGCCAAGTGACGAATATTTTTCAACGACGAAAATTTACCCTGGCCTTAATGCGTTTACCAACTACCAGCAAGTTACGAATATTTTTCCCCGATTGCGCTCCATCCCTTGATTACTTTGTAAGAACTATTTACCGAAGGCTATATCACCTTCTATCGAGAGTTATTGATTTGATTCTTATAAAGTATATGCTTATAAGAAAAATAAATATGCTCCATCCCATGTTTACTTTGTAAGAACTAATTACCAAAGGCTATATCCCCCTTCTATCGAGAGTTGTTGATTTGATTCTTATAAAGTATATGCTTATAAGTAAAATAAATATGCTTATATTGCGTGCCATCCCATGTTTACTTTGTAAGAACTAATTACCGAAGGGTACATCGCCGTCTATCAAGAGTTATCGATTTGATTCTTATAAAGTGTATGCTTATAAGAAAAATAAATATGCTTATATTGCGCGCCATCCCATGTTTACTTTGTAAGAACTAATTACCGAAGGGTACATCGCCGTCTATCAAGAGTTATCGATTTGATTCTTATAAAGTATATGCTTATAAGAAAAATAAATATGCTTATATTGCGCGCCATCCCATTTTTACTTTGTAAGAACTAATTACCGAAGGCTATATCACCTTCTATCGAGAGTTATTGATTTGATTCTTATAAAGTATACTTTAGGCGTAGAAACTTTCGCGAGCAGAAACTTAGCGATTTTCGCGGATTTTGGCCCTTTTCGGGAAAGTAAATGTCTTTAAAAATTCTAGGAAGGGCCATTCGCGAAAGTTTATGCTCGCGAAAAATGCTTGACAAAATAGAAAATCTGTAAAACTTCAAACTTTGAATAAAATGTAACTTTTATGCCACTTTTTAGACTAATAAGTCAAAGGACAAATGTTTCAAGCCAACCCAAGAAGTATTTGTGTCTCTAAGCCATTTTTTCATCTGAAAATTCTCAATTTTACGTCTTGATTCGCGAAAGTTTATGCTCGCGAAAAATATTTTTCCGTTAAATTCGCGAAAGTAAATGTCGTGAATTTCGCGATTTTTCATCCTCGCGAAAGTTTCTGCTCGCGAAAGTTTGTACGCCTAAAGTATGCTTATAAGAAAAATAGATATTCTCATATTGCGCACCATTCCTTGTTTCCTTTGTAAGAACTAACTACCGAAGGGTATATCACTGTTTAACAAGAGTTATCGATTTCATTCTTATAAAGTATATGCTTATAAGAAAAATAAATATGCTCAAATTGTGCGCCATCCCTTGTTTACTTTGTAAGAACTAATTACCGAAGGGTATATCACCGTTTATCAAGAGTTATTGATTTGATTCTTATAAAGTATATGCTTATAAGAAAATAAAGAAAAAATCCAGACTGTGAAGCTAAAGACACAAAGATATATGACGTAATCCAAAGAAAACGCGCGAAAATCGTCCGTGGTTATACGAGCGTGTAATTTGTAAATTGAATTTAGTGAGTTTGCACATCGTATCGAGTACTTTCGTTTTCTAATTTTTTTATTACACCGCCGCCGCCGCCGCGAAAGGCTATCGTAATACTTTCGCTAGGCGAAATTAATAATTCACTTTTAGGACCTGTCAAATCCATTGAGAAAGTACCGGGGGAGGCACTCATATGGTCCGACCCACGGCATGTGCCGTCCTAAGGGTAGGTTTTTCAAGACCCTCAAAATGCACTGTAAGGGTGTACTTTTGATAGAGTGCAGAAGGGTCTTTTTTAGCTGGATACACTGTAAGGATGTGTTTGGGGACTGTTGAATTACAATTCTGACAGTGAAAATTTAATGTATCTTTATAGTTTTGACTCTCACTAATTTTGATGTGGATTGGTCATGTGTTTACATCTCAGGATCATTTTTAGGTGGCTTCAGCAGATTAAGTATGAAGTCGAATTACACTGTAGGGTACCTTTTCACTGCTCAAGGACGGCACTGGCAGCGTCCGATATCGAAAGCCATTTACTTACTCTTGGGTACCTAATAGCCGGGGGATTTGGAAAAAATCTCAAAACTTAATAAGTGGGGGGGGGGGGTTGGAATAAAAATGTACTGGGTGGGAAATTTTCGAAAAATTAATTAGTATGGGCCCCCGGCTATTATGTCCCCGAGAGTAGCGGCACATGCTGTCGTTTAGAAATCGAGTGCCCCCCCCCCGGGGAAGTATCATTCATTCTTACTGCTAATTATCTTTTACCGTAGAATTTATGATGACAAAAATTTTCTTGGAACAGTGCTGATTTTCTCCATTTTGCAATTTCGCGCACTAAGATTCTCCAGACTGTTACTGCCGTGTGTAGGCAGCACATAGGACGTAACATATTGGCATTCCTTTCGCTATGTTTCCCAATTGTTTTATATCGATTTTTAATTAGGATAATTATATCGCTAATTTTGCCAGTCTTCCCTTGAGCATTGGGTCTCATTATCTCGCGTTTTGGCTTCTTTGTACTTTGTTCTTTTTATTGTCTATCCTATTGATTCCTTAGCGTCTATATTGGTTACGCATCTCTTGGGAAATTAGAGTTTTTTCTGTAAAGTAGCTGCTGCTGCTGTGTGTCCATGTAAACTGACGTGTTGGGTGGTACCATCTAGTGGTTTTTAGACAGTGATTTTAGTAAGTAGGTAATTTTTGGATTTTGGTTTTGTCCCGGTTTTGTATATAGCCTCTCTTTAACTATCACTGTCTGCTCTTAGCCTTTATTTTCTGCCTATCCATTTCTTGCGTATTTCTTGGATTTTCAGTTTCTCACTCGGGTGTTTTTGAGATTTTCTGGTACGTCTACCACACCGACTGCCTGTATATATTTCTAAGTTTAGGTTATTTATGTTAGTGATTGTAACACTTGATTTTTGTGTTTATTCTAGCCGTTTGCCAAATATCATTCGCGTTCAAAATCATATCCTATTCGTTGGACCCTTTTTGGTAACCAGTCTGGTCAACACTGACTTTTCCAGAATTTTCCGATACCTTTCCCGGGATAGTCGGTTATGAGAATGGAAAGGCTTTTCTTCTAAAGGTACAGAAAATCTTCTATTTACTTACAAAACAGCCCAACTCTCCAAAGCTTGTTCTTCAACTTCCAAGAGATTTGGTCTTTTTTCGCGTAGAAAAGTGGCAGTGGAATCTTAGTGCAGGAAAGGAAATCTTACGCAAAACGACAGCAATTCTGTAATAAGGGGGGCGTACTGGCGTACTGTATTTCGGAATTGCGGAAATCGACCCTTTTTCCTTCGGAATTTCGGAAATCGGGCAAAATTCCTTCGGTATTTCGGAATTCTGAAATTTCTTCGGTATCGGAAATTCTGAAATTTTTGCTTCGAAATTTCGGTATTATAAAGTTTTCATCCCCCTTTTTCGGGGGAATGAAAAATTAGTTTGATGAAAAATTAGTCAAAACGAGGAAAAATACCCAAACAAAACGGTATCGGAATTGCATATAATTTTTTACGGAATTTCGGAAATTTAGGCAAAGCTATTCGGTATTTCGGAAATCGCAAACCCCGTACGCCCTCTGTAACGTGTTAATGATTTTCGACACTATTCGTATTTTAAACAAAACAGGCAGAAAATTGTTTTTGAAAGAAGTAAGTCTTGATAAAAGTCCTGCGAAAGCTATAATCGCTAGCAAAAACAAAAACGCTGCAAACAGGCTACAGACAAGTACCAATATTCTCATATAAAAGTGCTTACTCTTAGGTGCCAAATAAACGCCCCCCACTTGTTAATTTTTCGAAAATTTTCCAACTCCCCCGGACCTTATTAAGACCCCTCCGTTTATTTATTTTTAAGAATATTTTGAGTTGGCAAAATGAAAGCCCCTTATTTTGCTCCAAAAAGCCTGATTTTAGCTTATTTTTGTGTTTTTAGAAGTACAGTTTCCAACCCCCCTGGCAATTTATTTATTTTCAACCCCCCCCCGTTTATTAAAATTTTGAAAATTTTCCAGCCCCCCCCCCGTTTATTTGGCACCTAAGAGTATTGAGAAAAATACATGTATATATCATGAGCATTAAAATGCAGCTTGTACAGCTTTATTGCCCTTAAAAAGTAGGATTGTTGAATCCTAAATATGACCTATAGTGGAGTAAAAAGGAAAATAATTTATTAGTACGTTCTCCTTCTGTCTTAAGTATACTTGCTTTATTGGAATAAATTTTCGCTGGAATCGAACTGCGTAGTTTGAGGGCATCTGATTTCAAGCTTGTCAAAATACATGTTTTTTTATAAGCATACAAAAATCTAAATGCTGGCTCCGAAATGCTTAGATCGAGAGATTTAGAAAGCTGAAAAATGCTTATATCCTAAGCAAAACTTTAGAGAAATTTCAAAAATCCGTAAAATTCCAGTCAAAAGCAAACAAATTCTGAAAATGAAAGCTCAAGATAATGTTTAGCATACCAAACTTTTGCCATATATGAGCCTAGTTATGCTTATAAAGAAAAATGCTTATAAAGAAAAAAAGTACACGTTATTAGCGCTTCTTTGATGCCAACAAACAAGGTCTCCATGTAAGGATACATTTAGGCGACCTATATTACATATGTTATATGTTATATGTTAGAACTATATTAAAAATAGCTCAAGTAAGGATACTACAAAATTATTTCTCATTTAATAATATGAACCTAATATCCCGCAAATTTGAAACTACAAAGTCAAACTTATCTTTTCAAGAAGTTCATCGTCGATGTAATCCTTCTTCCCTTTTCAACTTCGTGAAAAAAATTGCTTTTTCCCTTGTCCCTTGTCCCCGTCTCCTCTCTTCCCTTTTCAACTCCGTTAATCTTACACTTTTTCCCTAGTCCATTCTTCCCTTTTCAACTTCGTCAATCTTATGCTTTTCCCCTTGTCCCTTTCAAACTTCGTCAATCTTATGTTTTTTCCCTTGTCCCTTTCAAACTTCGGCAATCTTATGTTTTTTTTCCCTCGTCCCTTTCTCTCTTCTTCCCTATTCAAATTCGTGAAAACCATGCTATTTTTCCCTCGTCCCTTTGTCCCTTTTCAACTTTGTTAATCTTACGCTTTTTCCCTTGTTCCTTCTTCCCTTTTAAACTTTGTCAATCTTTATGCCTTTTCCCTTGTTCCTTTGTTCCTTCTTTCCTTTTTAACTTCGTCAATCTTATGTTTTTTTCCCTCGTCCCTTTATCTATTCTTCCCTATTCAAATTCGTGAAAACTATGCTATTTTTCCCTCGTCCCTTTGTCCCTTTGTCCCTTTTCAACTTTGTTAATTTTACGCTTTTTCCCTTGTCCCTTCTTCCCTTTTAAACTTTGTCAATCTTTATGCCTTTTCCCTTGTTCCTTTGTTCCTTCTTTCCTTTTTAACTTCGTCAATCTTATCTTTTTTTTCCCTCGTCCCTTTCTCTCTTCTTCCCTATTCAAATTCGTGAAAACCATGCTATTTTTCCCTCGTCCCTTTGTCCCTTTGTCCCTTTTCAACTTTGTTAATCTTACGCTTTTTCCCTTGTCCCTTCTTCCCTTTTAAACTTTGTCAATCTTTATGCCTTTTCCCTTGTTCCTTTGTTCCTTCTTTCCTTTTTAACTTCGTCAATCTTATGTTTTTTTTCCCTCGTCCCTTTATCTATTCTTCCCTATTCAAATTAGTGAAAACCATGCTATTTTTCCCTTGCCCCTTCTTCCCTTTGTCCCTTTTCAACTTTGTTAATCTTACGCTTTTTCCCTTGTTCCTTCTTCCCTTTTAAACTTTGTCAATCTTTATGCCTTTTCCCTTGTTCCTTTGTTCCTTCTTTCCTTTTTAACTTCGTCAATCTTATGTTTTTTTTCCCTCGTCCCTTTATCTATTCTTCCCTATTCAAATTCGTGAAAACTATGCTATTTTTCCCTCGTCCCTTTGTCCCTTTGTCCCTTTTCAACTTTGTTAATTTTACGCTTTTTCCCTTGTCCCTTCTTCCCTTTTAAACTTTGTCAATCTTTATGCCTTTTCCCTTGTTCCTTTGTTCCTTCTTTCCTTTTTAACTTCGTCAATCTTATGTTTTTTTTCCCTCGTCCCTTTCTCTCTTCTTCCCTATTCAAATTCGTGAAAACCATGCTATTTTTCCCTCGTCCCTTTGTCCCTTTGTCCCTTTTCAACTTTGTTAATCTTACGCTTTTTCCCTTGTCCCTTCTTCCCTTTTAAACTTTGTCAATCTTTATGCCTTTTCCCTTGTTCCTTTGTTCCTTCTTTCCTTTTTAACTTCGTCAATCTTATGTTTTTTTCCCTCGTCCCTTTATCTATTCTTCCCTATTCAAATTCGTGAAAACCATGCTATTTTTCCCTCGTCCCTTTGTCCCTTTGTCCCTTTTCAACTTTGTTAATCTTACGCTTTTTCCCTTGTCCCTTCTTCCCTTTTAAACTTTGTCAATCTTTATGCCTTTTCCCTTGTTCCTTTGTTCCTTCTTTCCTTTTTAACTTCGTCAATCTTATGTTTTTTTTCCCTCGTCCCTTTATCTATTCTTCCCTATTCAAATTAGTGAAAACCATGCTATTTTTCCATTTGCCCCTTTGACAATTTTTCCCTTTTCAACTTTGTTAATCTTACGCTTTTTCCCTTGTCCCTTCTTCCCTTTTCAACTTTTTCAGTCTTATGCCTTTTCGCTTCTTCCCTTTTCAACTTCGTCAATCTTATGTTTTTTCCCTTGTCCCATTCTCCCTTCTTCCCTATTCAAATTCGTGAAGACCATGCTAGTTTTCCCTTTGTCAATTTTTCCCTTTTCAACTTTGTTAATCTTACGCTTTTTTCCTTGTCCCTTCTTCCCTTCTTCCCTTTTCAACTTTGTCAATAAATAGAGAAATAGATTTAATCAATAAGGCATCGAATACATCTTCCACCCCCGTTTTTTATTTGCGACAAATCAATCTATGGTTGGCTTACCATGCAGGCGCATGTTATGCAGGGGTGTCGCGCCGCCTCTGTGTAATCAATATGTAACATAGTTTGCACCCCTCCTTAATAAATAGAGGAATGCCAACTTCTTTTGGGGACCTTGTGTTGTAAACATAATTATATATTTTTTTTCGTTTAAAGGTTGTTGATATATGATGTTTCACTCCCAAGTAAGAGTAATTAACCATCTTAAGACACTTAAGGTCCGTCTGGCGTTTTTAATTATCCATTTGTAGTTATTTGGCACCAAGTCTGGGAGCATATCAAATCCAAAATAAATGGAAATTCCCAACACAGAAGAAGAGTTTTGAAAGTAACAAAGAATAAATTGCGGGTATTTTAAATTTGGTCATCATTATTACAAGGACAATAAGCTGATGTCTTTTCTAAAGATAGAGAAATAATATTTATAGATATGTTTCAAAATTTGATTTATTCTAAACTTGTTTTTATGAACTCGAATTTAGAAGACCAATTTTGTAAACCCACCCCGGTGGAGGCACTTGAGCTAAATGGCCTACCATAGGTGCGGCACTTAAGGATCATCAAAAAAAGGTCTGAATAGAATGATCCAAGTGTATTTTTTGTCGATTTCTTCACTGTAAGAGTGTCAAATTTCTTAGTTTATTTCTGCACTGCAAGGGTCTGATTTTGGAAGCCAAATTTTCTGCCAAACGTATCGTCGTTTTCAGATCGAGTGTCCCCCCTCCGGGAAACCTACATTTTTACCTCAGTATTTTCTTCAATCTGAAAATTTAAGAACATCACTACGTGATAAAAAGTCGAAAGAATTAAAGAACAAAACCAAATCAAAGTATGTCATATAAAAAGTATTAAAATACTTTCACTTACTCCAAGACATAGTTTGACGAAATGGTTGCAAAATCTGAGAGTATTGAGAAGATTTTCGAAACTATTGCTGATAATATATCATCAAGATTCGAAGTAAGTATCGTCGCACAATTTTCCAGGCTTTTAAATGTTGCAAGACTTTGCACATACTGCCTTTCCAAATTATGCTGGATTTAATACCAATGTATTCTACTGTGACTTGCTCTGACAGTGGGTCTAACATGAATCTAAATTATTCAGACACACCTGGAAATGAAATTGGATATGCATGCTGATGTGAAATTTTATCTCAATGGGGTAAGCTCTAGTTTGAAGTTTATTTCAGAATATGCTAAAAGTATTTCAAGATTTTCAAAATTGATATAAATTTGTGATACAATGCTTTTTTTGCAGGCGATCACTTCAGATTGTTTACAAAACATAATTTTGCTCTCTTAAAACTATAATATTTTTATTGGTACTTTAATCTAAACAATAAGGACAACGATGACGATGAAAACCACAGCAATGACGATGAGGAGCAGTCGGTTTTCGGTCAAACTGGCAATAACGAACAATCTAATAATGACGAAAGCAGTAGTGAAGAGATTGACGAGGTTTTTCTATCTTTTATGACCAGTAATATCCTTTTGCGAGGTAATACGCCCGTAATAAAGGGTTTCACTTTTGCTTGCCGTGAACAATGTGGAATGCTAAATGTGCAGCATGTTCTTCAAAGGTTTGATAACCAAAGCCATTTTGCCCCTGAACTGTTCAAATGTTCAAAGATAAGATTCTTCAGATGTTTATTCTTTTGGTATTCTTCTACAAAAGATAACGAAGAGAAAGCTTTCCTTTAAATTGAACGATGTATTGAAGGGGCGGCTCGAAGTGATGATACAGCATTGTTTGGAAAAATCTCCAGGGAAAAGATTACCTCACCTATTTTTACCAGACAGATTAAGAATAATCGTTGAAGCCTCTTGAAAAGGTTGCATCTATTTCAACGGAAAATGTTCTATGCCAAATACCTTTAAGGTGCTAACTTTCTCGCAGAAATCGTGCGCAAACAACAGTAAACGAGTGAATATTTATACTCTATTTTTAAACTGTTTTACCGGACAAGAAAGTCGTACCAAATTTTCTAACTTATGTTTTTGGTTTTTCAAAAAAGTGTTCCATTCTAAAAAGAGAAATCCTAAATTGCTGACAAGATTGAAGTTTTTTTATGAATTTTCGAAAAGAAAGATTAGTTGTTAAAATACAAGAGTTAATCTTTTCTTAATTATTATTATATTTGATTCTTTAGGCAAAAGCGCGGGGAAAAAAGCTGATATGCAGGGTGATAAAATCATTTTCAGCTTTTTTAGCCTCGTTTCCATTCAGACTTTCGTCGTCGTGTGCAACTGTCTTCCTGCACCCGACTGTCTGTTGGAAGCATTACGATATGGATTCATTCCAAATCTCTTTTTAAATCGAGCTCCGGCGTGTAAAACAAGTAGGATATTTTTAATACGAGATAAAGACGTCATTTCTATCAGGGAGTATCCGGGTCATAATTCCCGGGATTGTGACGTCGTTTTATTTGGAGCCTCCGAAACTCCGAGGTCGTCGTATTTGGAGCCTCGGGAATTCGATGTCGCCGTATATTGAGTGATTCGAAGCTGTCGTGATCGGAGCCTTGGAAATTCTGAACTTCGTAAATTGAATCTCCTGAATTAAATCTGGTCAGTATTTTCTTATAAATCTGTAAAAATACAACAAAAATCCATCCAATCGGTAACCGATTTTAGTACACACACAGTAAAATTGACTCAGGGTTTGTAACGGATTGACGATATTGGTTCAAACTGAAAAAGTAAATAACTTGTGTTCAAATAATTGAAGAAAAAAATGAAAAAATGACTAAATCTTACTTCTAATTGACAAAGGAATTTAAGTCCGAATAATGTCTAAAGTAAAATTACTGTAAGTCAAAAATGACGAGAAAAATGAGTTAAAAAACTCAAAAAATATCCTAACTTAACAGGGGGAAGGACCCATAAAAAATCAAAAAATCTTGAAAAAAATATTTACGGAACGTGCGTTTGAGCGCACGCAGCGCGCTCAAACGCGCGTTCCGCATTCTTTGGCAAGATCTGCGTACGCGGGACGTAAATTTGTATATGTTCGAGAAATGCTACCGATTTGGTTCACGAAAAAACCCCGAGCAAAGTAGACTTTTCCTTTTTTATAAAATGAAAGTGTTTTTAAAATTGTATCGAGTTTGACTATCTAATCAAGTGCAAGATGTTTGTTTTTGTGTCGTTGCTGCTACCAAAGATTTATTATACACTGGATAAACGACTCATAAAACGATGGAGAGCGATCATTGTATTTTCATTGTTTCAGAAAACAATTGATGTTCTAGCTTTGTCCGCAAAGGACAACTGTCATGGCGGCTCGAAGATGTCTGATTTTTAAAAATGTTTATCAGTCTTATTTTTAAAAAGTTCTCTAGCTCTTTCTTTTTGTACATTTGCAGAAAATCAACATAAAAGGGGTTGCGGAACGAGCGTTCTGTTTTCGCAAAGCGAAGATATCTTAACATGAGCAAAAAAATTGACTTTGATAAGGATCCCCATAAAACTTTTACGAACATAGTTTGGATAAAAATTTTGGCATTAAAAATCGGACCCTACACAGTGGAGGCAATATTTGGCAAAAATAAGCTTAAATGGATCCTATACCTTTATTAAGTTGATTTTGATATAATAAAAGAAATCAGAAGGATGCGTGCAGCCTCATACGCTTATTATGACATTATACAGAACCCGAAAAATAAACTTTTTAGAGGTGGTAGTTAATTTACATGAAAAGTCATTGTATTTTTTGTTATAACTTTTACAAAGGAGACAACTAAATTTAAAAAAAATCAAAAATATGTTAAAAAGATTATAAAATTAGGACGGATTGGTGTAACGTTATCCCATGGCTGTGTCGTAAACCTGAAAGTTGGAATTTGATTTAGTTCTTTTACAGGCCTGGCCGGCCTTGCGAACTCTATTTTTGTTATCTTTTTCATTCTGTTACTAAAACTACCACTCTAAAAATACATGATAATTGCCAAATATCGGTTACATTTATTGTTAAAATGAACTCTAAAATACATAATAAATTGCCAAATATCGGTTACAGGATTCTGAGAGGTGATTCGCTTATTTACTAAAGTCCATCTTTGTCATGAGCTTCCATAAAAAACCATTGATAAATAAAATAAAATGCGAGAGAATCGGCCAACAGTCTTTAGGGTCGATCGACATGCAGACAATCTTTAGGATTCACCGTTCGCAATCACCAGACGTTGTTACAATCTATGGAAAATAAATACCGACAATGAACAATTCGTAACATGTCTATTTAAAAGGCAATAGAGACAATAGGCAGCTACTAAGTAGATCTTTTAGAAAGAAGTGTTGATATGATTACATAAAGCCATGCGTTTAACTTGCATTTTCTCGATTAACTTGCTTTTAGATTGATAAATATCTCCAAATGTCAGGTTTAGTTGGTTCACTTTCGTCCCCCATGAGATGCATAATTCTTTCATATACTCACTGAGTAGACCAGATACGTTAAATGAGTATACATTGAAATCTATTCATCATCGACGATTTGATCATATTCAATGTCTCTTGAACTATCTGTTGAAACGATCGGGCAATATCAATATAAGCTCGACATCTAAATATTGAATTATCTTCTGCCATCGTAACTTTAACATGGACCAACGTCTTCAAAGGTTAACAAACCTAAAGGAGGATATTAAGAAAGTGAAGGTTGATAAACCATGTGAGAACCTAGTCTCTGTAACAGTTTTCTTTATAAAGTCGGTTCTAGTCTCTTCCTTTTGAAATAGTGAAAGTTCCTCTAGGAAACAAATGACTGATTTTTGTCATTTGATATGTTTTCAAAAATTGGGCAAATAAAGGTCGTACACATACATGCCTGTGCTGTGAAGCAATATAATTTGTAATAGATGGATTTCTTATTAATTTTCATTACTAATGTGCATTTTGTATAATCTAGCTGTAAAATAAGAAAAAGAAAGACATCAATATTTGTAAATAAACGGTTATCAGAATGATTATGAACAATAACAGCTGCATTTGAATTCGAAATTTGAATGAATGTAGAAGTCCAGAGTACGAAAAATGTGAAACCGAATATATCGACAAAATGATAATTTCTTTCTTTAAATAAATAGAAGGCTGACCGCCGATATTATTGTCAATTATAACGCACAATAACCCAATTAAATATATATTAACATATTTTATCATTTTATTAACAAATTTTATCCATGCAAATATATTAATAATACAAATTCATCCCTATATTTAACATTAAAATATATCATAACAGCAACAAATAGATTTTAGAGCCAAACAATCAAATGAGGTTCAAGTATCATAGATATCTACTATAAACTGAGAAAACACTTTATATTTATATGACGAGCAGAAATCCCACCTTAGAATACAAGAAAAATTAAGCTTTTGTATGAGTGTGATCATGCACTTAAAAGATTTATTCTAGATGACTAATAGATTTTTCAAAGACGGTCACCGGTGGAACCCTCCCCATTTACATTCACATTAATCAGGTTTTTGAACGTCACTTGGGCACATGGTCTATCTGACCTATAATTTCTCAATTCCAATGGTCTCCTGTCGTATGGCTTTGGTCTCCAAGAGTCGAGAAACCCATCCCTGTCCACACCACCGTTTTTCAACCACCACTTGTATGAGGCGTAAGTCTTTGGACCCCCTTCTTGATCCCTCATGATCTTATACTTTTTGAATGTCAACAACTTGATGGGTCTTACATGCTGAATTTTGTTTCCTTTTTCTCTATTTTCCTCATTCTTTTGTCCATCTTTATTTTGGTCATTGTTCCCAACAACCCGAACTATCTTTGGTTGTTGCCGTTTATATTTTCGATTTTTAATTCGGATCTTCTCATTTTTGTATTTCTTTTTATCCTGTTCTTTCTCATTCTTCTTGGGGTCCTCTGCTTGTGTCTGTTTTCCTGCTTCTCTTTCTACCTTTTCACTTTCTTTCACTTCTAAGTCTTGTTTCCCTTCCTTCTTTCTGGCTTCATCTTCTTTCATTCTGACTTCATCTTCTTTTTCTCTCACCTCTTCTTCATTCTTTTTCTTCTCATTTTCAAGTTCTTCCTTTAAAAAGTCTTCTGCACTTGTAGAATCTATTGACATGTTAAAAATTTCTTCTTTATCTTCATCCATATTTAAACTGAAATGATAACAGGCATGTAATGACAGTACACTATAAACGATATTCCGGATCGATCGATTAAAAAGGATTTTGATGTATGGAAGTTCCACCTTTTATAACAAATACTCCTTCCCAAAAGAAACACAGTTTTAAATTCATATCAAAATAGACAGCTGATGAAAAAGTCTTTAATGAGAGCGAAATTTCTGATAACACAGTATTTCTACACCTTGGCTTTTAGTTTATATTTTCAAAGTCAAATATTTCTTCTGCAACATAATTTAAAGGCTAAGTGCATATTCTGCTTAATTTTTGACAGTTTTCTGAAAGATCGAAGACTTTGAAAATATGTAACAGGGTACACCACGTGAAGGATAAGCCATAGGATTTTGTACCCCACCCTAAAAATATATTTACAAATAAAAAAAGAAGATTTTCAGGGTACAAGGCTGCTGAGCTGCTGTTGACATAAAAAAAGTTGATGTACCCCTAAAACAAACAACTATCAACATGTTTTAGGGTGGCATAGATAAACTACACCACTATGAAAACAACTATCAACATTCATAGGTAAAAACTCTGTATGTGACAAACAACTATCAACATGTCACCAGAGGGTGGAAACAACTATCAACATCCACCTTTGATGGAAACAACTATCAACATCCATCAATCATCAACTTAAAGTCGTTTTCAGCAAAACAAAGAAACAGCCTTGATTTAAACTAATGATAGTGAGGCAAATTCAATTACATGTTTTAACAGTTCCTTTTCAAAAAATTTAATTACATGTTTTAACAGTTCCTTTTCAAAAGAAGAAAAATTGAGCTTAGATGATTCATAGCCTTCAAAATACTGCCGAATTAACGTTTGCTTGAGTTGATTTAGAGCCTTCATTTTCCCATGTTTAATTGTTTTAATAGTTCCTTGATTGAGATACTCAGAATTCTATCTTTGAGCTGCTGTTCCATTCATAACAGTAAGAAAATGTCATGCATTGTCAAAAGGTCTTACATCTCTGTTTTAATGCAGAATAAATTAAGTTATAATTGTTTTAAGGTTTTATCAGTCTTATTTATAAAACATGTAATTGAAAACGCCTTTCTATGCTAAGCAGAAAATTTAACAATCGCATAAAAAAAAGCATCACGATGCCCTGAAACGATGTTGAGGCAATGTGATCAAGGGTCTTGAAAACAAGTTAGACCATCATTGACAAAGCGATCAAATTGACATAATAGTTCTCTGTAAGTATTCAAATCGCTGTAATGGCCAAATGTTTGAAGAGTCTCGCCACTCAAAATTTTCAATCTTTCTTCTTCTTCCCTTCTTCGTGGCATCCATGGATGATTATTGATATAATTTAGCCTATCATATGGCACTTTTTCGACCAAAGCAACATTTTCTAGTTTAGATGCCCTACTGAGGGCTGTATAAGTTATGCCAAGGTTAAGTTTCTCCATAAAAATCTCTTTATTTAACTTTATCCGAATATGAGTACATGGCTCATTAGGACCTATTGTCATACCTTGGCTTTTTGATATAGGTATACAATAACCAGGCATCAAGGGCAACCCCCTTCTAGAGCAACAGTTAGTATCACAGCGTGCTTCATTGACAGGTATAGGAACCCATGTTGGGTGTTCTTGAAGCCAGCTTGGGCCTTTGTATCTTGGGAAATCTACAACAACTGCTTCTGGAAATGATGGAGGTGCTTCTCCCTCAGCATATAATATTGCAATCACTTTCCCAATTGCTCCATTATTCAATCCAAGAGGTGTTAAGCTGAGCTGATTTTTAGTCAAAAGCACACGACTTCCAACAGCAATGTGAGAGGTTGCAGGAATTTGACCCATCTGATTAACAGATTGAGTGTGATGACGACCTTTTCCTTTGCTTGGTATAGTAGCAACAGGGATCCCCAAATCAGCTAGTTTGTTGTGGTTCTCAACATTTACTTCTTGCCACGTTTCCATAACGGTCAAACATGTGTCTGATCTAAATCCCTCTTTGGCACTTTCAGGAAGCTCACCTTCATATCTTGAATTTATTGTCTTCCAGTCATTCAAATTGAGTTTACCCTCTCTGATTCTCAGCAACATTTCCAAAAAAGACAACTGATCTGGGCCTTGTCGCATAGTTTCATTTAACAGAATACAATGTGAAAATGTACGATAGATTCCATAACCGGCAAGCTTATCTGGGGCGTCTGAGGATAATGGCTCAACATGCAAATCATGAGAACCAACTGGACCTAGCTGGCCTAAATCTCCAAAAAAATTGACAGTTGGTATTGCACCAAAGTTGTTGAAAAAATCACATGTTGCCTCCTTAAAACGTTGACTACACCATGCTAACATACGATGACTATACATACCTCTTTCATCTAAATTCAAGGTCATCAATTTCATAGAATTACCTTCCAGAGTGCTACCAGTTAGTTCACGTAAGGCAGTGAGAGATATGCTATTCAATGGCTTATCAGTTAACTGTAATGTTTTGGATTCTTTTTTCTTCACTCTTGGGATGCTTGTTGTTGAGTGAACAGTTCGTCCTAAGGGTAGGAGAATAGATGCTGCTCCAGTAGGTGCTAAATTCATTACAGCATTGTTTCGATTGCAAATTCTTCGCGACAAATAGGTCAAGGCAACAATTGTAAATGTTTTACCACTTCCAGCCGTCCCCTGCACTAAGAGACGCACTTTGTTTTGGTGTTCATTATTCACAACAGACATAATATTAAGAATGTTAATAGCTATTATTACTCTTTGAAGAGCATTAGCCTTCAATAAATCAATATTTGGTGGCAAATCACAATTCTGATTTCGAGCATGTTGCTGTGCAGCTGCCACCTTTGAGATGTTTTCTAGCCAATCTGAAGAATTATCAGGCCAACCACCTCCAAAAGATTCAATTGCATACTGATGCCAATCAAAACCTTCTCCACCATCAGGCAGATCTCTAAAAGCATTCAAATCTTCAAAATCTTGGGGTCTATTTTCAGCCAAGTATCTTAAAAATTCATGTTCGTTTCTGATTTCATTCTCAAACTCATCTTCAGATCCAGATTCGTGGTCAATAGAGCTATCATCAACATCAAGGTTTTTCCTCTTTTTTGCTCTTTGACGATCCCTTTCTAGCTTTTTGTCATGCTCTGATTTTGCTTTTTTGACAAGTTCTTTCACAATCATACGCCATTGTGCCATTCTTACATTATATTGACATTTGTTTATTGTTTATATTTTTCAGAGTTAACTAACATATTTACAAGAAGAGGTTTTATTATATAGTTGCATTCAATCAAGGACTTCGATTTGATCTTCCCGTTTACTATTTTGTCGTGGTGACAGGTGCGAGATTGATAAATCCTAAAAGTGACATTGAAAACACACAACATCATTATTGACATTGTTGGGAGTATAAAAACAACCTCTTCTTGACAAAATGGCTGACCATTTCCGTCCACCGAAACAATGGTCGTTAACTGAAAATGAAACTATCACCTCCTTTGCCAACTGGCAATCAAATATGCTTTACCATCTTAGCCTTTGCAACGATTTTTCGTCATTCCTTGAGGGAGAATGGTCACCCCAATCCGTACAAAACCGAGGATTAACCGATGACCCAGCTGATGCTCCTAATCGTAAGACCGCTGTTCAGAAAAAGATTATGCTAGAACGTATGTTGGGACTTATTGCCCAGTTCGCACCGTCTTTACTCCGGAACGAAATCATTAAGCGCTCAACTAGTCTCTCCTGGATCTGGCAAAGGATTAGAAAACATTTCAACTTCGTCCAGTCTGAAGTGAACTTTCTCAGTCTGTCTAACATTACACGTAAACCAGATGAACGCTATGAAACCTTTTATCAGAGAATAGTTGCTCACCTAGAGGACAATCTCCTAACCGTTGCTTCTGGTCTCCACCACGATGGAGCTTTACCTACAACGGACGAAATCATGTCTCCCACCACTGAGAGATTGGCAGTTTACTTGTGGTTACAGCTCATCGATAGCCGCTTACCAGCATACGTTGCTCGAATTTATGCACACGATCTCCAATCGCACACGCTGAAAGACATCCAACCTCGACTCTCCCAATCCATGGACTCCATTCTTGCTGAACTCTCCGCACAAGAAGAAATTCAGATCCAGTACACGAAATCTAAGTACCAATATTCTTCAGGAAGTCGTACCCACAATAACAAGTAATCTTCACGACAACAATCTTCACGACAACAATCTTCATCAAAACCCAACAAAGCTTGTTCCTTATGCAAAGCCGCAAATCGACAGTATACAGGACACAACATTAATGACTGTTGGTTTCTCTCGAAATTCGAAAAAATGGAAATGGCTAAAGCGTTCCAAGTGACTGTTGACTATGAGTCAGATGGAGACAATGAAAATGAATCTTCTGATATCAAATTATTCGAATCGAGCATGTCCGTTACAAGTGAACCCAAGATCGATTGTTTGGAGACTAAATTACAGAAAGTCGAATGTGACACTTCTCCTTTCTTTTTCGCATTTTACAAGCACCACCCATGTCATATCGTAATTGACACGGGTGCAACGTCGTCCGTCGTGTCTCAAGCTTTCGTAAAACGTTCGGGAATTGACATAAAAAAGACTGTCCATTCAGCTCGCTCAGCCGACAAGTCCAATTTACCAGTACTAGGAGAAGTTCATTTTACGTTAAACTTTGGAAATTTAGACCTTCCTATTACAGCGTTAGTAATTGAAAGGTTAGACTGTGATATTCTTGCCGGAATTCCATTTTGCAAAACAAACGATATTCACGTCCATTTAAAAGCTGAGACTATTTCAATTGGGAATTCCACTATTCCGTACGGAAACAGAGGTAGAGATGCCTCAAATAACCAACGCCAAATCCGTCGTATCAACGCTACGCTTCTCCGTAATGACTCTGAAAAAATTGTAATGCCAGGTGAATATATCGAGTTTAAATCACCTGCACTTCAGGAACTTGATTGTGAAGTTGCCATCGAACCGCATACACCAGCACAAAATCGAAGTGACTGGATACATCCATCCATCTCACGTGTCATCAACGGCGTTGTGAGAATCCCGAATATGACTGATGAACCTATCCAGATCGCAAAGTCGCAGCATCTTGCCCACGTTCATCCTGTCATTGTACCTGACGAAACACCAATCCGACAGGACAACAGCCTCCCAACACCTTCAACACAACCACAAACCGCCTCTATTGAAACCATCTCCGTCGATCCTGATGCTCTCCTTACAGCTCAACAACGACAACAGTTCCGTGACATCAATGCTCGCTATCAAGCGGTTTACCAATCAAATTTTGGTGCTTATAACGACAGAAGTGGTCCCATCCGTGCTGACATTAATCTGGGTCCTGTTGAACCTCCTTCCCAAAAAGGTAAACTTCCATTTTACAATCAAGGGAACCTCAAACTTTTACAGGAAGAAGCTGACAAACTTGAACGTTTAGGCGTCCTTGCGAAACCTGAGGACGTTGGGGTCAATGTGAAATTTGTGTCCCCTAGCTTCTTACGTAAAAAACCAGACGGGAGCTATCGATTTGTTACAGCTTTCAACAACTTGGGTCAATATGTTCGAATCACACCTACTGCAACAATGAAAAGTGATGATGTTCTACACCGTTTGTCGAACTACAAATACATCATTAAAACTGACTTTACAAAGAGTTTCTTTCAAATCCCAGTAACTAAGAAATCCATGCCATACTTAGCAACAGTGACCCCATTTAAAGGACTGAGAGTTTACTTACGATCTGCTATGGGGATGCCCGGTTCATCCGAATTTCTCAACGAACTAACATCTCGAGTATTCGGTGACTATATTACTGAGGGATTTCTTACCGTTATCCACGACGATTTGTTCATAGGAGCGAACACTATCCCAGACCTACTTCGTGATTATGAAAGGGTTCTTCAACGCATCTCAGAAAACAATCTCACGCTTTCTCCAAAGAAAACCGTCATCTGTCCACAATCTACCGTCATCTTAGGATGGAGATGGTCCAATGGTACCATATCACCTTGTAATCACAAAATATCCGCTTTGGCTGTCGTTCCACCACCAAAGACATGTTCTTCAATGCGCTCATATATCGGTTCGTTTAAAGCTCTCTCCAGATGTATCCCAAAGTATGCTTCATTAATATCGCCGCTTGAAGATGCCATTAAAGGTTTAGACGGTCATCAACGTATTGATTGGGATGATGCCCTTTTGCGTCATTTTAAAACTGCCCAAACGGCCCTACAGAATCCAGAAACGCTCACCGTTCCTCGACGATCAGATCAGTTATCACTCACAACAGATGCATCCCCGGTGAACAAAGGTTTAGGAGCCACCCTTTTCGTTAATCGTGACGGGAAGCAACATATCGCACAACATTACAGCTTCAAACTCAAAGAACATCAATTGAAATGGTATCCTTGTGAATTAGAAGCACTAGCCATAGCATCTGCCGTCAACAACTTTTCAACATATGCTCGAGAATCAATTCACCCTTTGCAGGTGCTCACCGATTCAAAACCTTGTGTGCAAGCTTTTGATAAACTTTGCAAAGGACATTTTTCAGCTTCAGCAAGAGTCTCTACTTTCTTATCGACGTTATCGTCCTACAACATATCTGTTCAGCACATCCCGGGGAAAGACAACCCTTTGAGTGACTTTAATTCTCGAAATCCTGTACCATGCTGTGATCAATTGTGTCAAATATGTAAATTTGTCAAAGACACTATAAGCTCAGTTGTAGATGCTGTCACTACCAACGAGACCAACCAACAAAACCCTCCTATGCCATTCCTCAACAAAACTGCTTGGCGATCCGCGCAACACGACTGTCCCGACCTTCGCAGAGCATTTGCACACCTGGCTCACGGTACACGACCTTCCCGGAAATCACGTGATCTGAAACACCTCCGTCGATACCTCAGTGTTGCATCCCTCGACGACACAGGCTTGATTATAGTCAAGAGATCTGATCCATTCACCGGTTCACGACACTTGATCGTTGTCCCATTCCAAATCATCCCTGGTATCGCAACTGCAATTCATCTTCGATACAACCATCCGTCAAAACATCAACTAAAGCTGCTATTCGACCGCCATTTCTTTGGCATCAATAGCGAATCCATTATCAACAGTGTGGTAGACCAATGCTGTCAATGCAATTCCGTCAAATCGATCCCGAAAGAAGTCTTTAATCAATCACCTTCCCTACCAGCATCTGCTCCCGGTGAAGCATTCTTCTCCGACATCCTTCGACGAAACCGACAGAAAATCTGTGTCACCAGAGATGTTCATTCATCCTTTACCACCGCATCCATCATTGACGATGAAACCGCTCCATCACTTCGCACAGCTCTTCTCGTCACAACGTCCAACATCCGCTCACCCAACAGTACAGTTCGCATCGACGCTGCAACTGGATTCCAAGCCATTCGTAACGACTTAACACTTCAACAACATGGTATCAAACTCGATTTTGGCCATATCAAAAACAAAAACTCAAACAGTGTTGTAGATAAAGCCATTCAAGAACTAGAAATTGAATTATTAAAGGACGATCCATCAGGCAGTCCCATCTCTAATCTACAACTACAGTCTGCCGTTCAAATTATGAACAGTCGTATCAGAAATCGAGGCTTATCCGCCAGAGAGATCCTTTTCCAGAGGGATCAAGTTACGAATGAACAGTTACAATTGAATGATGCCAACCTGTCTGCCCAACAAGACAGTATACGCATTAAGAACCATCTTCCTAGTGCTACCTCGAAAGCTCCTAAAGGTAACACGGCCACATCTACGAACCTAACAACTGGCGATTTAGTATTCATAAAAGGCGAACGCAACAAGAACAAAGCCAGGAACCGCTACGTCATCGTCAAGATCGAAGGTAAATACGCGACCTTACAGAATCTCACGACGAGATTTAGCTCGCGCCGGTACCAAGTCCCGTTGGTG
This sequence comes from Clytia hemisphaerica, assembly GCF_902728285.1. NCBI lineage: Eukaryota > Metazoa > Cnidaria > Hydrozoa > Leptothecata > Clytiidae > Clytia > Clytia hemisphaerica. Next base: position 586,519 of record NW_027104020.1, read on the forward strand.
AATCTCTATCTTGCATGCGGTCCGTCAAACAACTTCTCTGACCTTCAACTTCGCGAACAAACAGACAGTTCCGACAGTGATTTTGTTGAAGAACCTGCTGACAATGTAATAGACAGAGAGGAAATGCCACAACGTCCTCAACAAGAGAACACACACCAGCGCCCACTCCGACAACGTAATCAACCACAGTGGATGAGAAGTGGGGATTATGACTTTGAAACAGATTGAGAATTGAGTTATTGTTTTATTGAGCTATTGATTAATGCGTTGTTGTTTATCCCGATGAAGGGAAAATGCTTATGTTGATTTATTCTATTTCACCTGTATGAGAAAGTGGAATATGATGAGATGTATATATTTATTGTTATGTTGTTTGGCTGAGCTTGATGTGTTGCTCAGCAGTATGAAAGTTTATGTTTGGTTTACGAAACACTATTGTTGCTGGTCTTGTAAATGTATTAACCTTGGGCAAAAGCTCAAGATGAAGACTGACTGCGCCATTGTGCCATTCTTACATTATATTGACATTTGTTTATTGTTTATATTTTTCAGAGTTAACTAACATATTTACAAGAAGAGGTTTTATTATATAGTTGCATTCAATCAAGGACTTCGATTTGATCTTCCCGTTTACTATTTTGTCGATAGGACATAGGTCACTTTCTAAAAACTCCATGAATGATTCTAAAAATGAGTCTTTTCCGTACTTAAGGTCATTTACATTTTCCCATGTTCCCAACGAGTGAATCATTAATTGACCCTTACAATAGTCCTCTTCTAGTGGCCATATGGGAAGAGTTGGGATCCCAGTAAAAACAGGAACATGGTTTTTAGCACACTTAGGAGTGCAAACACAAATTTGAGCCCAATTATACAAAGTCATATTGGGATAACGTGTTCGACGTTTTTCACTCAAAAACTTTTCTAGAGGTGTTTCTTTTGTTGCATCCCCATCGGAAAACTTTGAATTTATTGCACGAAAACCACTAAGACCAATTCTCCTGAACTGTCGAGTGCAATGAAACAAACGACCCCCACAATTCAGAAAATCAACAGCAGCTGCTGGCATATCAATCAATCTAATAATTTTTAAAATTAATTGTTGGGCAATACTTCTTACAGATGCAACATCACTATTAACATCTAATAAATGTTTATATAGACGAATGAAATCGTCTGTAGATTTGGCACCCTTGCAAGCATACTGAGTGATGTATCTCAACAGAGCCATTAAGTCTTGATCAATGATGGCTTGCGTGTCTGAGTTGGCTAACCATGTTAACAGTCGTGTTTTGACATGAGATATCAGAAAAGAATGATCTCTGTTGCCTTCAAAACGTGGATGTTCTCCTGGTGTTATTAGTGAATGGAAAGGATGAGTTTCTTTTCCTTCTGAACTTCTATTTTCGATATCAAACTTACCAAAATGGAAACGACAATATTTTGTTTTAGCACCATCAGACTTCACATTTAAGCAAGTATTATTACACTTATGCAAGCCCACCTTATTTGTCAAAGCAATATGAAAATCTCTCATGGATTCTTGGCTTGAGTGGTCAGAGAGTTTTTCTGACAAAGGATTATAATCTGGAGGTTCATAATCTCCAGTTTGAGCCATTCAGATTTGTTGGGGATCCAGACCCTTTTGCCATTCTCGTCAATTTCTTCATGGCCACCTGCAGGGTGCATAGATACAAAATTAGGAGAGTGAAAATCTTCTGTATTTTGTAAATCAGTCTGAAGTAAACTATGAAGTTCAAATGCTGCATCAGATGTATTTACATTACCTTTTCCATCATCAGTAATCAGAGCCATTGCATTTTCTATTTTCTTTGCGTGCGATTCACTAAAAACAATAGCGTGACTATGAATCTCACCACGACCTTTTGCAAACTCATATCTAATCCACATGTCAGATGTTTGAAATAGTTCTTTCCCGACAGTTTTGTAATAATTAAGGGTCCTCCTCTCAAAGTATTTGGTGACAATATGGAGATTCGACAAAACTAATTTACGATGGTATGAAAAATCATTATTAATGCACTCAAGGACGGTCTCGACAGGTACCCCTTTAACAACAGATTCATACTTGGCAAGCAATTGCTTAAGGGGATCCCAGTGGTATTCAGCCATAGAGTTTGTGTCAAAGTAGGCTGGAAGGTCCCCATATCCAATCTTTCTAAACAAAGCAAGGTTGTCAAGTTCAATTTTCCTGTCTCGCCAATATGGATCACTATTAGCAAACTTAGCACCAACACTTATCAATTTTCTTGGTACAGAAGTATCATTATTCTCTAAATTTTCACGTAATTCTTCAACAGAAAGATGAGCGTCATGAGGTTGTTGTGCAACAATAAATGAACCTTGGTTTAAAGCCCTTTCCCTTAGGCCAAGATTTAAAAGAAAAAATCGAAGTGTTGGATGGGAGCTCACACGGTTGTCACCGCAGTGGTAGATATGATCCACCCACTCTTGATAATCAGGGGTTGTTAGTTGAGGAATGGTGATGTCTGCTGAACCATTGATAAATATTGTTGGAAAAGCCATTGCAAAAAAACCACATGTTTTCCTTTCAGGCACAAGTTCACGTTTTTCACTTGTTATTTCTGCCACCCCAACTCTTTGAAGGCGTACAAGATCTTGTACAGTCTCTTCATCATCAACAATTTTCTGTAAAAGTTTCTCAAGATTCTTATCAACATCATTAGGTTCAAGTGGTGAGACAACACCTGAATGTGTATTTTCCAAATCTGAGGATCCTGGTTGACCTTCAGATAAATTCTTATTCAAGTTGGGAACCTTTGTTTTGTATTCAAGATTTGGAACACCTGGACAAATTTGTCGGCCATCATTAGGCAAATTCTCTAATCTTACACGGTCAATTATAACATCAAAATAAAAAGGGTTGGGAAGCCACAGAAAAAATCTGCCTTTTAAAGGTGTGTTAATATGATCTGGTCCATCATAAACTTTAGAATTAGGAAAGGGGGTACCCATTCCACCATGTGGAAAACCAAAGACAAGTCCTTTCAAAGCCTGTTCAACTTTATCTTGTTTAACAATAAAGTCTTTCAAAACTTCCCCATTCTCACCTTTCTTTCGAACCAATATAATTCCCACTTGTTGGGGGAGGCTTGGCAAAGTCTTTGCAATTTTCATGTCATGTGGAATTGCAATAGAATGGCCGCGTCCTTTCAGCATGCCGTATTTAAGGATGGTAATATTAGTTACTATATTGATTTTTGAAATCATGGCTGTTTCAAGAATACTCAGATTTTTCAGGTATGGGGGAATTTCTTCAAAATGCATATTATTATGTAATGGCCCATCTCCATTACTACTACTATCATCATTCCCATACATGGAAAAAATACCAGAAAATTTGGGGGCAGCAGGTGGGTTTTTTCTTTTACGATTACTTTTTTCTTCTTGGCGACATCTAGTGCACTTACCATCCTCCCCTACTGACCATGAAGCTGGGGAAAACAAATCATTCTTGTTCAATTCAGGCTCAACGTGAACATTTTCATGAAAAACAGGTCTAACTTCATTACAAATTTTACAGCGATCAATATTGTGTTTTAACTCCCCTTCTTCAAAAATGCTTGCTGCTTCAACTACCCTAGGATTTGTATGTAAACAACTGCTATTACTGCCAGGCCTGTCTTCAGCAGCATTATGAACAGATGAATTTGAAGTTGGAACATTGGGTCTGGGAGATGTGCCAGGCCTGTCTTCAGCAGCATTATGAACAGATGAATTTGAAGTTGGAACATTGGGTCTGGGAGATAAATTTGAATCCTTTACATTATCTGGTGTGGGTTTTAGTTTTTGATGGGCCCTCTTTTTTTTGGTGAGACCTGGACCCCCCTTGCACACTATATCATCCTTGTTCTCCTTTCTCAACAAACGATTCATTTTAGCTCTACGATTTCTTTGCTCTCGGACAGTGGAAGGTGCAATGTATTCAATACCATTACGAGCACATAATAATTCAAGTTCTTCTTCTGAATTTCTCCTTTTTTCTGCTTTTCTTATCTTACGCCTGAGACTCTCCCTTCTTTTTTGTCTGTCTGAAGCAGACTCATCAACAGAAGGCTCAATATATTTCAAACTGTACAGAGTACACTTTGCCTGTATTTCTTTTTCAGGGTTGACACTTTGCTTTTGTACAGGAGGTTTTGGTATTTTATTTTTCTTGTTTGGAGGATTTTCCTTCAATTGATCATTTATACTTTTGTACTCTCGTTTTCTTGTGATCTCAACATTTTCAATTGAAAAGTCAACAGTTTCTTGTTGGTTAAAATTGACTAAAATCCCCCCATCACCAGGTAACAATGATTGGAAATGATTATTGTTAATTCCGGCCAAAAGAAAGTAAGAGCTGACCGGCATATCTACATGAAATTCTAAATGAGGAGAATCACGGAAACAACTCATAACTTTTAGGGGATTATTTACGCTGCAGCTTTCAGAATTGATGCATATATTTCTACCAAGCAAGATAGCTGCAGCATTGATAAAGACCTCTGTGGTGTACACAGTATCACACAACTGCTGGGTTAAAAACTGCTCCCAAGAAAACCCTTCAGCCCTGCGAATATCAATTGCCCCCTGTTCAAAGAAAGTTCTATATCCAACAATGTATGGAGACTCCTCTACAGTTAGACGACTTTGATCCCGCACAAAATTGACGACTGCCTGGCGTAAGATAAGATGGTTTGGATACTGTAACCTTAAGGCTGAAACATCACCAAAATCTGTACGATCGTTAAGTTGTTCTACAATGGCGTGATAAAAGCAATTACCATCTCCGGGGGTTTCACTCACACAAAAAACATTTAAGCCATGGCTACGGGCAGTTCTTAAAATCTGGGGAACACAACTATACTTGGGCCAGACTGTTCTTGGAAGTTTTCTAAAATTCCCAACAAGAGTTCTTCTGGTACTCTCAATTAAGTTTTTAATATTATCAACATTAAGGCTGGGGATAAACATTTCAAACTTATTTGAGACAAAAATAATAATACTTATCTAAATCCTTTGTTGTTTATGTGTTTATGCTGATTATACACTTGTATACTAACTGAATACTTGATTGAGACACTTTTGTGCATCCGTGTTCACCTATTGTCAGCTATTGTCATTTTGATTGTTTGAGACAATAATGACAAATTTTAGAAGGCTGGATCCAACAATTATGGACCGGCGGGAAAAAATTAAGACAACTAATATATTGCGGACTATAAGCAAATTCGACATTAGACATCATCGTTGTCAAGCACTTTTCGATCGTCCATCTCCGTTGTCAAGCACTTTTCGAGACACTTCTCCGAACATATACATTATTTTTTACGTCCGCGTACGCAGATCTTGCCAAAGGATGCGGAACGTGCGTTTGAGCGCGCTGCGCGCGCTCAAACGCACGTTCCGCAAAAAGTTTGAAAGTAAGGCTAGCATTCCGAGCTGGATACATTTGTGAAATGTAATGTGAGAAAAACATCATTAGACAAGAAATTCAGACAAAATGCTTATAGTGACACGGAATTTCCAATTGGAAATATCTTTCCAAGACTATCCCCAGAAGAGCTAAAGTTAACATACACAAGACTTGAGTGTCTTGGCTCCACTGTGGTATGGAAATCCTTTGGAGGCACGTGGTGGCAAAGTGGTTTTTTTAGGTTGAAGTTTGAAAACTTCCGGTGTCAACATTAAATTTCTTATACACAACACGTCTTTTGCATCTTTCTCACAGCTTGAAACGTCATAACGATTTATAATTAGCAATTAAGTGGAAGAATCTGGCTCTCACAGGAAAGTTTTAAGTCTCTTTTGGGAATTGGATGAGTGATTTTCGATAAGAAATGCAATAAAAATGCTTCGAAAACTCATTTAATGAGGGAAGGAGAGTGAACAATAATATCATTACTGCGGACATAGCTAGTACACGAGAAATCGGCAAAAATCTGTTACTTGTATATCCAGTGTATAATAAATCCTTGCTGCTACTTTCAATTTTGCACACTTGAGAAACAAAGATGCCGATTTTTGTCAAGGCAGAATCCTGCTGATTTTTTAAGCTGGAAGGCATCTTTTGCTTGTAAAATGACGTTGCTGCTGCTCACACTTATTGGAAATTTTAAACGAGTATCATTCTTGAGGTTTTTTTACCACTTCCTCTGGGAGAGGTGAGAGCTGTCCTATCCTCCACTTGCTGATGGTGGTGGCTGTCGTCAACTGCTGAAATTTTCCATAAATGGTGTGATGGTAGTTTACTTTGTGGCATTTAAACTTCATAGCACATTTTTGTGATATATAATTGAAGGAGTAACCATTACTATTACATCAATTAATTTCATGGAAAACTATTTTTATGGCTTGATCAAACCAAATATCTGCAACAGCCAAGTCAGATTTATATAACAACATTCGGATTTCAAAATATTTTAACTTTTTAGACCCTATGATTTTATTGGAATTATGTCATGGTTAAATAAAATTTACATTTAGTGGGTATTGTTACCAAACAATGATTTATTTTGTCCACATTGTCAGCCAATACTGTTCGACTATTCGAGTAACACTTTTACGAAAAAGATCATACGGTACGCCATCGAATATTGAGTGATTGTGGTCAGTAACATTCGTTGAGGCTGGTTGAGGAGGTACGCTGCTGTGAAGAACAGACAAAATATTTGCAGGAGTTTCTTAATTATTCAACATGACATTAGAAAGACTTTGTTGTGGTTTGAGATCAAGCAAACGCTTATTATGTACGTATTTTAATGCAACACAAGAAGGGGGTCAAATTGTGATCATGTTTTGTGACATGTATTGTTCAATGACATTTATAACTTTTACATATACTATAAGGCAGCAATTACTAATACACTTCCATTTTATTTGAATCTTTTTCAGTCAGTAGTACAAAATTTCAAATTCACTGGTCATTCACTGGTGCTGATTGTAATCTTACGAACTGTTCTTATAACAGACAATATAAAATTTCCACAAGCTTTTTAATTTGACGCTCCTTCGTGTATTAATTTCCTTTGTTTGTATATAGCATATTCCCAAATGACATTTTTTCTACGTTTTCTTTATACTAGGATAATTAATTTTAATTATTAGGCAATTATTTTATGCCATACTATCTCCGATTTCTTTCACGCTTGTGACTTCTGAATTCATTCTAATTTTGATTTGATGGGAGAAGGTTGTTTTGACATGAGTTGACTTTCTCAAGAAATTCGGTGAAAATTTATCGTTTTATTATGGCAAAGTATCTTCATATCCAGTTTCTTTTTGTAGTGATTACTCGCCTCTAGTTCTCACTACCTTTCTGGTCAGCATCTACACAGCATCTCACTCGTGGCCAGCTGGTGAGTTTTTCTGCTGTTTCCATTTGTTCTTTTTCATAGGCTTTAGGTTAGGTTTTTGTCTGGCCTCTGGTCTTCTCTGTTTGGCCTCATTTTTCTCTTTCTTTTTGGCATTTTTCTGTTTTACACATTTTTAGGTTAAGTTAAGTTAGGATTTAAGTTCTAGAATTCTCTGTAAGTTTGTCATTCATTTTTCTCATATTTATCTCAGTTTAATCATTTCCGTTAATTAGTCAATTAGTCATATTTTCTCTAATTAGGATCAAATTTTGTCTTGTCAAATATTTATGAATTTTCGTTTCTCTTTCTTCATTTAGTTTGAATATATCTATTCTCGCATTCGATCCTCTAGCGTCAAGATTATTTCGGACACACCCCAGGTGCGATGCACTAGGCCCACATTCAAACAGATTCTTCTACTTTGCTCATTCGTCCGAATCGTTTCTTCATTCCGGAACATCGTTCTCTCCGGATCAACTCATTTCTCCAGACTAACTCGGATCAACTCATCTCTCCGGACTGACTCGGATCAACTCATCTTTCCGGAACTCGTACAACTCGTCACTCCGGAACTCGTCACCCGTGAACTCGTACAACTCGTCACTCCTGAACTCGTACAACTCGTCACTCCGGAAGTCGTACAACTCGTCACTCTGAAACTCGTACAACTCGTCACTCCGGAACTCGTATCATAATTCCGGAACTACTCAACATTTCCAAACCAACTGTCCGTTCACTGTATGTCCAACTTACGTCAGACAAAGAGAGTGGATTACCGTGAGCCCCACCGGACTGGTCAAGTTACCTACATCACTCACGTTGCAGCCGACGCTGACACTGAAGCTGACGCCAACATTCAATCATTAGCGTGGTTTTTTGTTATGCTCGCATTGACTAGCATGAAGATCAGGGGTATTATTACGACAGCATATATCGCCATGGCGACTGGGTCTCCTTGCGTTGTACCCTCCTTCGAAGATATCTCTACTCCACCGATTACGAAAAGCCGCAGGTTCTCGGCATAACAGTTACGAGCGAATATGGCGAGAGGTGGACATACGATACCAACATTGTGAAGAAACGCTTTTCGGTTAATAGCATTGAAAGCATTGCTCGCATCGACCAACAGGACGGCCTCTGATTCTTCTTGATCGAATTTGGCTCGCATGGCATGGATAGTTGACTCACACCCTGCTTCTAGCCCTGCGCAAGTTTGAAGACAGCCAACTGATGAGATGATTTCCTGACGAAGAGCAGCAGTGACGACTTTTCCGGCTATTCGTCTGAGGATTTCTCCGACTCCGATGGGGCGAAGTCCAGGGTTTTTGTCCAGTGGTATAAGTCTAGATGCCAAAAGTGCTTCGATTGATAGGGAGTTCACTTTTTCGGTGCATAGCCTTTTTATCACTAAGGCTAGTGTTTTACATAGATCAGAAGAGCTGGTGCCATAACAGTTCGATGTTAAAATTCTGCACCAGCCATTTGCATCCAGCCCCGATGGACCGGCACCACCTTTTGTTGTCGATGCAGCTTTTCTCACCATCTCCTCGTCAATCATTTCGAATTTGATCGGATGGACTGGCTTTTCCTCGTCGGTCAGCAATGCGTTTTCCGGTGGTTCCTTCGCCTCAGGGTGCTTTTGACGAAGAAGTTGGAGAGTCATTGATGGGAAGGATGCCGTTCTCCATGTTATTTGTCAGGATTTTTATGGCTCCATTAATGTTGCCTCTCTGCATTTCTTTCAGGAAGCGTTTCGAGGTTTCCGCGATGGTTTTTGGTTTGCTCGAACTTTTTAAGTTCTGTTGAATTGCTGTACTTTTCTCTAGCAGTTGATGGAACTCTCCTTTCATCCAAAGCTCCAGCCTTCTTTTTAGGTGAGCACTGTGATCTTTCGCTTTGGATTTCGGTGAAGGCTTTTGAAGAAGTAACTGAGGCATAACCATTATCATTTTGAATGATATACTTGCCCTAAAGTCATGTAACCATTCGTTGAGAAGATAGTTATTTTGTTCTATGTAGCTCTTCCCAACTTTGCCGAATGGCAGCATAAATAAATTTCTCCTCCAATATACAGTCTTCTCATATATGTATTCAATACTTCTTACCACATGGGTGTTGTCGTAGTCTCCCCATGTATACAATGGGATCTCATTTTGAATGCTTGTTGGTATTGATTGTTCTGATTGTTGGCTGTCATTTTCTGCTATTGATGGTTGGTCTGGAGTCTCGACGAGAACAACGAGAGGAGGCGGTGCTGGAGCTGTTTTTGGTTTTGCTTTACAGAACCTTTGATGATTCTTCATTCCAGCATTACCTTTATACTTTTTATCGCATCGATCACACGTTTTCAATTCATTGACGACAGCCACATGTGTGTTGGTTTGTGGTGGTGACGCTTGCATTTCAAATCTTAGGCTGGATCACTTCAGATAATGGGGCAGTCCCAAGAGGGTTGGTTACCTCTAGCTTCTGTTATTCCCCAAAATCCACAGCAAGTAACGAAAAGTGTTTCAAAGCAAAGCAAGTCTTGTCTTGATGTCTGGAAATATATAACGTTTAACGTTGACAGCCATTGCAGGATTCAGTTTCACTTTCATTTTCATTGTTTACATTTATCATCCGCCATTTTTGTTTACAACCGTCAAGTCAAGACGCTAAATCAGTAAAACAGTAACATTTATGTCAAATTTTCAAGCTGGACTAGACTATCATATACCGTAGTCTAAGAAGAAATCTTTATCCCGAAAAAACTCCAAATAATGAAAAGCCGAGCGAGTGGTCGAGAGTTTCCGCGCGGGCGAATTAACAGCGGCAGGGTGGCTGGTGGTACCCGTGGTTATCCGGCAGTATTCGAATATTACTCAGTTAAATAATTTTCCCACCATTCTATATCTTTTAGGATGGATTTAGGTTTCTTCTTCTTCCAAGTCGAATCCCCGATGGTGTCCGCTTATCAGATCTTCGAATGGTACACGTTTTTTTTTATAAGATAGTTTATAACGAGACTGAGATTTGTTGGAAATTTTTTCAAAAAACTATAATGAAGGACTCACAATTTGAGCATGGGAATTTTTGCTAGTGAAAACTTGGACCAAGGGAAGTATTTTAGCCATATATTTGAGAGTGGGCGTAGGTTGGAAAAGCCTCAAACCAATGATTTTCTTATAAAAAATGTGTAAGTCGACGCATATTTATTTTATTTTGAAGCTTGCTCTCAAGAGAGCAATATTTTTGGTTTTTTGTAAGTATATAATTAAGGAACACTTTAATGATTTTAGCTTTTTTGGTTTCTATAAAATGTTTTAATAAGTTTTGTAATGTTTCTTTGATTTTGAATTTAAATAAGTAGGAAGTAGTTGATGCAATTTTTATGCAGTGATGAAAAATGTGTCTTTCGAACAGGTCGAATATCGCAAATGGCTCTCTGATATTCATAAAAAGCGACAACATCTAAATTTTCCTTTACAGCTGTTGGTTTTATTGACACAGTTTCACCATTGAAACGGAAATACAACACGAATAAAGAATACTTCGAAGGAATCATTCAAGAAGGTGATACATTCAATCACTTTGTTTGCTTTTCTCCAAAGAAGAAGAAATTGTTTGACGAAGCCAGTTCATCAAAAACTCATATTCCTTGCTCGCCCGTGAAACGTGAATCCAGTTTAAGACTGGCGAATGTTGAAAACGTCGATGTTGAATATGAAAAACAATCGTTCGCTAATAAACTTGAGAAACAGCAAATCACCACAATCAAGGATTTGGAAAAAGTGGACATGAAACAACCCGTTTTGATGAGGCCCCCCCAGCGGACCCAAATTTCACGCATTCACGCAAAATCTTTTCGCAATTCACGCATTCACGCAAGTTTTTCTCGGAATTCACGCAAACCCAATTTTTTGGGAAATCGGGGAAATTTTCGGAAAAAATCGGGGAAAATGTCAAAAATAAAGGTCTTGCTCATTTCGCTAAGTTACGTAATTTACGTAATTTCCGCCATTATGGAGTAAAACGTTCGATTTGCATAAAAAAGTATGACAAGGCTGTACTTGAGATATTATTCGACCGGATATGGTCATGCACTTGAGAAAAACTTAACTCAGTAGTGATTTTTTCATGTAGACCTGACTATAAAACACCGTGTTTGGTAGCGTCATAAGAAGCCCCCAAATAGAAAGCGTTACGTAATTTTTAAACTTTAATCACATGCCATCACGCAAAATATTTGAAGCTTTACCTTCTCCAAACGATCGTGACAAGTTAGAAGCTTGTCACGATCGTTTGGAGAAGGTGAAGCTTCTGCAGTTAACGTATCGCGATAGTAAGTGAAAAGATATGCGCCTCAGGCGAAGTTTTGTACAAAAAATAGCTTAAACATTATCAAAAATAGGTCAAACAAACTCGAGTATGACACCATAATGTTTAGCTCAGGGGTAAGGAGGCGCAACCATTGTTTACGCAGAGAGGAAATTTTTGCATTTCTGTCACTCGCGTTTGGCTAAAAATGCTCTCTTTAACACCATTGAAAAAGAATGTAGTCTAAATTCGTTAGAGGCAAGGTACGATCGCTTGATAGTTTGTAAAATGAGGTAAAAGAATGAACATTTGTTGCGAGCGAGGCGATCAAAAAAAATTAAAAAGAAAGGTTTTAATCAGGGCTTGCGAATTAATTTCCTACGTGTAGGGGCCGAAAACATAGTGACTAAGGAGGCGCAACCATGTTTTGCGCCGGCAGGAGAAAATTTCTATTTTAACCCTCTGATGTGCTTAAATACGACTCCATTTCAGACTAATTTTGCCAAGAAATCAGGTTATCGAAAGTCTACATCATGGGTAAAGATTTCTTTGAAATAAGTTTCTTTTTATTTGCAAAAACGTGGTGAAGTCATGGCCGCCTCCTGCCCCCAGTGGCTCTGGCCCTGGTCTTGGATCACTCATGATGCATAACCATGGTTTTATCTTAAACAAACACTTTCAAGGGGGCAAATTAGAGTTATTTAAGATTCGAGGGCCAATACATGTTTGGCCCGAGCGAAAAAATCTGGAAATTTAAGGTGTCTTGATTGCTAGAAAGCGCATCTAAATCATGAGTCGTTTTATAAAATAGAGAATTTGAAAGTTGCTGATTTTTTTGTGCACCTTCACCTGGCATCCCTTGAATTTGGGATAGGTACACACCTTGGGGTTTTCTACAAACTGTGAAAAGGAAAAATTCACGCGTTCACGCAAAAAAACAGGGCGGATTCACGCATTCAATAAATAGAAATATGGATTTTCACGTTCACGCAAGTTTTTTCAATTCACGCATTCACGCAATTTTTTTTCGATTTTCACGCATTCACGCAACCAAAAAAGCCCATTCACGCATTCACGCAAACTGCTGGGGGGGGCCTTTGATGGAAGTTTACATTGAAAGTGAGAGTTATCCAGTTAATCCATCCCTGCTTCCTTACAAGAAAGACCCAATTGATAAAAGGGAGTGCAAAGGCAATGATGAAAGCGGTATCATTAAAATTGTGCTGTGGGGAGCTCTTATCAACAAAGTCAACAAAAACGGCGTTTACACGCTCAAAAATGCCGTAATAAAGAGAAACTATAAAACAAACGAGCTCTATATTTCGACAAACACTTCCACGATCATTTCAAGCAGCAATAAAGAAATCGAACCTACTGCTGTGGAATTGAGCGAGCTCAAGAGAAGAAAAATACGATTTCCACCATCCAATGTTAGAAAGGTGAGTGTTTTGTTTGATTGCGGAACGTGCAAAAAGAACAGGCTCAATACTTCCGAGAAAGCGAGTTTGTTTGAATGCGAAAGTTGTCAGTCGAAGAAGATGCTGGACCAAGTCAAAAAGAACGTGGCAACAAAAATTGATTTTGTCGAAGAAGATGGGGAAAATGTAACCGTTAATGTTTATGGTCCACAGGTTAACCAATATTTTATACTGAAAGGACAATCTATTCCCGCTAACGAAGACGATATTGCTTTGGCATTTCTACATGATAGCACAACCGTTATTATTTGTGACTCAAAAAACAATGCAGTTGGCTTCGAATAAAACAGAACAAACTTTACCTAATCTTTTGTTTTTATAAAACGTTTTTAGTACTATATTACTTTTTATATTTTTACACATTCAGGCATTTGAAGGTAAAGGATCCGCAATAAAGCTAATAAGATTTAAAAATTTTGAGCAAGAAGATATAGGTACCTTTTCGTATAGGAGAGGTGTACCCAAAATATAAGCCCTAAAAGTTTGCGCATAATCAGGCTTGAAACAAAAGAATTTTGTTACAACACGCTAATTATGCAGATTTTTTATAGCGACAACAAAAGAAACCTATTTATTCGACATAAACTCCCTTAAGGGCAAGAGACCTGGTATACGACGAGCCGTTTTTCCATTGTTTTCAAGAAGCTGTTTTTCCATCTCTTTACATTCCTCTGAGTGACATAAGTTTTTCTTTCAACTCTTTTCATAACAAAATTGAAGCCTCGATCCTCTTATTATTGGTTATAATTATTTTAAAGGTTATTTTTGTTTACCTTCCTTTTAAAGTCGCAGTCTTTTCGCAGTCTAAAGACAGCGGAAAAAATCCAGCCCAAAATCAGGATTGCTTATAAAAAGAACAGTGTGAAGTTAAAGGAAAATTTTTAGCCGCCTCGCCCCTTGAAACAGTCGTTCACTGTTCACCGATAAAGTATGCAATTTCTATTATTTTTCAATTAATTCGCGAATGCTAAAGTTATCGTCCGAATGGCTAGGACTAACCTTATATTCAGATGGTGATGTTTTCTATCAGTACCGGGAGGGGGAGCACTCATATGATTTCAAATACGTTATGTGCCGCGGTTAAGGGTAGGTTTTTTCAGCACCCCAAAATATACTGTAAGGGTGTATTTTTGTGGGGTTGCACTGTAAGGGTTGAATTTTTCACCAAATTCAAAATAATTGATAAATAAGGGCTTTTAATTGCTCCAGCCCACGCTGAACATTAAAATGAGTATTATTCATCAGCCGACAATTTCCCGATTTCGCTTTCGATTTCTGTCGAACTTTTCGGGGAAAACCCACAGATCTGTAAAGCCCGAAGGGCTAGATGTCGTGCTTTAAGCTTTCTCCAGTAAAAAAAAGTGAAGCAAAAAATTGACCTTTTAAATTTCGTGCAAGCGGATAGGATCCAGCATTTTAATTGTTTTTGGAGCGCGTTATCAAAAAAAGTAGGCGGCAAACGCTATTTCACATCTCTGAAACAGGTGAAATTTATAATAATTATAAATAATCGTAGAAATTTTAGCGAGACTAATTTTAGCGTTTTAGAGAGTTTTCCCTATTTTCGCTAAAATAAATCTCGCTAAAACGCGCCGAATCGACAGATCGCTAAAATTTATCCGCGCGAAATTTCTGTTCATACTGCCTTGATACATTTTTATCAATAGGAAGGGTTTCAGTGCAAAGAAATGCTAGAAAACGAATTCAGTCAATAATGTAATACGAGAATTCGCTAAAATTTATCCACGCGAAATTTTTTGAAATCATGATTCGCTAAAATAAATTAAAAAAAAATCAAGATTTTCCTGACTCTCTAATATACGCTAAAATTAGTCTCGCTAAAATTTCTACGATTAAAGTACTTTAGTCACGTGACTTTGGTAGGAAATCCTTCTGAACCTTGGCTTCACTTTTCGATAAAAGTCGCTTATCTAGCCCTTCGGGCTTTACAGATCTGTGGGAAAAATTTTTGTGGCTATAAGGATTGGGTAGATCAAGACAAAATGCACTGAAAGGGTATCCTTTTCAACCATCTCGAACTGCACTGTAAGGGTGCAATTTTGAAAGGCAGATTTTGCGCGACACATACCGTTGTTTCGAAATGGAGTGCCCCCGGGCTATCAGTACGCTAAAGCTCTAAAGACACTATGAAAATATACCATCTAGCTAATTTGACGTGTTTTTTGCGGGGACCGCGCTATTTTGGAGTCCGGGCGGGAACTAAAAATAATCACGAAATTTCAAATGGAGCGCCGATCGGAGTAAAAATAAAGTTTTGAGTAGAATGGCGCAATTCAAAAAGTTGTATCACTAGCTACTGCGTAATTCCTCTGGTGGTAATTTTCATCGTTAAGATGTGCTTATTTTGAAAGAAAAATCCAAGAAATCCCAAAAAAGTTTTTTCAAAAATCGAACGAACGAACGAACCAACCAAAGGTGAATTTATAGGACTCCGAGGTACGTTCATAGTAATTATATAGTATAATAATTTATAGTACTTCCCAGCTCGGGCAGGAACAACCGGAATATAGGAAAGTATCTGTACATACCAAGTAAATAAATTAGAGACGAAAATGATCAAGTTTTCATGTCATAAATTTTATCGAAAGTTTTCTAAACAATCAAAATTATAATCTAATTTCAACTCATAGAATGATGCTTATAATCATCTTAATGTTTGCAGCCAAGTGTTCATAGCACTACGTGTTGGAAATCAAAATATTAAATCCGGCACATTTCCAAACGAAAATACAATTCCAGAGGAGATGCATACAGGAACGAATACAAGGAAGGTTGTTACATTTGACAAATAAACGGTTTCTTCTCGCAATTTTCAGCGATCGTTTACGAAGCAATTTACAAGTTTCCGAAAAGGTAATTTGTGTGATACCATTTAAATTAATAGAAGCAAGTTTCTGTCTGAAGGTAATTTGCGTAATACCAATTACATAGCTAGGTTCTGAAGTTAATTTGCATTATACCAATTACATAGCGAGGTTTTGAAGGTAATTTGCGTAATACCAATTACATAGCGAGGTTCTGAAGGTAATTTGCATTATACCAATTACATAGAGAGGTTCTGAAGTTTTGAAGGTACGTAATACCTTTTACACAGATGGTGATAAGATGTTGAAGGCATTTTTCGAGAAGACTCATACATATGGAAATACAAGGCAGGTTGTACGTTGCATTTTGAGGAATCAAACGATTACTTCTTTCAATGGGGTCCCATTCATATCTCTTTCAACCGAAATAGGAATAAAATGGAGAAAATCACACAATATTTACATTTTGAGTTTCTGAAGCTCATTCAAATAATCCCATTTAGATAGATGGTGATGAGATGTTGAAGGCATTATGAGTGATATTAGGTATGGTAGATGATGGTAGTGAGATGTATGTTAGACAGACGTCGATGAAATAAGTTTGCGAAGATCTAAAATACAAAATTAAAAATTAAATCAATCTTAAGAAAGAAAACATGATAATAAAATTCCCTCTCGATTACCGAATCAACAGTCTCTTAATTTGTTTACATTTTAAATTCTTGTCTTAAAATCTCAGGTAAATTCCAATGTCTTATTACATCACATAATAATATTAAGCATCATGGCATATTGAACTTAGAATTCAAGAGAAACAATTTCAATTACCTTTTTAGATCGTTTTGGAAGAAGTGGAATGATTCAAGTGCTTCAAATACGTTGGGAATAGAATTACTCTGTAGATTAGAACTCATCGATTCAACACAACACTTTTCATAAGTGATTTATTCTGGTTTAGTTTTTCTTCTCAACCAACCAATCCATAATAACTGATTTTTAACGATTTTTGAAAAAAACAATCCCATAATGGCAATTTTTGTTAATGTTCAAGTTGTATTAATTTTTGCAATTATTTTTAAATGTTCATTCTGTGGTATAAAAATAGCAGTTTCATACTAATAAATAAATTTACTAAAATAAATATCTGTAATAACAAAGTAATAAATTACTATTAAAAAAGGTGAATAAATTATAATAAATTAGGTTAAAACTAAATTACAAAAATATACAATAACAAACCTTTTTTATTTTTTTTGGCTATGGTGCATCAAAAATATTCTAGTTATATATATTAAACCGTTGTCCATTGAAAAAACTTTCAACCTTTTCTTTGCAGAACGAGAAAGGTTGATCACTTTTGGTGTATGAAAAGAAACGAAAGCTCTATTAATAGTGGTTCTGCAAATAAGATGTTAGTAGTTACATGTCAATTGTTAATTCAAGCAAAATCTTAGGTGAAAATTTGTTAAATTAGTCTTTATGTTACCTATCATATCTCTTCCCTCCCTTCCTGTCAAAAATAATATACCTCAGCTCACTCCTAGCTGGCAGTCTAAAATATCACTCTCACTGATATTTCTCTTGATACATGCACCCATCATGCAGGATTTTATATTAGGTGGTAGGAGGAGCTTTCCCTAAAAGTTTATACTTTAAAGGTACTAATTTCCGCGCATATTAATTTTTGGGCATTAAGAAAAAAACATTGTCTTCAAATTTTAGGTATTAATTTTCACGCACAATGGCCTTTTACATATCTTTTCTAGGCATACAAATAAAAATGAAGACATTTTTAAAGATAAATGCCACTTTCTTTCAAAATATGGTATTAATTTTTCGCACTCCCTGACTGCGCATAATTTTGGTATTAAATTTTGCACATTTTTGGGTCTCTGCGCAAAATTGCGCAAAAATTAGTACCTTTAAGGTAATTGTGTCCCTACTGTATTCTCTGGAATGCAACAATCCTCTCAAGACACTAGAAGCCTGGTCTTAACTTTTCTTTTTGCAGAAAAAACATTCAATAGACTAACCAATTTACCAAAAGAAAGGGTTGTTCAAAAATTGAAAATTATTGCCTAATTTTTTCTTAAGTTTCACTAATCGAAATAGCATTGCACCATAGCCACAAATACACTATATAAAGAAGTCTTAAATTGAAAAAATAATATTCATCCTAGATAAGTCAAAGGTAAAAATTAGAATCTATCAAAATAAACTAACAAATATTGTTTCATTGGACCAACCCTAAAAAGTTCTGCGATTTGCTTGTTAGCCTTTTCAAAATTTCAGAAATTCTCACATCCATTCTAAAAGTTCATTATTTCTTGCGGCCCAGTGACCTAAAAAGATCAATTCTCACTCGGCCGGTAAAGCAGAAAGAAACTTTTTTAGAGTCAGCTTTAGAGAGGAGATTTTCAGTAATTTAAATTTGCAGACAAATAGTCAAAATGGATGAATTATCCAGAAAATTTAAAACTGAATATTCAATAGCAGAAAGAAATCTGCTTAAAATCATCTGAAACCACCCCCCCCCCCTGAAAAAATGAAAACTAAAAATACTGCAATCAGCCATGGGCCAGAGGTGCCGAATCAGAAGATAAGTATAAGGCGATCAGACTGTGTTACTTTTTAATCTTCAAAGCATGTTGGGGTCTAAACAAATATTGCATCGTCGCACACTGGAACGACTAGCTTCTCATGGCTGCCGGTGGTAACAAAGCATCCTTTGCTTGGTTAAACAAGATGGGCGTGACTAATTGTTACTCCACAGCTCGGAACAAGCATAAGACTTTGGCGGAAAACCACGACCAGAAGATCACGGAGTGGAAAAAGCGTGTTGAAGAAGCAGTTTCTATAAAAGATGTTAAAGAGGGACCGGATGTAAGTAAAAGTAAAACATTGAATTTTGTTTCCACATGAATTGCTATTCAAGCAGCCTTTTAGTGACGATGCTTTTGAGCCTTACAAGCCTGGGAGATTTATGACACTGCGATTTAAGGCTTTAAAAGGAGATATATTATTTTTTCTTCTTTCTCTATACTGCGTAAACAGTGATACATGATAGAATACTTCCTAAGGCTATAAATTTCACTGTTACCTTCAAGCTTTCTAGGAACAATGTTGACGGTACTGTGGCACCTCATCACCAAAGTATTGGCAACCCAAACAAAAGTTTTCATTGGTTTCATACGATGGCTGTTGAACGGCGAGTCCTTCAAAGCGATGGTAAGATTGACCAATATCGAACTGTTATGTTCTGAAAGAGAAAATAAAACACTGGCTTAGCCATGCTGAATAGTGTTCTGTCTTAGAAATTGACTGGCATTTAAAAAAAGAGAAATTGTTTAGATGGCAGGTAGCCAACAATAGCCAAGAGTGTAACGATAGCCTTCAGGAAAGGCAACCCAAATTAACAGTTCACATAATTACTCTTCCCTGGGTCACAATAAACAAATTTAACTCAAGATATTCACCCAAAGAGAAGCTGTGCGAAATCCCAGTCATATCGGACCTCTAATTGCCCCCAAAGCTCTCATATAAACAGACAGTCATTGATACTGTAGGTGTAAGATGTAAATGTATTGTCACACGTCTAGATTTCAGGAAGCCTGAAGAGTATAAACAAATGAAGAATACCAGCAATGTAATGATCACGAATTACACAATCTTATTTGCTCGAGTGTTGGTTGATTTTCTTCCAGCCTTCAAAAAATTTTCCAAGGTAGTACGAAGACACATAAAACATCCGTTTGCAGACCAAATGAGGCAAAAGTCTGATATGGGAAGTCAGCCTCAAAACAATCACCAGCGGGAACTAAAAAGGATTTTATAGACTTTGAATTAAATAGCAGTTTTGTGCACGTTGTAAAGATAATCCAGAGTGGAATATTACAGTAAAAAAATTATAACACAAATTTTGAATTGAGCCACAACCTAAAATCGTATTGATAATTTACCAAAAACAATTTACACCAAGATATATACTATACGACACGTTATCTATTATAGCCAAGCATTGATTGACCAGGATCTTTTGAACCTTGTCATATACATTTGCTCTTATTGCTGCAAAGGTGCCACAACAACGGAAGAATTTGTTACTATTTACGGAGAGCTATTGCATACTTCAGACATAAGTACCACTATCAAGAATGTTGTGCAAAGGCTTCTAATGAAAGTGATGGGAGTTGTCGATGATTTTAACAACACAGGAGGACACCTTTATCATTCCACCAACCTTACCGAAAGAGTTGGTTTGAGTGGTTACCGTCAGTTGAACTCTAAAAAATCAAATGGCAGTGAATACACTACCGTTGAAACGCCGTTAGACAAATTTCTTCATCAAAAGCGACGTGAAGTCACTGGGACTGACGTGAAACCGATATGGCCACTTTCTGAAGACTGTTGCAAATCTTAACTCGTGATCTATTCAAAAGGAACGATGGAATCGCCTGAGGAACTCAAGGATGAAGATGAACAATTTTCAGACGCACTTGCTGCATTTCTCAACGATGATTCGGATTGTCCCGACTTCTTGAAGGAAATATTACCCAACAAGATTGGCTCGACATTAATTCAAAGTACGAACCAAATATGACTCAGAAAAAGAGAGAAGACTTTGACAACGGTCGTGTTATCACTCTAAATGAAACTTGGCAAGAAGTATTTGATGAGAACCGTGAAAAACTTTCAAGATTGGGTGTTCCTGTGGCCACGATTCCCTGCGTAGAAGGCAGGGGAACATCATGTCATAAAACAAGCGGTCAATAGCAAATGGGACAAATACCAGGAATTTCCTTCATTGCTGTCGGTTGTCCTGTTATGCTTACAAAGAACCAAGGTCCTTTGACTACTTTTGGCTTGAATAATGGAGCAATCGGCACAGTAATCGCTATTCTCTACCCAGATGGGTGCTGTCCACCATCACTACCAGATGCTATTATTGTTCATTTTGAAGGTTATAATGGACCTGTTTGGAATGAAGAACATCCTAAATGGGTACCGGTTGTCCCAATGAAGTCTAGATGTGACGCTCATCAAAGCTGTTCGCACACTGGATTTCCACTACTTGCTTAATATAGTATTCCTATTGCTAAAAGCCCGGGGGGGGGGCAGCCAAGCAAAATGACTGACGGGTATGTGCGGGCACTAAGGGTGTATTTTTCAAGGCATCCGAAATGCACTGTAAGGGTGGGTTTTTCACCGCCTGCGCTGTAAGGGTAGAAATTTCAGAAAATTTTTGAAAAATCTAGATATTTTGACCAAAAATGCTAGAATTTTGACCATTTTTTGCACGAAAAGGATAGAAAATTTTGGGGAAAATGCACTCTAAGGGTATGATTTTTAAATGATTTTTGCTGCACTGTAAGGGTGCAATTTTAAAAGCCAATTTTTGGCCCGCACATACCGTCAGTCCGCAAACCCAGTGCCCCCCCCCCCGGGGCTAAAAGTCAAGGAATGACGATTGGAGAGGGTAAACCAGCTACGCACATGCGCGTTAAATTACAGCAGAAAACTTTCATGGAATATTTATCGTTAGGCACTACCTATACAGCTCTCAGTAGAGTAGAGTCCGACAAAAGGTGGTGTCTTGTTGATGAAGTGCCCATGGATCGTTTAATGGTTATCAACAATCATAGTGGAATGCCTGGTAGAATAGAAGATGAGAAAAGACTGAAAGGGATGTCCAATCAAATTGTAGCTGACTATGTTCATTATATGGATGGTTCCGATTCCTATCTGACTCTTTTAAATGCGTTTGACGAGTTTTGTGATGATGGAATAGCGTCAACTGTATGTGAAAAGAATGATGCCAGTTGCTCATGTTTACTGTGCAAATCACGTCATTCAAATTAATTTTTCACTTAATAACTGTACAAAAAGCCATTCAAAATTTACAACAATGCAACCTTACTGCTCTTTCCATGTCACATTCTCCGCATAGAAAATCTCGTCAAAGAAAATGTTTCGTCGTAAAGTTTCCATATTTTCCAAAATAATACTTTCTAGTATAATAGTTTTAAAAAACAAGCCAATATAGGTGCTCGATTAAATTTCCATATTAACCTGTATTAACCCTTAAAAATGATTCACTCCTTTATTTTCTCGCTGTAACCTCCTTGTCACAGATTAAGTTTGTTGTGTACCTATTTTTTTAGTTTTTGACAGTTTTGTCCCGAAAGCATGAAAAAAACTTCAAAAAAATCCCTGAAAAGACAACTTCTTGCTATTCAACCTAAAAAATATTTTCAACAAGATTCTTTGACATGTTATGAATATAAAAGGTAAACTTTTAGGATGAAATAACTATGCTGCTTTAGCCATATGGTTTCTTTGTCCTCAAAATAGAGAAATAGAGGTTTTTACCATGTAGTGGAATCAACGCTGTTATTTTGTTGGGCAAGTGGAGGGGTATGATAGATTTAGCTGAGAAACTAACTTGATCCCTGATGAAAAGGCTTATAGCAAATGATTGACCTGGCCAACTATCTATCAAATTAAGAGCTTCATTCAAAGGAGGACTCGCATTATCAAAGTCATACTCGTAAATAGGGATCTACATAGAATCCCGGCGCCATAAAAAACAATACATATAGTGTTGTTGCTGAAACAAGCTTTGTGCATTTATAGGGAACTGCGGAATCCCGGCGCCAGAAATCAGTATAAGTATTTAACTGCTGTCAGCACTACTTTTTTTAGCCTATGGGAATAAAATTCCCCTTGTACGACTAATTATTGTTTGCAAGTCAAACTCCCTTGGATAACCATTTGAAACATTTGTTGCAAATTTTGTATGGACACTCTATGAATCATCACTATTTGGCGGGGTGCATGTCACTAGTCCGACACTTTCTAGTCCGACAGGAAAATAGTCCGAATCTATAAAATAAATTTAGAATTTAGAAGTCTTTTTTTCCGATGTCACTTTTGTCCGAAAACGAAAGATTTTACAGTGTCGAATGTTGAATAAGGGTTTTTTTACTGAGATAATATTAATAAAAGTTCATTTTGGCATTTTGACATAATTAGAAATAAAGGACCAATCAAATTTGCTTAGAAATAATTTATGGCAAAAAGAATGCACCGGGCCTTTAAGGGTCCCTTTTTGCATGTTCAGAATTATGAAGCTTCCCAAAATTTAAGAAAAGTTGGGTTTAGGGGCCCAACCTCAAAGTCGGAACTTTGGATTTTTATAAGCACGTGGCTGCTTATAAAAGATGTGCCTCCTTTTCGGCGATTCATATTTCGTTTTACATGTTTTTTTTTTGACTCTTGTCGGACAAAATTGTTGTCGGAATACTGACGCATTCGTCAAATCCAACGTCGGACATTTTTACTGTCGGACTACTGACGACCTCCCATTTGGCGTGGCTAAGGGCTGGCTGTGAGGGGAGTAGGGAGGTCAGCCGTGATGATTCAAAATTTTCTCTGACATGATTTAATTATCCGGACGTATATGACAATAGTTTAAAATATGCATTCTTTTTGGACCTACCTCCGGGTGCCCCGGTGGAGGTTCTATAAATTAACCCATGTCCGTTCGTTCGTTCGTTCGTTCGTTCGTTCGTTCGTCCGTCCGTCTGTTACCAGCTTTTCTCAGGATTGGCTCATTAGTTTTTTCTGATTTTTTGCTCAATGATGCAAAATGGCAATGCCCAGAACGTGACGGAGCCCGATTTTTGAGAAAAAATTTATTTGGGCAAATTTTGGGCCAAAAACTACCTAAAAATAGGGTTTTTTTGACTTTGTGCAAAATCCTGTCATTACTTTTTTCTGATTTTTTGTACAAAGATGGAGGGCAAGATTCTCTAAAGAATGGCTGAAGTGGTTTTTCCCGGAAAATTCTTATTCGCCTTAAAAAACGGATTTTCGTATTTTGGGGGAAATTCCCTTTAACCAAATAAGAAAATATAGCTTTTCTCAAAGTTGACTCATTATTTTTTTATGAATTTTTGCACAATGATGCAAAATGGCAATGCCTAAAATGTTACGGAGCCAGATTTTCGAAAAAAAATATATTTGGGCAAAATTTGGGCCAAAAACTGCCTAAAATAGGGTTTTTTAGACTTTGTGCAAAATCCTGTTATTACTTTTTTCTGATTTTTTGTACAAAGATGGAGGGCAAGATTTTCTAAAGAATGACTGAAGTGGTTTTTCCTGGGAAATTCTTATTCGCCTTAAAAGACGGATTTTCGTATTTTGGGGAAATTCCCTTTAACCAAATAAGAAAATATAGCTTTTCTCAATGTTGACTCATAATTTTTTTCTGATTTTTTGCACAATGATGCAAAATGGCAATGCCCAAAATGTGACGGAGCCAGATTTTTAAGGGAAATTATTTTGGGCAAATTTGGGCCAAAAACAGCTTAAAAGGTTTTTTGGGCCTGAATGGTGATTTTCGTATTTGGGGAAATTCCTTTTTACCATTTTACATTATTCAACACACAAGCTTTATTTTTCCATTCTGAATTTTTGTACAATTATTGTCACTTTTTCCTTATTTTCATCTGATGTTAATCATTAGGTAGGTCCATTCAGCATGTTGCTTGTTCTATTTTAGTTTCGTGAATTCATCCACACAGCAAAATTTTACTCAAGTTTGATCTTACTTTACTTTTATTGCTTCTTTATACTTCATAATAGTGTCTAGAAGTGAAAATCGGCCAAATGGTATGAGGTACTTCATGCAGATCTCTAGACTGGAGTGACATTTTTCAAACGAACAATTTAGCATTTCTGAAACGTTATGTTAAAAGTTAAATGAAACAAATTTGTTTACTTATAGATTTCCTGGGCTATCTGTTCTGCTGTATAATGAAGCTAAAAATTGCCACTTACGACATTCGAAATTGTTTGTAATTCACCCAAGATATTGATCACACTTTCTTACTGAACGCTCATTGGTTCTTTCATGTTGAAAGTGAGTATTCTGAAGTTTTACAACAACCAAGTTATATCTTCTTAATGATTTTTTAAAAATGAATCTGAAATTATCTGTTCGCTCAGTCTGACCGGAGAAATTGACCTGACCGCCAATCTTTGAAGAAAAGTCTCCTAGACATCAGTTCTCCCAGCTATGAATTTATCAGCTAGAGCGGGAATATATATATTATGAAGGGAATATTCACTCTTTTTAAACATTTTTAAATACTTTCAATTCTGTTTTTTAATTTACAGGTTTCTACTCTAGCACGGTGGATGAGCATGTTACGACGTCTATCAAAGCCAACGACGCCCAAAGATAAAATTTTATAAATAACTGTTATTTTTTATGAATGGAGGGAAATATAAATTGAAAGTAATCTTTGACTAGTCAATTTCCTGCTGGTGTTCCGGGGGGGGTGAGATACTACGTTTGCGAGGTGAAGTATATGTCTGAGCCAAAGTTAGAAAATCAACCCTTTGAGAGACTGAATTTTGCCGCTGTTGCGACCATTCAAGGGACTACTTCTATTTTTAACTCAATCAGACCAGATATTATGACTTTTTAAGGGAATTGATTTTGAGAGACTTTCGAGGGTTTTAAAAAGGAACCATTTAGCACATAACCGACACCCATTTTGTCCAAGTACCCCCCCCCCCCCCCCTCACCCTCCTCTACACGTGGTGTATCTACCATTTCGGGAGTTTTAAGTCAAAACATAATAGAAAAATGTCCTTGTAACCTTGTTTTCTTTGAAGTCGAATCATGAAGAAACTTCAGTCAAAAAACGAAAAATTTACACTTGAAATAATTGTCTTAAAGGATAGTGTGCCAAATTTCGGTAGGCCTAAGAAGAAAACAATACACTCAGATAACACACAAATGGAAGAAAGAAAATCGAGGCAACTCTGAAAAGCACCGTGCAAAAACTAATTTTCTAAATAAAAATTTAAATAAATCGCCTAAAACACCTGGTGGGAATTTCATAGCCAGTGGAGATAGAATTTAAAGCAACTTTAGCTTTGGGAATATATAAATCCCTCAATTTAATGTCTGCGGGTATTTATTTCCATTGTTTTCAATCCTAAAAATCCAATGGAGACGGCAATTTCAGATCAAAATTTAACAGTGGAAAGCATTATTCATCTTTTCTCAACCGGGAAAGAATTCGAGAGATCTTTCGCCACCGGACACGAAGTTTGAGCATATTTTTCCAGTGGGGTAGATATCCCTGTGACACAAGGGTGTTTTAAAAATATTTACTCGAGCGTATATCTTGCTCCTTGATCCATCCCCTTTGGCGATTCTCTTTTTTATTTGTTTTGTGACTTTTTTATTTTTCTGCACTTTTGTTATTTTGTATGTGATTTTTTGTGTACATGTTTTTTTTTTTATAAGCCCCTTGGTCAGGCTCGTGTATGCTTAAGTTATCTAAGCATCCAGGCATATCTTAGGCTTATGAGTCATGCTTATGATTCACCTCGAGCCAAGTTTGTAGTGAAATTTCAGAAAAACGTACGTGCATAAAGTTTTGTAAAGATTTGTTCAGATTTTGGGGGCAGTGGAATATAGGAAACCTTGGAAAGTCCTTTTTTTTTACTTTACCTCTACCAAACTTTTTTAAATAGATAAAAATGACAACTGGAAAAATATTTTAGGCTGACATATATGCTTATGTTCTGTTTAGGAATTCTGCAAATCTGAGCCTTGATATGCTTATAAGCGTTATGCTCAGAAAAAAAACATGTACTTGATTGTTTCGCGTAATCCCCCTCCCTCTTTAGACCTCATGGTAGATCGTTAATGTATGTAAAAGATTTCTTTTTTAGTTTGTTATAATGGACTGTGCAACTTTTTCCGCTATATGTTGGTAGAATCGAGTGCATTCAATATTTGATAGTGTTTTTTGTTCAAAATGATTTTTCATCCACCAAACTAAAATTCCCGCCAAAATTTCTGCCTTTTGGTAGGTCACGTACGTGATTTCAAACTAGAAACCTACATTTATGCAGATTTATGTAACATTGAAAAAATATTCGATTTTCGTAATGAAACAACGAAACTCTTCTTACATAATGGTTTGTTGCAACAAGTTATGCAACTCAGCGAAAATCTAGAATTATGTAAGAAAACATTCGAATTGCAATGTTGCATAATTATTATGATTGAAAGTAGCAACCTTCAGCAAAGAAAATTATGTCATTCTCAGTTCAGACAGCACCCAGTCAACACCAACGGAGATATATCATGGAAGAACAACAACTTCAAGCACGTACGTTTTATTTCAAACTTTTATTGCCTTTGCTAGAAATAATGTACTCTTAAATTCAAAGATCATTTGTTCGGTTGACTGGAAATAGAATAGACTATTTTTAAGAGCAAAGCATAAGGTTCCCTTACCAGCACCTTTACTATTTTCAAATTATTCTCTAAAATCAATCGTCAAGTGTGATTTGTGTGTTTTGAGTGGTTGACCTGACTAGGCCCTTTGCCACTATATACTTGATTAAAGGTGTGTATCTCAAGTATCTATAGATGTTAGTGAGCAATGGAGTATGTTTTTTTGTGATAAAGGAGTATGTAGAGGTTATGAATGTGATTACTTGATAAGTACGTTCAGAGAGGATTACAATATTTTTATTTAATTGGGTTTATGTATATGTACGAGATTGAGATAGAGTGTTAAAAACTGTTAAAATGATACTATGACAGAGATGTCGACCCAGAGGGGAGAAGACAGAGAAGTGGTGAGTGTGCATGAAATGAAGATTTTTTTGTGTCATAAGATATCAGCGAATGTTAAGAATATACTATGTCGTTTTTGTATCTAGGTATGGTTAGAGATAACCTCATGAGGAGTTAGTAGATTGTCAAAACCGTTGAAGTAGACTTCATGAATCAGAGAAACACTGTTTTTATCATTGGACTTAGCTTGGGTCAACCAAGATTTGGCAAGATTTTTAATCCTTTTGCACATTGGTTTAATGTTGCTCTCGTCCTGGAGTTGGATTCTAGTGTACTTGGAGGAGTTTGTGACTAATCTCAAACATTTGTTCGGGAAGATCTCAAGTTTGGATTCGTTGACTTTTGAAAGAGTGCACAGCATAGCTGATCCGTATTCTAGAATGGGTCTGATAAGTTGGATATATGCCTTTCTTTTAGCCTTCATACTAAAGTTGAGGTTATTCATCTTAATCAGATAGTCTAGTTTGGAATGAGCTTGACCGATCTTCTTGGATATATGAGAGTTCAAGCTTCAAGTGGAGTCGAGGGTCATACCTAAAAATGTGACGTGATGGGTTGATTGTCTATTGTGTAGTTGATAATAATGGGTATGCCCTTGGAGATACGTAGTAGGATTGTTTTTTTGACGTTGATCTTCATTCTCCACTTCAAACACCACTTGTTGATATCGCTGAGAAGTTTTTGGAGATCTTTGTTAGCTGTGTTTATGTTATTTCGTCTTTTTCCTTTACTGACCTGTGCCATGAGTGCCAGATCATCAGCAAACTTAGTTTGTTTGACTTTGTTATGGGTTGGAATGTCAACAACAAACAAAATGGGCTAAGACGAACCTTGAGGAACACAGTTTTCAGGTGTGAAGGTATCACTTTTCTCTTTGTCATTTTGGATGCAACAACTTCTGTCTTCAAGGAAGCTTTTGATGATGAATAGGTTTTCATCAGGCATTCACAGAGCTTTAAGTTTATACAAGAGTCCTTTATGCCACACCTTGTCAAAGGCTTTTTCAAAGTCTATGAAGATTGTGTCTGTTTGCTTTTTCCTGTTGAATCCTTCAAAACAGAATTGAGAGAGAGTGTACAGTTCGTCGTTGGTGGATCTTTTGTTTCTGAATCCTGCTTGTATTAGATCTATTTTGTTATTATATTCAGCCCAGAATCTAATAATGTCAGCAATAAGTGATTCAAAGATTTTCCCAAATTGGTTTAGGAGAGATATTGGGCGGTAGTTGGAAGGATCGAGCTTACTCTCTTTCTTGTGTATCATTTTGATTTTGGCGATCTTCCAATTATCTGGAAAAAAAACTATAGTTATAGCAGGCGTTGAAGATAATGTAGAGTAGATCAGTAATAGATGGTTCAAGATATTTGATTATGATGTTTGTGACTCCATCAGGACCAGGTGCTTTTTTGTTCTTGAGTTTGGTAATTTTCTTCTTGATTTCAGCTTTTTCAATATATATCTGGATGGGTCTATGGTTGTTCCTGAGTGAATCAAACCATCTATTGACTCTGTCTTCATGGATTTGATCAGATACAGGATTTCCTTTAAAGATGTTGGATTGACTTGTTTTGAAAACTTCAGCTATATCTTTTTCAGAAGTTTTTGTTGAATTATCAGATGGATCTATGATGTCACTCATTAGAGGTGTTTTATTCTTGTTGAAGATATTGTTGAAGTTCTTCCATGCTTTTTTTGGGTCTCCAGAGTCTACTGCGTTTATTTGTTTTTGAAGTTTTCTTTATTCTGATTGTTGGATGTTTTTTTTATTTCCTTTGTCAGTCTATTAACATTCCTTTTGTCTGTTGGGTTTCTGGTTCGTTTATGAATCTTGATCAATCTACGTTTTTCTTTAATCTTTTCTCTAATTGCTTTAGAAATACCTTGATTGCTGGTTGTGATTTTTTTGAAAGGAATTTTATTTTGGATATTAATTATTGTGCTTTCAAGAGTGTTGATGAGGTTTACGATTCCTTGTCTTGAGAGGTCTGTTCTATCAATATCAGATATTTTCTGATTTGCTTCTTGCCAGTTAACTTGATGATACAGAGGTATTGTTTTGGTGTATTTAGGTTTGGACAGCTTAGCATCGATATTGAACAGAAAAAGTAAGTGATCACTACCTTTGTCATCCAAAGTTAAAGGTGTGACAGATTTGATGTATTTGTGTTGAGATCTCCACAGAGCTATCTCAATGACACTATCTGTATGAGGAGGAGTGTGACTCTTGTAAGTTGGCTTGTCATGGAAGGTGTGAGAGATGTTTTCGTTCTGTATTAGGTTGTGAAGTTTAGTTCCTCCAGCGTTATGTGATTGATCTCCCCAAGTTTGATGCTTGCAATTTAAATCTCCAACTATGATGGATGTGTCTGTTAGGAGTTTGGAGATTTCTAGAGTATCAATATTATTGGAACTTGGGTTATAGAGTAAAATTAGCTCAAGTGGTTTATCGTCGTATGTTAATTTGGAGATGATATATTCGTTGTTTTCTTTTGGTGACAATTTTCTCAGATTTGGAATGTTTGATGCTATCTCTATAGGCTAGGATGATGCCTCCATGGCATTTAAGAGGTCTGCGAAAGTCTTTTAAAGTGTAGCCATTGAAGTTTATTTTCGGAGGTCTGTTTTTTGAAAGGAAGGTTTCCTGGATAGAGATAAAGTCCGGATTATTGGTTTGTATCAGATCCTGTAGTTGATGTATTTTGGATTGGATACCTTGTATATTTAGATGAAGAATTGTAATAATCATATTGTTGGTTGGCCGTTTAGAGTTTTATTTTTTATTTTCAGCTTGACATGGTTCTGGACTTGGATGATTTTTTGTGAAACCACATCTAGCCATCAGCTGGTCTAGTTTGGGGATGTCAATGTCTCTGTTGAATAAGGTTGAGAGGTATGTTTTTAGTTTCGTTGATGTTTTGGTTTCGTCGTTGCAGTTTCTCGAGAGACTCCACAAAACCATTGATAGGGTTATGAGTTTCAGGTAGGTCATTCATTGGTGATTCTTGGATTTTTGTTTCGGCTAGGATAAGCCTGTTGTCAAGGTGGTTGATTTTATTTGCTTGATCCTGTAGCTCTTTGTTTTTTTCCTTGAGAGATTTATTTTGATTTTTTCCTCAAGACTTGTTAAGGTTTGAGAATTTTCGGTGATGTTGGTCTCGTTAGTTTGGGTGATCTTTGTAATGTTAGCGTAGGAGGTTTTGCTTGTTTCTGAAGATATTTAGGGGCCCCGAAGGCTAGATGGGCCCCAATTCCGCATGGACTAAACCCTCAGTCTCTTCCCGAACTACGGAAGTACATACCAAGTATGAGTATTTTGACAGGGAGAACCTTTGAGCTACCGTTTATCCGAAAGCCTGCAAAAAACTAAAAATATTAATACAATTCAAAAACATTTTATCTTTGTTGTTTGTTTGTTGTCTTTTCCTTAACGCCACTGAACTTTCCATGGTGTCAGCCCCCCCCCCAGAAATCTGAAGGGCACCTAGGCCAGGTTAGTAGAGGGGAGCTATTGCAATTCTTTGGGGTTACCTATTCATTAAGTGTACCTAGCTGTCTTGATGGAGGCTCTGGGGGCTGGTCATATTTTCCAAATCGAATATCTCAAAATATTTCAAATTATTGAATCTTTTTACTAAACCACCCAAAAAATCATTAAGATTTTAAGAATGACAAAAGAACAAAAAGTGTCAATTTAAAAAATTTCTTTTTGGCTGAATGGGGGTACCTAACTCAAAGCAATTTTTCAAGGGGACCTAAATTACTGGGGACACCATGCTCAATGGGGGCACCTGAAAAGTGGGCTGAAACCATGCTTTCCGTTCGACCCGATTGACACACTCTAACCATCGTTCTTTCTTCTTTTGAAGTCTCGATTGACCAGTGATACCGGAAAAATAATGTTTAAAGTTTGCATTAGATTAAATTTTTTTTTTTATGATGAAACTGTACAGATGTTCAAGTGAGCCGAGGGCGATAATAAAAAAATGCTACCATTTTTATTCACACACGCTACACATGACAAACTCGTTCCCAAACCGTAAGGAAATCCGTTTCCAACTCACTTCGTCTGTCGGAAACTTCATTTTTTTCTTGTAGCTCGTGCATACGTTCGGTATGCACGACAAAAAAAGGAGATGGGGCACAGCCACACAGATACTCATTTGGAGTTTGGCTGCTGGGTGAAGACCGGTGGCCAGTTGTATGGGTACTCCCATCATGGAAGCCACAAGAAGAAAAAAAACTAGGTTAATAAAATCTTTGTAATATTTTTTGTCCTGGATACCTTTTTAATCAACATTCAGTTTGAAGAAAAGGTTAACTAAATTGCTTTCTTACCTAACTTTCCAGTGTCGCTTTCTTGACTATGAAATTATAGAGTGTTGATTATTAAGGTGTATATGGTTGTATTAACATATTTTATGCCTAGGATTTTTCTTCTTGTGTCTTCCTTCAATGAAAAAAGTCCCATACACTGAAAATTCTATTTGTGCCTTTGCCCCATCTTCTTCATTATAAAGCTCATCCACCACTTTTTTGTTGAGTTTTCGAAAAATAAGATACTCAGAATTTTCGACATGATTACCCTCCTCGTTGAGGTTTTACTTTACCACAATTGAAATTGTTGTTGTTGTTGTTGTTATTATTACATTCCTAAAATAGCTGAGCTGAATTTTAAACTAATCTTATCCCTCTGGCCTTCACTCTGGCTTTTATTTATAAGCGGTAGAATGTTTTTTTCTAAATAATGTATATTCTAATAAGGAATTGTTTTTCAAAGATGTTTTACAGTATGATGTATTTTCCATTTTCAAATAATGAATCATAAGAAATTCTTAACAACTTAGCTAAAATTGAGTTTTTGTTGACTCTTGTTGACTGGGTGCACATGATTTTATTTGAAGAATGACTTCTCTTTTTAACTGTTCTTTTTTTGCAAATTTTTTTGTCCATGGATGAGATGACATCACGTAAGATACATGAGTTTAATGTATGGTTTGATACGTTATTTAATATTTAATCTTAAGTTGGAAAAAAGGTTATTGTAGTAATGTTGATGTATATTTACAATTATTTTTAATTCATTCAAATTATTTAAAAATAATTTAAATCTATTCTAAAATGTAAAAAAAAAATCAATTTCACACTTTTTGACTTTTTGAGTCGCGATTTGAAAAACTTAGCGGTCGAATGGCAGTATCAATCAAAACCTGTTATTATCGTTCTTACAATTTAAAAATCCCTTAATCAAATCGATCTGATTGGTTGAAACTCAAAATTATGATCTAATGGGCCTAAGCTATGTAACCTGTCATACTCAATTCAAAAAAAAAACGAGATTCTTTTGAGCAAGCCACCCCTCTTATGATACGAATAGCCCCAACATTCACATGTCTAACATAACTGGTGGGCGGGTTTGGGGCGTCTGTAGAATCCCTTTCGCTTTGCGAACACGAGACTCGTTCTCCATGCGTAACCCCTTTTACGATTGATAAACACTTTTTTACTAAAGATGTATCAAACGATTGATTTGTTTAATGCCACTTTAATGAAATTAAACGCTAGATTAAATTTGATAAGATATTGAAATAAAATATCCGTGGATGATTTTCCTTTTTAAAATTAAAGTCAATATTAAATAAATTCATATTAATATATATGTACTCATAATTCTTGTGCTAAGAATCTAAAGTATACCTTATTTACACAAAACGACTTAAATTAATAAATTATGATATCTAATTTTTTTTAAATGACAAAAATTGATGTGGTATAGGGTTAGGGGGCTATTTCTGACAAAATTTGACATTGTAAAACATTATTCGAATTTAAGAAATGAGAATTAGGTTGTGGTTAAAAAAATTGTTTTCGTATAAAAAAGGATGAACCAACTAAGAAGTCGGACAATTACTTCTTCAATTACTTTCTCCGAGGTTCTCCGATTTTCCGTTCAAACGATCTGTATTTCCCCCTCATTGAAGATGTTTCTTTGGTTGTGTTGTCGAACAATCATATTTACTTCCTTTTCTTATTACCATTTATTTCTTTGTCTTCTGACGGGACGAAATTATGCGTTTTAGACAGGTTATTCCTAAAATAACTAAAAAAGTGTACTTACATGATCATTACAGGGCCTCTTTAGCATTATTGACGCAAATATTCATCGCAGTCTTTACTTCTTACATTTGTTTCACTCTTTGGCTTACTGTAAAGTCCGTGTGAAAACATGTTACAAGATTTCGTGACAAATCAAGGCTTTTCTTTCCCCCTTTAATTTCTGCCAATTAAAATAAATCTCTTTACTAACATTTTTCTATGAGAGACTTAATTGGACTGCAATTGACTATATCGTAATTTCTCCACAATTATTAACTTGTTAACACAGGGTCCCAAAGGGAATGGTTTTGTTTAGTTCAAACAGTTAATTGTAATTTTTTTGATGAAACCACCTAACAAAATTTTCTTTGCCTTTGAAATAGCACCGAACAAAGAGAAAGTATACGAATCGTTAAGAACATTTTAAGGCTTTGGGGACTCGAAAACACCCGATTTCTTAGGAAATAATATAAGGGAAAATAATAAGAACAATGTTAAGAACATTTTTAGGCTGAAAAGTCAAGAACGCCCGATAGCAAATTTTTGGATGTTCTTATAAAAAAACGCGTATTCATGAAATATCAAAGTGATTTCTTTTTATATACTTTCCGGGTTCGTTATATATGTAAAACTCGTCAAACTCGCTGACAATGAAAATTATTTTCGGCTGATTTGCAAATATCTAATTCCCAACATTTTTATGCTATCTATAATGAGTATTGAGTATTCTAAATGTAAAGCGATTCACTGTTTTTGGGCCTTGTAGCGTTTGCGACGCTGCACTTACGACACCAAATAACAGTACTTCACAATGATTTCAAAGGAAAGCAAAAGAACAATAAGTGTTTGTAAGCCTCGTGAACAAAAGATGAAAAACGATTCTATTTCCCCTTTCCAAATTTCTGATATTTCTTAAAAATTTCCAAAAAAATCTCAGAAATGTTGTTGAAAGAATGCGCTAAATTAATTATTAAAATCGATTTCAGACTTCTACAGCGGATCGTCATTATACCTCACGAGAAGAATCCCCAGTTCGAGAACTTCAACGCCTCGTATGAGTTCAATCAAACCATCGGGGAGTTCGTTGGTGTAACACATGCGCAGCTCCCAATATTGCTAAAGATTGACTACCATGAGCAGCAATATCGAGCTCTAGCCAGCTCAGTGCTCGAAGAGTTAGAAATAAATCAGTCGAGAGATATTCACAATTATGGGCTATTGTTAAATTCTATTGCCATGGCAATTTTTTTTGTACTTCCCTGTTTCAATTGATATTTCGAGCCAAGTTACATTTGTTTTCAATGCCTTTTTGACTCAAACTTGGTATTTCCAAAAATTAAACTTCCCTCCCTTTCCCTCTTTTTGTTCCATCTTTTTATCAAGAATTGTGCAATAGAAGTGTGCTTAAATGAACTGTGATCAACTATTATTATAGGTAATCATCATCATCATCATCTTTCGACTTACGTCGGAAAATTTGCGTAGCCTTCCTTCCACAATACCCGATCTTGCATGACTGTCTTTATTTCCTCAATCTCGAGACCTGTTTCCCTCTTCAGAGTATCCAGGAAGGTTAACTTCCTTAGTCTTACTAGACCCGTTGGTGACCAGAAAAGAAGTCTGGATATTAATTCTTCTTTTGCTCGAAAACAGTGGCCTGCGAACTGAAGTCTTCTATTGGTGAGTATACGCGAGATGCGTGGTAGATTATTGTATATTTGATTGAGGTTCGGATGGTTCGCCCAGTTTAAATTTTGAACCTTTTTGAGGAGGTTTGTGTAACACCCGTCTATACTTTTTTCCATGGCTCTCGGCATTGTCCAGGTCTCCGACCCATAAAGGAGAATAGGTTCGATTAAGGTTTTGAAGGTTTGTACCTTAATCTTATTATCTAGATTAGACTTCCAAATTTTGTTTAGTTTGTTGCAGGCCCTCCACGCGAGAGATTTTCAAATATTAAAGTCTTGTTCAGAATCATTAATGTGGGAGCCAAGGTATTTAAAATCATTTACTCTTTTGATATTGACACTGTTCAGCGATTTCAGAGTACGGACGGAGTCAGAAGTGCACAGAAATTCAGGTAATGAATAACTTAGAAACGCTGTCAAGGAAATCACAGAAACGATGCAGAAATTCTTACCAGATTTTCTTATTCCATTAAATACTCCGTTTTACCAACGATATGAGGTCGAAGAAGAAAATAAAACAGACCGAAACAAATTGAATAGATTATTAACACAAGCTATAAAACCAGAGCTATATTCATCTTTCTTCACTTGTTTTGGACATCGACCAAAGGTTAGCCTCGGCGGAATCGACGAAGCCTACCAACTTAAGAGCAAAAGACATTATTTGTCTCGATTTCCCGGCGAGCTTTCCTTCTTTATATGTTTTTTAACCTTCAACTTTGCAGACCTGTCTTTAAAATCAAAGTCCGTATTTCTATTATTAACGGCTTGTTACATGATCAAAAACTGATCTGATCAATTTTTAACTTTTGTTATTCACAAAGAAAAAGTTAATAAAAAGTTTACAATTGACCTTTTATTATGGGCTATGGTAATAATGTAAATACTCATGGACCCCCTCTAGAACTCAGGAAGAACTGAAAGCTTTTGAATTAAGATTTTCACCAGTGTATTGAGCCATTAAGCATTGAGTACTGAACCTCTAAGAAAGTGTGCGAAATTTCAGTTCAGTCACCTGCATGGTTAGTATTTTTTACAGACTGGTCAGTATTTTACCCAAAATGCTCAATTTATGCATAAGAGTTCTTCAAATTTTGCTGAAAATTTAACATGGGGTAAAAAAGCTGTTTTGTTTGTTACTTTAAGTATCCACATAGCTTTAGGTAAGGCCACCAGATGGAAAAATGGAGCAAAAAAGAAAACATCCAAATTTTTTTATCATTAGACTCGCCACCTGATCGTTGATTCTCTCATCACTTTAATTTTGTATCACAATTTCATTAGAGTGAAGAGATATTGACGCGTTATGTAATGTTAATTGCTATTAGTAATTACGCGTTCAATTCGAATCTATGATCTGTTCCCTCCTAGTGAGGAGTTTAATACCCTTATAACAACCGTATTTTATAAGCACTGAATACTGAAATTCAAGAAAGATAAGCAAACGATTGGATCAAGTGTCAAACATTTTGACCCGGAAATCAATTATTATTCTGCCTTTAAAGTAATCGACACGTATTCAGGAAAGTGATTATTGTCTGGTGAAATTCTGAGTACTGTGTTTCTGAAGTTTTCGTTTCTTGAGAGCCCGATAAAATCTGAAAGAAAAAGAGAGAAAAGCAAAACAACGAACGAGACATTGATGAACGACAAAGGGACAGAGAGGGAGGGAAAACTTATCTTGTACTTAAAGGAATGAGCACTAGACCGGATCGTCATTATACCTTACGAGAAGAATCCCCAGTTCAGGAACTTCAACGCCACGTATGAGTTCAATCAAACCATCGGGGAGTTCTCAACAGAAATAAATCAGTCGAGAGATATTCACAATTATGGGCTGTTGTTAAATTCTATGGCCATGGTAATTCTTTTTGTACTTCCCTGTTTCAATTGATATTTCGAGCCAAGTTACATTTGTTTTCAATGCCTTTTTGACTCAAACTTGGTATTTCCAAAAATTAAACTTCCCTCCCTTTCCCTCTTTTTGTTCCATCTTTCTATCAAGAATTATGCAATAGAAGTTCTGTGCTTAAATGAACTGTGATCAACTATTATTATAGGTAATGAATAACTTAGAAATGCCTGTCGAGGAAATCACAGAAACGATGCAGAAATTCTTACCAGATTTTCTTATTCCATTCAATACTCCGTTTTACCAACGGTATGAGGTCGAAGAAGAAAATAAAACAGACCGAAACAAATTGAATAGATTATTAACACACTTGGTGCCAAAGTAATGATAACTTCAAATATTGACGTCGAGGATAAACTTTGCAGTGGACAAATGGGCACTGTCGAATATGTAAAGCTTGACAACGAAAGAAAAGTGACGCGTATTTATTTAAAAATGGATGAAGACGATATTGGGATGAAAGCGAAAAATAGCAATAGTTATGGACGTATGAATGATTTAGTGCCAATAGAAAAAATAGAAAAAGAATTAGGCTTTAGCCAAATAAGCATCGTCCTTCAGTAAAACGCATTCAATTTCCATTGAAGTTAGCATTGGCATGTACTGTACATAAAGTTCAAGGACAAACGTTTTTTAAAATTGTCTTTAGTTTCGATATTAATAAGCAAAAATGTTTTAAGGTTGGTCAGGTTTGCGTTGCATTGAGTAGAGTTACTACCTTGCAGGGTCTTTACTTAACGGGATCTTTTAAATCAAAAGAAATAAGATGTGATTCTAGAGCCACAGAGGAATACAACCATATGAGAGAAAATTTGTGTTTAGAAACAAAATTTGATAAAGAAATTAACGACAGTGAGTTTAAACTTTCTTTGAAGAAACACGCAATCGATATTAAAAATGACGCATCATTATTTGAAGGAAATTTACTTTTCATGACAGAGACTTAACTGGCCTATGACACCAACACGACAGAGATTGAAAACACATTATCACCTCTTTTATTACATACAAATAATTCAGATGGGCACATATATTCAAACACAGCAGCTGCATACAAAAATTCATTCGAGTTAATCGATGCTTACAAATTTAGACATTCTTTGATAGAATTTCCTCTCTCGGTGATACTCTTTTATCGCCAACAGAGTCTTGATTTGATAATCGTAATTTCTTGTACAAAATTCAACATTTACGAGATGCAGTAGAAATGACTCATATTATCCTAGGAGATTTTAACAAGAACTATTTGAGTGATGAAAGTGATTTCATAAAAGCTTACTTAGACCAAGACTATCAGATGATTGTTCAAGAGCTGACTCATATTTCTGGCTCATTAATCGATCATGTCTATATCCATAATGAGAATTCGAGATAACCACGCTGGTACAAAGTATCTATTATTCAGACCATGACGCAATTCAAATAAAATTCAAAAAGGTGTGTGAATAATTTTCTCTTTCTCAGTCGAGGCAGCAATACCACTGCAACATATTTTTATTTCCGTCTTGAAACGAAAATGAGTACAAGTTCTATTTAGAACAACGAAAAATCTTTGAAGCCTTTGGATGTTTTCAAGCTCCTGAAAATGCACTGTAAGGGTATGAAATTTTGAAAAAGCAGAGTTTAGGCGCCCGAAAAAGCGCAAATATTTGAAAAAAAGGTAAAAAATTTGAGAAAAAATGCACCGTAATATTTCCAGGTAAGTATGTCAATTTGTCAATTTTTTGCTGCACAGTAAAAGTCCGATTTTGAGAGGACGATATTTTGGGCGGTACGTTGTTTCCAAATCGATTGCCACCGGCACCCCCCACCCCGAATTTTTATCATTTCGGTTTTATATCATTTTCCTCATCCTTTATAAAATACAGGTTCTTATCCCACTCGTGCCCAGCAGTAGCCCAGCAGCCAGCCAAAACAATTTTCTGCAAGTAAAGCTTACTACTTACACTTGGTGATAATGGCGCAATTGAGAATCCTGGGTAATATTCATTTAGTTAGGAGAATTTGTAACTTTGTTAGTTTATTTTCTTTTTCCGATCAGGTTTAAATCACCCAACTTGTCCGTGGTCATATGACTCAGATAATTGCTTCTTAGAATTTCTTACCGCAAGTTGAGTCCTTTCCCTGTTATGTACTTCGATCTTGAAAGTCGCATCAAAAGCTGAATTCCTTCATTCATAAAAGGTAAGCAAACCAAATCAGATAGTATCCCTCAATCTAATTCTGAAAGTTTAGAAAAGTTTAGTTCATTTACAAGAAGTTCACTTTGATTTCCAGATAATGAGTGTATTTCTTTCAAAAGTACTTTAATAGGGAATGGAGATCTGCCTTGAACCTCTATATAACTTCACCCAAAGACCTCATCTCTCGTTTCAGAACCAACACAACAGAAATCAAAATGTCCAAAAGAAAGGCAGCTGAACAAAGTCCATCTTCAAGTGATAACACTCAAGGTATTAAACTTCACTTTAAATATTTGTCTTTATGGAAAGTGTTGCTATGGTCTTTAAACCTACACATTTCTGAAATCGCCCCATTGGAGTGGTGTCACCTTAGTGCTGTGTAAGGGGTCTCGCAGAAATTATCTACGTGCCCAATGGGGGGTCACTTGGTCTAAAAAGGCTATGAGGCGGACGTACCACTTAAGTTTAATAAACACTTTGAAATCAGGGCATAAATTTACTATTTCGTTCTTTTGAAGGGTTAATTTTTTGAGATTTTGTCACATTAAAATTAGAAATCGTATTTTGATACAGTACAAGAGACATTTTTTCCCAAAATTCCACTAATCTTAAGGAAGGAGTTAGTTGATTATTCAGTGCAGGGCTATATTCCATTTTTTGTCAAAATTGTTGAGAGGCTACCGCTTGACAGGCGACTACTTTTCAGGCCCTACCAATCGGTAGGTTATCAATAATTGGTTCTAAATGATAAGTAATCGATGGATTGATATTATCAATTGATTCTGATAATCGATAGGTAATCGATAATTAGGATTATTTCCATTTTTTTTGTTACCAATCAATAAAAGAAATAATTGGTTCCAATCGATAAGTAATAATCATAATCGGTACTCAGAATCAATCGATAATCAATCCATCAATTACCTATCGATTGGAACCAATTATCGATAACCTACCAATTGGCAGGGCCTGGAATTTGATTCAATTTTCCAAAAAACTAATGTAAGTATCCTGTCAAAATTTACGTTCTGTTCAATTTTTTTTAGATGTATCAGTCAAGGGTTACATCATGAATATGTCACCTGTCTGCACATCAAAGAATTCGAAACCTTATTTCAATTTGAATGTGGAAGTGGAAGAAGGGACTGTCGTCAAAGCAGTCTGACATGCCCCCCAGAAAAAGGAGGTTGTTTGAGGAGGCTGAAGCCATCGGAACAGAAGTTAGCATCAGCCAAGCCCAATCGTACAGTGATGGCACCCTCAAGATTTACGAGAAGACGTCAGTCAAAAATGAAGTGTTGGGCTTCAAACCCAAATACCAGATTGAAATTACCACACTGTCAAAAGTCGTAAATGAAGTGCCAGTTGGCAATTATGTCAACGTTCAAGGTGTCGTCCAGCTGGATGAAGTCGAACAAGTTATGATATCAAATACCAATGAGGCGAGGCCACATTTCAGATGAAAACGAATTTATCAAAATTGTACTTTGGCGAGAGTATGCAACGTTTCTAACAGATAGGCAATGTTATACGTTGTGTAACTTGAAAAAAGGGATCTACAACAACGTCGAAGAACTGCATACCTCTCATACAACATCTTTCAAACCTGCCAAACAACCTACTTCATTCAAATCACCTGATAGTGGTGATGAGACTGAATTAACCAATTGTTCCATTGTTGGTACCAAATTTATTCACACTGTAAAATGCTTGTTCTGTACTGCCAAAATCGATTGCAAGGAGGCAACAGGAGATGTTGAGTGTCCACGTTGTATGGGTACCTCAGTGATGTCATCGATTGGTCAACAGAAGTATTGGAAATTGTTTGTCAACCATGATGGAAGAATTGTAAAGCTTGACGTTACTGCAGATAAGCTTCCAACGTTAGAGTATGACCAGGTAAAATCTTATTATTATTTTTTTTTTTTTTCTTTATTGAAACAAAAACACGTGTACACTACGAACATATATTACAAAACATTACTTAAACATAAAATATAGTCCCTCCCCCCGCTAGGAACTAACGTTATATCGCCAGAGGTACTAGACTATGTAAAAAATAAATAAAGAAGTAAATAAAGAAAAAAAAAATCTTGGAGAAGGAAGCTACAATTGTTTTTTTTTTTTTTTTTTTTTTTAGTTTTTATTGAATATTTATACAGGATTACGCAAACAGTTACAAGTATCTGATATTACCTTTGGTCCTGTTATAAATCTAAAATAATAAATAAATTATAAGTTAAATAAAAGGCATGCTGGCATAGTTTACGAACGTATTGAATTTGGCTATGAAAAAGCACTTGAAAATTAATTATTTGAATGAGGAGTTAAATTCGCTTTGAAAGTAGAAATTACGATGTTAGATCTCGTTTTGATTGAGAGGTGTACGTACTTTCCAATGTTGGAAAGGCATGAGTAAATGATAGTAAGGAAAAACACGAGGCATAACACAGTATGAAAAATAACTGAGGCAAACATAAAATAGAACTAATAGAGAATATATTAAACTAAATATGAAAGGTTATACCCGCAGAAAAACCACGCTGTGATCGATAGATACTTCAAAAGGTTATCTTAAAATTAATGTAAACAAGACTAAGAGTATACATGTATGTGAAGTCTATTAATACAGTATGTCGAGACTGAGAATATTAATACTGAAAAGTGTGACGCAATGTGTAAACTCTGAAAAGGAGAAAGTACCCAAAACAGTGAAATTATCAATTCAAAATGTTAAAAAAAAAAAAAAAAAAAAAAAAAATAAGACGGAAATAAATATTACATAAAATAAAATATCCTAAACGCCTCTCTTTACTATCTCTGGTAAAAGATCATTACGTAGTGTTGTGGTGTTGTAAACAAATTGATACAGAATATTAGGGATATAGTTAAATGTAGCAACGAGAGTGAAAACCAAAGCCTCACTAGATCCAAAAATAAATTATCCAGAAAAGAGATAGTGTAGTGGCAAGTTAAAGGCTAAGCAGAGGCACTATACTTAAATAAAATTGAAAGTATGAGACTTTATTTTGTTTTTAAAAATATTAAAGTCATTTACGGTTCTCAATTCCACTGGTAGAAGCCTAAAATAAAGCACCGCTAAACCTTCCAGTTTCGTTAAGAAATTCAACAACAGAACAAAGAATAGATTTATTTAGATTTGAACTCAAACTTTCATCCCCATATAATAAAAGCCGGCAGAATAAAGAAGGGTTAAGCGGCGGATGAAAAATAATGCCTAGGGTCTGCAGTTTGTCAAACAAAGATTGTCTTGCATGGGAATATATAGAGCAGTGCAGAAGAAAGTGCTGAGTGTTTTCAACAGAGTTAGTTCGGCAACCACAGAAAGGGTCTAAAGTGTCGCGGAAGCCATGTCT
Organism: Clytia hemisphaerica; assembly: GCF_902728285.1. Lineage (NCBI taxonomy): Eukaryota > Metazoa > Cnidaria > Hydrozoa > Leptothecata > Clytiidae > Clytia > Clytia hemisphaerica. The sequence goes on from NW_027104020.1 coordinate 629,421, forward strand.
AAATTTATGCTCGTTGAGATGGCTGAAACCGACCCGAAGTCGATTAAGAAAGATCACTCCTTGAATGTCAGGAACATCAAAAACATGAGATTGCTTGGGTCTCAAAAATTCATAGATTGCTTTTTTGAAAGTTTTAATTGAAGGTAGATCTCGTATATTACCTCCCAGAACATTCCACTGAGATATGCAGTACGGAAAAAAAGTGTTACGGAAACGCTCGGTTCGTATATTAAGAGGATAAATAGGATTTCTTGTTCTAAGGCCACCTGGTGCTGTAAGTCTTACTGGCAGGTAGTTACGTAAATACGAAGGGGCTAAATTATTAATAATTCCATAGAGAATGTTATTCTTCTAGCAAAGCGCCTGTCAGCAAGACTTTCAAGACCAAGTTCTGAATATAGTTTTTCTGAGACGTTCCACGAAAACAGCCTGTTATAGCTAAACAGGCATTATATTGAATAGATTCAAGCTTCTGCACAAAGGTAGCATTTCCTGGGCGGTCATATACGATATCACCATAATCAAGATGAGCCTAAATGAGAGATTTATAAATGGTTAGTAGAGATCTCCTAGGCACATGCTTGCGAAGTCGATTAATAAGACCAATTCCTTTATTGGCCTTTTTTATCTTCTCGTCTAGATGGCGATCAAAAGAAAGTTTTGAATCTAAGATTAGACCAAGATGTTTCTGGTACTCACTGGTCGCGATATTAGAATTATTAAAGGAGATTGCTGGAACATTAGGAGGAGTGAGTCTACAGGTAAAATAGACTTCAATGGCTTGCTTAGATGGGTCAGGGTTAAAAGACATCTTCCATTGATGAGCCCAGTCAGTTATCCTGGAGAGATCTCTGTTAAGTACATCAAGGCTCAAGAGTTGATCAATCACAAGAGAGAATAAAGAGGTATCGTCAGCAAAGATCTTCGGTTTTGACTCAAGGTTTTTTGGAAGATCATTAATATAAATTAAGAAGAACAATGGACCAAGAATCGAGCCTTGAGGTACCCCAGCATTGATTCGCTTCCACTCAGATGTTTTCCCATTCAACACAACTCTCTGATGCCTATCGTTAAGAAAGCTGCGAATTAAGGAAAGCAACGGTCCAGTCACCCCATAAGATTTAAGTTTAAAGAGTAAGCCATCGTGCCACACCCGATCGAATGCCTTTGAAATATCTAAAAACACCCCCCTGGTATCTAGAGAAGGATCTTTGTCAAACCCTGTATAAATATCATGCGTTATGGATAACAACTGAGAAATGCAGTGATCTTATTATAATCTTATTTGTTGACAAACAAATTTGCCATTACTTACCTGCCTATGTCTGGATTGATAAGCAAAATCTTATTGGTTAGAAAACCACAACCTGGAAGAGGATAAGGAAAACGTGTTCAGAAAACCACAACCTGAAGAGGATAAGGAAAACACACACAAGGATCAATGGTTTTATTTTGTTCTCTTTTAAACTTGTTATTTTCTTTTGTTGACCATTCTTATAGTAGGTATGTAAAAAATATTCCCAAAAATTGTTTTTACAGTTGATCAAATCGAAACCTATTGAGTATGTAGCTTTAAACACTTCATGGCAGATTATTTCTCATGATTGATTTTACTATTTTTAGAGGACTTTATTTTTTTACTTAGAGATTTTTCGTATATTACCTTTTGCATACTCTTACATTTTTGTTTTATATCATACCATATCAGAGCTTTTTTTCTAGGACATCTTTGTTGTACATATTTGTTTCAGTTTCATAGATAAACAAAAATGGCATGTTTTTTGTTTAAACAAAGGAGAATTATGTCAAAAAAAACCCTTAAAATTGCGTATCTCTAAAAACTTAAATCTCGCGAGGATTATATTTCAGAAAAGTTTGAAAATCTCTCATGGATCAAAAAACTCAAGAGCAGCCACCGGCTAGGAAGTATGAAATATCTGTTCTTGAGGTCCCTTTCTCCTGGAAAAACTATCTGTTCTGTATCCTGGGCTCTCCTGGATTATATCATCTGTTCTGGGAAAAAATGGGAATCCTGGAAAATGTATATCTGTTCAATAGAAATATTATGCTCCTGGAAAAATAAAAAAAGCTATTCTCTAAGAAAGTTAAAATACTCCTAGAAAATGAGACCTTTTAAGAAAATGAAGAAGCTCCCTGGAAAAAAATCTGGCATCTGGTTGTGTTTTTCACAATTTAGCTCCTGGATTTTTCGAACAGATTGTCTGCTGGAAAATTGTATGTGTTTTTTCTTAAAATGTGCTCCTGGATTTTAAGAACAGATGTCTTTAAGGCGACCCCTGGATTTTACCTAGGTGTTTTGAGGAAAGTCTCTCCTAGATTTATCCATAAAATTTACTCTCCTAGAAAAAAAGAACAGATATTTCAAAAAAATCTGCCGGTGGCTGCTCTTGAAAACTACTCTCAACATAATCTCAGCAAAGCTGAAACACCATCACACCCCAATTGCTCGACCGACAATACTAACAATTATGATACGAAACAGACAAAACATTCCAACAAACAACTATACAAAGAAAATGGCAAGATGAAGATGGTACCAAGAGTAAGCACTCTCTGGCGCCCGCGAGCCACCCGTCCGTCATCTTTACCAAGGAAGAAATAGCGTTGATCAGACACTATTTTGTACTAAAAAAAAAACAGAGAAAAGGGATTAAAATAAAACAAATTGTAAACAAAAAAGTTTAAAATTTCTGACCATAAAGTGAAGTACGGCAGAAAGAAAGGGAAGAAGTTGAAAGGTTGACCGAGAGCCCGGTTCTGAACCCCGTAACCGAGTGGCCGTACACATTGGAAACGAATTAGGAAATGAGACAAACTCAACAAACTTAGACACAAATAGTCCAGGGAAAGTGTGCATCAATTGTGCTTTTTTGACTAGAAAGCATGAAATTTGGTACAGTGGTACCTTAGGGGGTAAGAAACATTTTAAGCCTCTGACCCACTCTTCAAAGCATGTCATATGATATATCGTTGGAAAGGTTTTCTCACACCATAGACATATGATAGTGAGAAAGACTCACAACGAAGCTCGGGTTGCCATGGTTTCCTATTGTTTTTCGAGAATGATATGTCCCGAAGCGAAACTGTTAGAACTCATTCTCTTTTACGCATAAACAACATTTTTTACGCATAAATTATGCCATTTAGGTTTTTCTTAGATAGATAGATAGATATTTTTTCCGTAAATAGTATATCCTGGAAATGTACATTTAAATTTTTTTTCGTTTTACCGTACAGTAGGCATATAAATAAATATTATATTTTGTTTTTAATGTTTTTCCGTACGTGTTAAAATGTGAAAAAATAAAAATAAAACAACTATATATAAAGAAGTTATCTGTTTTGTTTCCTAAGGAATTAAATGTATTAATATTAATATATTCCCAACCAGTGCAGGGGAAAAATCTTAAATAAAACCTTTCGGGTCTTGAATGGGATGGGGAGTTTCAAAGAAGGACACCAAGTGAAATAGTTTATGAAACTAGTGGGGCCACTTGAGACCTGGGTTTGCTTTTTAAATTCGCAACAGTCCACTTAGTCAAATACAAACCAATAGGTTAACACGTAGGACGAGTGTGTTGTGTGAGGAGAGAAAGAGAGAAGGAGAGTGAGTAAGAGAAGGAAAAAAAATCAATTTTCTGCAAATTTTGTTAGTAGGTATTGATGTAGGTGGTTTTTAAATTGAGATTTAGATGAGCTTTTCAGATCACCAATATTTAGTTTGTCATGATATAGATTCCAATCTCTGACAACGTTACTTACCACATTATACTTACCATATTTAATAGATGTTGTTTCAGATATGTTAAATCTCAGGGGAGAGGATCTAGTATTGTGAGGATCATTACCATCTTCTGGGTCATCTTCGTTATTTACTTCATTATTTTTGTAGTAGCTAAAGAAAGACTGGAAGTAAGAAGGTAGATTATCATTTACAGAGTCATATCCAAACAGACAGTTTCGTAGTTGTAATTGCATTTTTAGAGGCAGTATTCTCGTTTTTATATTCAGTGGCTTAGCAGAATCTCTTGGGGATTTAAAATTGATGAGTCTAAGGGCTTTATTTTGTATTACTTGAAGTTTATTCCAGTGCAGCTCTGTAATGTAACCAAGTGTCTGGAGACAGTAATTGACATGAGAGTCTACTAGGACATAGTATATAGATAACAGGGTCCTATAACAGATATAATATCTGAGTTTGGCTAGGCAGCCAACTGATCTTGAGAGTTTTTTTGTTAGATCATGCATTTGTTCATTCCAAGAAAGGGTTTCATCAATTAGGACTCCTAGATAAACAGCTACTGATGATAGTTTTAACTTTTGACCACTGAGTCGAAAATCTAAATGTTTTGTAACTTCTTTCTGAGGCTGAGAGAATAATTTTGGTTTTGGATGCATTTAAGCAGATTTTATTAGCCCTTAACCATTGGACAAGAAGAGAAAGATCATGGTTTACTTTAGAATTCAGACGTTTGAGAGAGCTTTCTCGACAAACTAGACTTGTGTCATCAGCAAAGTGGAAAGTTCTTGAGTTTTTAATACAGATATGTAGATCGTTTATATATATGATGAACAGAAGGGGGCCAAGTACCGAGCCTTTGGGGACTCCATGGACACAAGGGATAAAGTCAGAGGAAGACTCACGAATTTGAACACAGTGGGACCTATTTGTGAGATAAGATTTGAAGAGCTCTAGTTCATTCCCCCTAACACCATAATAGTCTAGTTTGTCAATGAGAATACTGTGTTCCACCGTGTCAAAAGCTTTTTTTAGATCTATGAATATTCCTGCAGCAAAATTATTGTTGTCAAGGGACTCTCTAATGTAATCAGTGAGAGCTATAATAGCATGATTCGTGTTGTGGCCTTTGCGAAATCCAAATTGGTATTTAGAAATAACATTATTTTTGTCAAGGAAGTTAGCAAGTCTAGAATGGAGTAGCTTTTCAAATATTTTGTTAACATTTGAGAGTAATGAAATTGGTCTATAGTTACCTACACACATTTTACTGTCTTTTTTGTGGAGAGGTTTTATGGTTGCTTTTTTGAGACAGTCAGGGTATAGCCCGGTTTCAAAACATTCGTTAAAGATATGGGAGAGGAAATCACTAGCTGTCGGAGCAATGAGTTTGAGAATCTTTGGTGGTATACTGTATGGTCCTGTGGCTTTGTTCTAATTACAATTTTTTTAAATAATCTTATAAATAGAGAAAGACGTAGTGGGGGCTAGAAACAATGAGTTTAATATAGGATCTTTCAAATAATCTTTGTATGAATTTTTGGCTGGAGGAATTTCTTCTTTTAGCTCTTCAGCAACCGATTGATAGAAATTGTTAAAAATTGATGCCATCTCGTTATCTGATCTAATTTCTCTTTTATTGTTAATAATAATTTTAGGACCGAGGTCTTGTTTTGATTTCCTATTGATCAGCTCATTTATACCTCTCCAAGTGTTTTGGAGATTTTTATTGTTCTCATCAAAAAAGTTTTTGTAGAAAATGTTTTTGCTTTTCCTCAATAGTTTCAGTAAGAGATTTTTATATTTTTTGAAATCTTTGAACTTGGCCGCTTTTATGTCGGGATCTTTTGCCTTAAGGTATTTTTTATTAATTTCTCTTGTTCCATTGATTTAAAAGTCTTTTGTGACCCATGATTATTTGGCACTTTTCGTTTTTTCCATGAAGATTTGATTGGTGCGTGTCTGTTCAAAACTGTATTTGTATATTCAATAAAAAATTCGAGTTTTTGATTTGTGTCTTTGTTTTTCAGCTCCTCTTCCCAGGATATATCAAGGTAATCTAGGATAAAATTTTCATTGTTAAATTTAGAGAAGTCCCTCCAGGCAGTTTTAGTAGGTGTAGTTTTGTTTGTTTTAATGTCAAAAGTTGTAACCTGGGGGAGGTGGTCTGAAATTCCACAAATTAAGTTACAAGACTGAAAAGAAACATTCATATTAGTGAAAATATTATCAATCAAAGTTTTAGAATTTGGGGTGATCCTAGTTGGGGAAGTTATTGTTGGTGTGAAAAAGCTAGAAAGGTTGTTGTGTAAGAAATCAGCAATTTTTGGATTCTCTTTAGATTTTAAGAGATCAAGGTTGAAGTCTCCAACAATGATAGCTTTTTTGTTTTCTGTAGTTATTTTATCCAGCAAGTTTGAATACAGGATAAGAAATTCATCAATATCAGTTTGAGACATTCAAGGGTGCCTATAAATACATGCTACAATATAATTTGGTTCATTTTCATTTACAATTTCCCTAATGACAGATTCAACTAACTTGTCCTTGTAAATTTTCATATCCTCCCTAGGCAAAGAATCAATTGCTTTAGTAAGGTAAAGTCTAGCACCACCTTTATTTGTAGCAGTGCAAGAATCAAAGTGGTTATAATCGTTCAAAATGGCTGAGTCTTTAGCTAGAGATTCGTCCTTATAGCCAGTTTCAGTAATTCCTACAATATCAAAATCATAATTTTTGATGACATTTTTTAGTTCAGTCAGGTGAAGATCTAAAGAGGCAATGTTGAGATGGAAAGCTGAAATCGACTGTTCCTTACTAACAATTTGATTGATCTCACTCAAAGTCCGGTATGGACATACATTATTTCGCTGCTCGTTTGAGTTGAGTGACTGCTTAATATCCTTATAGAATTCAATATTGAGAGACTGATTGGGGTCATAAAGGTTATCATGTAGAATATTCTTACCTTGAAGACAAAGTTTTAGTCCTTCATTTGTGAGTGTGGTGAATGGCATTTCTTTGTTGTAACATTTTTGACAAAACCAAGTGTTGTCATCTAAAATGAGTCTTTGATATTCATTATCTGAGGTTTTATTACATTTTATATGGACCCACCTTTGACAAATATCACAGAAAACACCCTTATGAGAATTGGCGACTACTTTTAGGCAGAAACCACATTTGTTATCATTAATAAGCGTAGACATTATTGTAGATACAGAAAAGAGAAAGAGAGTAAGCGTAAAAAATGGAGATTAGAATAAAGTATAAAGATGTAAAAAAAAGAAGAAAAAAAAGAAAAAATATTTAAAAATGAAAAAAGGTCAGTATTGGAAAAACACACAATGTACACGTACACACACGATCCCACAGGTTGACCTCTGGGATGCAAGAGAAGTGGCAAAAATAAGGTAATAGGGGTGGTTCTAACAATAAAAAATTAGAGTTGTGTAAAAAGGGGGAGGTGAAAAATGGGGTCTCAGAAATAGCTGTATCTCTATACTCAGCCTATAAATCACTATAATATAAACAAATGGCTAAGAAGAAAGAGATGAAAAGTTAGTATTCTCTATGTGTAACATAGGTTTGGTCCTTTTTTACCATAAGGATAGCTGGATATTTAACGAAACACTTCAATGTTTTGTCCTTGGATTTCAACAATTTAATTTCCTCACAAGCTTGCTTTTGACGTTTTGTGATCTCGGTCGAATAGAGTTGATCCACAAAAACTTTCTTGTCATCTTTTGAGAGTTTTTGGTTAAACTTAATAAGGTTCTGTTTATAGCTTTGTGCATTTTTCCACGTAGTAAATTTGGCAAAGATGGGTCTTGGTTTGTTTGGGTGAACATTCGATTTTCTTCCTCTGTGTACTCTGTCAAGATGCTGTAAGACTGTATTGGACTTACATTTCGAAGCTTTGGAGAGAACATTGGCCAGGAGCATAGTTGTCGTGATTTTGTCGGCTTCTTCAGACTCAGGGACACCCCAAAATATCATTGTTTGTCGACAATTTCGATTGACTTGGTCGTCGAGAGCGTCCTTTAATTTCTTTACTTCAGATTTAAGTTTGGTTATAGTATTTGTTTGGGTGCCGCCATTTTCAAGCAGAGACTGGTCTAGTGGGAGGCTGTTAATAACTTCTCTGTCACGCATCTTCTGCAGGTCATCTTCTATCATCTTTATCCTCGTTTCAAAATTATTGGATGAAAAACTAGAGTCAAGCTTGGTAATCCTTTCATCGTGATGTTTGATGTCGAGTTCATTTGTTTTTATATTGACCTTGTTGGAATTAATAAGGAGTTTTACTTCATTTATTTGAGACCCAACAAACACTTTAAATTCAGCTATCTCATCTAAGACGTGTAGTATGTCTTTGTTGAGTGATTCAAACAATCCATTAAGTTTTTTGTCCAATTTCATAAAAACATCACTTTGTCCATCATCTTTTGTTGAAATATCATTTTGCCCATCAACTTTTCTTTCTTCAGATACATCTATCATTTTTAATTTGTTGTTTTAAGTTATGATTCCGAGTATTTATGAAGATTTAGATTGGTATGTTTAAAATTTTCTGAGACGAATTTTTCACTGCCTAAAACACTATTTACTTAGAGAGTGTTGCTTGCTTTACAGTAAAATTTACCGGGTTTTCCTAAGTAATCAAATGGCAAAAAATATGTCCATCTGTCAAGGGTTTCCTCTGTTTTCACTGGGAGAAAGAATTAGGAGTTTTCACTGATTACAAGAGGAGATATTCATATTTGAATATAACACTTCAGTTTTCGAGGTATTTCGTATTCTCCAGCACATATCTTCTTAACAACAAAGGGCTACAAAAAGGCTATAGGAGATATTGTTAACAATGATAAAAGGTACCTTCCCTCCAAATTTTAATGTTTAGCCATTTGGCTATCCAAAGTTACAGTATTTTTCGTCAGTAATTTTTTTCTTTATTTTTTTTTTGCATAATTAGTGATATTTTGTGAATGCAACTTTTTTATCAATCAATCTAGCGGGCTTGTAGCCTTTTTTGTTAACATGGAAATTAAGTAAGTAATTGGGAGGTTTTAATCCATAAAATTAAATGTTCTGAATACACTTAATTAAACATAAAATTGCAATATAAATCAACAAGTTACGGGTAAAACCAAGTAAAACCATTGAGAACAAATATAGGCCATGGGAGTATTTACAGACCAGAATAGCTCCTGGCCCATAACTCGGTCCTAGTCCATTTTGAGATGCATATCATGATGATTTTTAGAATCAGTATGAAAAAAACCTTTCCAACGGTATATGATATGACATGTTTTGGAGGAAAAATAAATTTTTTTTTCGGGAATGCAGACTGGTCTGTAAATTACTTCCGTAGCTCATAACTCGGACCCAGTCCATTTTCAGATATATGTTGTGATGTTTTTTAGAATCAGCGTGAGAAAACCTTTCCAACGATATATCATATGACATGTTTTGAAGACAAAACCTCCTTGGCTGGGAGGCATTCTGGTCTGTAAAATGGACGAAACTTCAAGTCGTTTACGTTGATTTCCGTATTGCTTTTGAACTTATGCGTTTTTCCTAATCCATACAATTGCGCTGGTTGATTTGATGACGGTATCATGTCTTTATATTTCTAAAACTTTTTGAAATTTCTGTTGAGGAAACTTTTGAATTTTTTGAGGTCTTCCATGGTAGTATCAGTTGAATTTTTGTAAACACCTTTTGTGATTCCTTCATCAACCATACTTTGAAGTTTTTCGATGTAATCCGCTCGATTCATTATAACGACAAAGGATTCTTTATCACCCGGTATAACAGCTATTCTCAACTTCAGTTGAGCTATAATCTGAGAATGTCTGTCTGTATGTATGTCTGTATGTATGTATGCATGTCCGTCCGAAAACTTTAGGGCAGGCTGGACACTTCAAAAAAGGTCGGATTTGGCCGAAATTTGGCACACTTGTTCCTTGGGTGAATATCTGGGGGTGCTTTTTTCATTTTTTGAAAATTTTGTTTTTGGGCTTGGGAGAGTTTCGCCAAAACGAGGCTAAAACTTTGGGCACTGGACACTTCAAAAAGGCGGATTTGGCTGAAATTTGGCACTTGTTCCTTGGGTGAATATCGGGGGTGTTTTTTCATTTTTTTAAAATTTGATTTTTGGGCCGGGACGAGTTTTTCACAAACGAGGCTGGCCTTGACACTTCAAAAAAGGTCGGATTTGGCTGAAATTTGGCACATGTTCCTTGGGTGAATATCTGGGGGTGTTTTTTTCATTTTTTTAAAATTTTGATTTTTGGGGCCTGGGGACGAGTTTTTCACCAAACGAGGCTGGCAGCTTGGAGACTTAAAAACGGTCCGATTTGGCTGAAATTGGCACACTTGTTCCTTGGGTGAATCTGGGGTTTTTTTCATTTTTAAAATTTTGATTTTGGGGCCTGGGACGAGTTTTCACCAAACGAGCTGGCAGCCTGGAACTTCAAAAAAGGTCGGATTTGGCTGAAATTTGGCACACTTGTCCTTGGGTGAATATCTGGGGGGGTTTTTTCATTTTTTGAAATTTTGATATTTGGCCTGGGGACGAGTTTTTCGCCAAAACGAGGCTAAATTTGGGCAGCCTGAGACTGCAAAAATGTCAATTTTGGCTGAAATTTGGCTGAATTTGGCAGTAAACGTATTTATATTGTTGTATGCAATTTTTTAATATATGTTCATCTTTTCAGTATAAAATACACTCTTTTTGGATACACCAGCAACCAGCTCTTCTTTTTCGGCAACGGAGCGTACTAAAAAAGGAGAC